>NC_084951.1:23958216-24265827 GCF_949316205.1 Platichthys flesus | reverse complement strand
TCGCTCCATCCTTCCACCAAGTTTCATGGTAACACATGAAATAGTTTGTGAGTAATCATGTTTCAACAGACAGGGCTGATGAGGTAATGATGACATCAAGTAAGAACAGTTTCAATGTTCAGGGCTGTTTTCTCCTTTATAAGACCCGGACCAACAAAAGTTGATATTCAACATTTCCCCCACAGAGAGTTGTGTATATAATCATCGTCTTTTTACAAACTTTTGCTCGAATCCCATATTTTCTGCTGGGACACGTTCATAAAAATACTTTCATTCCTCATAGAACATTCTGTCCCGATGCTCCTTTTGAATAAATGACCGTCCGAGGCTTTGATTTTTCCTCTGCAGCTCATATTGGACTCCACCGCTGCATGTTCCCGTGCCTGCTGCTCTAATTGCTTCCATGTCTCTCAGTTGTGGTGCGGGCCAAGCTGATGATGTTAGTGAGAGGTGGAGAGGGGCGGTTCTGCACGAGGACAACCCAGAGCAGCTGGGTGGGGTCACATACTGGCTGTGCGTTCTCCCAGCTGAGCGTCCCCACGCGGCGATGACACAACCGGGGAGACGTCTCTGTGAGTAACGCTTTTTCCTTCACTCTTAACAGGCTGTTTCCACTGCAGTCACGTGGGGCATCCATACGAACCTGGACCACAACCTCCCACAGCCAGTTAAAGTCGCCCGCACACTCAGCCCAAAAGAAATGAGTTTAATCCACTGCATGAAAAACCTGGTGCCGCTTTCTGATCTGTGAAAAGGACTCAGATGTTAAAATGAAGAGATTTGCCAGAGTATTGAGCTTCCAGTTAGATCTGTTTCATCTGCTGGAAGCTTCTGGATATGAGATTTATTTTTCCCACTTATCAACACGAGTCAGTCTGATAAACCCTCTCAGACGAACGGATTGAACTCAGTGTTCAGACTCCAGGTGTTTGACGGTTCAAACCCTTGCAGCACGTGCTCAGAGGCCGAGTCTCACCTCTGGATCGTCTGACCTGGATCATCCAGGTGTTCCCACCTCCGGTCTGTGGTCAGAGAAGGTTTGATGGGATACCAGGACAAACATGTGCATCTTTCTTCTTTTTTTTTTTTTTTTTACTTCTTTTTATTTCCTTTTATCAAATACAGTCATACAGTAGATCACATCCAGTCATTTTGAACGTGAAATTAGGTGCCACGGGTACAAGTCTTAGCCTAGTGGGGTAAACTGTCCATGGATGTCTCGGGCCCAAGCCTTCAGGATCCAGGCATATCAGAATTTAGTCCACACATTAACATTGTCCACAAACACAGTACATCTCACCTGACATTACATTAAGACAATATTCCGAAAGAGGATGTCCATTGCTTAAAAGAAAAAACAAAGAGAAAAGAAAAGAAATATATCTATGTATTCTGCTATATTCTATATTCTATCCAATGGAAGTGTAGAGCAACAGGGAACCAGTTGTTTTAGAAAACCTCTGTTTTCAGTTGTAATAGGGCAGTCAAGTGCTCCATCCTGTACATATCTTGAATTCTATCCCTCCATTCTCATCTTTCTTGAAATTGAAATCATTAACTGATACCAACATTTCTTTTTTCTTCCCACGCCACAAAACCTCTCTGGAACAATGAGTTCATGAGAACAACAGCCGATTGTTCCCCACTCTCAGGATCTGGAGTGTTAATTCATCACATCACCTCTGACTGCGGGCGGCCGACACTTTTCTCCTCTGATGTTACCCACACTAAAGGTTCTCCAGTTGCATCATTTGTTAAAAACACAATTGAATGCATTGTGAGAGGGGTTCGGCTTCACTCAGATTAAAGAGAGACAAATGTTTTCCGGAGCAGAGAGGGAGGAAGTTGTGAGTGTCGAGCGTCTGTGACTCCACAGCGACTCATCATCTCCAGCGTCTGAGACGAGACGCTGCTCACTGACCAGGTTCTGCTGAGTCGCTCGTGTCAGTGATGCAACGCAAACACGTCGCGGTTTCACAGGGACTCACAATAACTGTTTCTCCACCGGTGGCTTTGACTTCCTGGAGTTGTTACAGTGAGAAGCCTCATTTGTTTACTCAGTGAAAAACATGACAGAAAACTGCACGTCTGACTTTAAAGCTGCTGAAACAAGTTTTTCCATGAGGACAAATATCTACTTTATCTCAATAGGGCACTGCATACATTTCATAAGATATGTTTATATTATAAATACCGTATACATTCTATTAGACTGGATTTAATGAGAAGACCACTCCGGTGCATTTCGGCTTAAAAGATGAATGTCAGCTGGCTTAACATAGATACTGGTGTTTTATGATGCAACATCTTTGGATCCACATCATTAAATAAATAAAAAGTATAGTGGTTCTTCTGTACAAGTCAGTCTGAGATCACATCCTAATTGTGTGTATTGTGTAAAACATATTTGTGTTAAGAGACGTTGCCAAGAGAGAAAACAAATCGCTTTTCAGCAGCTTTTAACTCTCAAAACATAAATTCAAACAACTCAATTTATATTCTCCAGTGTCCTCTGTGTGTGTGTGTGTGTGTGTGTGTGTGTCCGTGTGAGTGTGTGTGTGTGTGTGCCTTCTCTCCAGTCTCCTTCTCTCCCCTGGCAGATCAGTTGCCCTCAGCTGTCCCCTCTCCCCGGTTCACCTGGACATGCTCTCTGAGCCTCCTCCATGATATCTGACTAAGTTGCCTTTTGGTAGACTTCCTCATTCTGTTGCTCAGTTTTTCCCGCAGCCTCCTCTCGAGCAGGAGCCAACCTGCTGTGTGAAGGCTCCGGGTTCCCTCATTAGCACAGCATGGGGCTCTAAATTCCGTTATTCTCTAATAGGAACACGCCCGGCTGTAACTGTGATTTAAAGCCAAAGCATTAACAGCCGGGGTTCCTTCAGCTTCCATGTCCATACATCAGGTCTGTCACAGGCCTGCGCTCCTCGTCCTCTGCCTCCTTCTCTCATCCAGCCTCATCCTTCTTCTATCCTTCATTTATATGTCATCTGATTTTCCAGTGTATCACTTATTCTTGTTCCGTACATTGATTTGTTTTGGCAAAGATTCAGGATTTGGAGGATTGCTTGTTCTGATTAAACATGAACACGCATTTCAAACCCAACAAAGCTGCTTCTCTGACTCACTGCTCTTTACCCTGAGATCAGCAGAAACACAGACTCAGGGGAGAAAACAGACATTCAGGTGATTCAACAAAGAGTGCGTTGATTCACCTGCCAGCTGCTGGTGAGGGGCTGGCTGCTCGGGAGGAGGAGGAGGAGGAGGAGGAGGAGGAGGAGGAGGAAGAGTGTGGGGGGGGAGTAGTAAAGACCTGGGAGACCAACGACCTCCCCCCCCTGGGTGAAGTGGTCACACTCTGCAGGAACCTAATGAAGGGGCCTGAAGGCCGAGAAGGGCCTGAAGCCTCAGATGCTAGTGATAGTGTGTGTGTGTGTGTGCTTGTGTGTGTGTGTGTGTGTGTGTGTGTCTGTGTGTTAATCGACCCACAAGCATCTTAAATATGTGCTGAATCAGCTAAATCTAATTTAGTTTTGTTGAATCTTTGCAAAAACTGAGATGTTGTTGTTTCATGGACTGGGACTCTATCGGTAGGTTAGGTACAAGCTCAGGAGGTAAAGCAGGTCGTCCACAAACTAAAGGTCACTGGTTCGACCCCCGAGTCCTCCTGTCCACCTGCCACAGTGTTCTTCTGCAAGATGTTGAACTGAACACTAACTTGTTGTAAGTGTAAATACACACACATTTGAGAGTGGATTTTTGAGGTTCTGGTGTTAGCGTATATTTTGAAAATACTTGAACGTTTCCTTGTTTCTGGTCTTTATTCGAATTCAAGCTAATATCCTGCTGGATGTAGCTTCATATTTCACAATAAGACATGAAAGAGGTAAACTACCCTCTCATGTGACTCCCATAATGAACCTGACTTCATAAAATGTCTATTCACAAGGATTATTTATTATTCCCATAAAAACATGTCTTCAAATCTAAGAAGGATTTTCCATTTTAGTCCAGACAGATTCAGACATGACAAATATAATTAGAATATATTAAATTACTAATTAAAACTAAAATTAGCTGTTGGCTAAAAAACATCTCATCTCGAGACACAACTTCCGATTTTATTATATTATATTACATTATCTTCACGAGCAAACATCCTGCATTGCTTCAGTACTGGAGGTAAACGGGAAAAATATGTTTTAACTTTGTCTGGATGAACCAAACCCTTTAAAGGGCACTTTGGCTAAATCATACGTGAAACCACATCACGGTGCTTTTATGGCCTCATGGTGGAGGAAGTCGGAAAACATCCTTTAGCTAAGAATATGAAATATGGGGATCACCCATTGCTCCCTGGAACGTTAGCCATGTCGTCTGCAGCCCGAACATCCCTGAGGAGTCTGCACGCACCGACACACATTCCTCCTTCAACCCCAAAAATACACACTGGCAAAGGTTTCACTCGTTTTTCATCAGCACAGGAAGGAGACACTTCCTGTTTTAAGCTTTCGTGCCCGAGTAACGAGTTTTTATAAAACCGGGAGGGAAAAAACAGCGTCCTGTGGGAAACAGGGTGAAACGAGGCCCATCGGGAAAATACATTCTAATCATTAACCATCCGTCACGTTGCTGCGCCAAGAATGTGCGGCAGTTTGAATTCCTCATCTCTCCCCCTGTCTCTCTTTTTTATCCCCTGGTGTTTAATTCCTGTAGGGGAATGTGTGTGTGTGTGTGTCTGTGTGCGGGTTGGGGGTGAGGGTGGGGGTGTCTTGGGTTTCTTTTCAAATATTGTATCAGCTCCCAGATGCTGTCGAGTAAATCTGCAGCGCGATCGCAGCCGAGGCCTCTGAAGTCTTTCACAAACGCCTCGTCAATTCCAAAAAAGTAAAAAACCCAGACAAATGAAGATCCCCGGTGATTTCTGCAGGTCCATTTCCCTTTGAGGACCCGACTGGGGGTGGGGGGGGGGGGGTTGGGGGGAGCTGTCACATCTCAAGGAAGTGCTGAACCCTGACATCTCTGGGAGCAGCTGGGAGCGAGTGGCCATTAAAGGATGAAGAAGGAGATCAAATTGACATTGAGCACCGCTGTGGCTCTGACTCTCTCCCCCTCTCCGCCGGTTCTACACGGCTCAGGTGACCCCGCACGCCATTTCCTCTGAGTCCTGCAGCTACGTCTCTCTTTCAGGGCTGATGAGGGTGAAAATGACACATAACACGGCCGTCCTCCTGCACCTGCTTTGTGTCTTAAGTGATTTATTTTAAACATAAACCTTAAAAACGACCTGTTTGAAGGAAGACTGCGATGAAACTATCCAGCATTCCGGGGCATCAGAGAGCTTAACCTCTCGCTGATTGGGCCGAACAGAGACGTTATCTGTTCCTCGTTTGCTAACACTTCAAACTTGACATCGGCTCACAGATGCAGAGCAGATTCTCCGAAGAGCCAAACCCCGACTGACCTCTCTGCACTTTGCTCCGTCCACAGGGCGCGTGGTTCCCGTTGCTCGGTCTCCAGACGAGATTTTTATTCTTGGAGGAAACATCCATTCTCTCTCCGAGGGGATCCCCTTTCCACTGAAACAACCCCCCCACCTCCCGGGAGAGGCTATTAATAATTTTTCCCGAAAGTCAGCCCTGATGTGTAATTAATTTCCAGGAGGAGGACCCTGTGACGGAGGGCTGCAGTGTTATGACAAGCCCCTCCATCAAGCCCATCACCTGTTGGACTCATGCTAGGCCTGTTTTCCCAGTGGACACCCGAGACCAGTCCCTGACTCCCAGCACACAGCAGCTCCGATGACAGAGCACGTAATAAATCAACTTCCTGTTCGACAGGAGGTCAGATATTCTGTGAGATTTTTGGGTTTTGTTTTATTAAAGAAAATAGTCTTTCCCTCAAAAACATGATCTTTCCAACGGCAGGAACCGTGTTCAGCAGGTTCTAAACATTTGAACCTTTAAATAAACTGTATGTTTTTATCATGACAGCAGCGGTAAACATTTATATGTTATCACAGCTTCTACAGGGGGAAGAAGATGCACTTTGCCAAAACACAAGATCATTTCTTATCAGTGCTGCACTAATCTGCACCTTTAACCCTAAACACCACATTTCCTGAGTAAACTCCACCCGTTCAGATTACGCCACAAATGGAAAGTTCCCTTCCACCCACTGACACACACACACACAGGTTTGTGCAGCAACCCTTATTTGGACTTTGCATTGATTTCCATTCATTGTGAACATCCAAACACAAAAAAACCTAATCCCTAAACCTTAACCCATTTCATATCTTCCTTATACTGGCTTTAACCAGGACTTCAGAATTGACCTTTTACCTCATTAGGACAAAGGTGGAAAGGTCCCACAGAGGTAACAAAAGTAAGCACACACCCTTGTACCTCTTAGTGAGGACACTCATTGACATAATGCACATACAAGCGTCTTACCCTAACCTTTACCATAAATGCCTCACCCAAATCCTTACCCTGACTTTAACCTAGACCGAATTCTAACCCTGAAAACCAGTTAACCCTCAAACCAGTGAAAGTAGGTCAGACTGTGAGGATCGGTCAGAATGTTCTTACTTTCACAAAATGTCCTCACTCCGTAGGGACCTGACAAAGATATCTGCACACACACACTCACACACAGACACACAGACACACACACACGCGCGCACACACACCACGCCTGCCTCTTACATACATGTTTCCATGACACCACGGGTGATGAGAAGGGAGAGAGCTCACTGTGGAAACTCTGATCCATGTGGTCGACCGGGCGAAGCCGTGTTTTCACAGGTAAAACCAGTGAAACTCTTTCTTACAGGAAATTAGGTCATTTGAATAAAAACGATCTGTGTTGTAAGACCTCCACTAAACACTGAGCCCGGCCCGACTGTAAACATCAGCACGCAGCCCGGCCCCTGCTGCGAACGGCCATCGCTGCCAGATCCATCCGCCGAGGGAGGAGAGGGAAAGAGAAACACAAACAGCTCTGCAGGAATATGGGGTTCATTACGGCCGAGGAGCCACCGGCCTGACGTGACGGGGGGGGGGGGGGGGTACACGCTCGCCACAAGCTGGGACTTTCATATGATTCACTGAAACGTCCATCAGGGAATAACGCAGCACGGAACAGGAAGTGATTCCACATCCTTTCTCAGATTTGCAGCGACTCATGTCCTTCTTATTCCCACCCAACTCTACAGCACCGAGGGTGACCCCCCCCCCCCCCCCCCCGAGGACAGTTTATGTCCCTTGGAATAATTTGACATGGCCTGTTAGACACAGTGTTGTATTCTTATAGTTAAGATTAATGTCTCAGAAAGATGATTAACATTATTTCCATCATGTCAAGACAGAATACCCATTTATCATAATGATTTAAATTAAAATGTCCACTGACCCCCTGGCAATGAACCACAGAACTCAATTTGAGAACCACTCATAAAGACAAAGACACATCTGTTTAAATGTAATTCAAACAAAACACAACAATTTTCCATCAGTTTCTGTTTTATTGTCCAACTTTAATACTAATCATGAGATGAAAACAAGAAATGAAAAAACACTAATAACTCTCCTCAGCTATGTTAGCATGTTAGCATGTTAGCATGCAATGATTCTATCCATGATGTTGACCTATAATGTTAATCACATTCATTAATATATATTTTGTGTGATGGCAACAACTGGTAATTAGAACTTAAGTTAATGTGACTACAACATGTTCAAATCCCTGTGACGACTGCAACTTATTGAGGAACGACAAATTACTGTGGAAACATTTCACTGAATCCACTTTCACCTGCTGGTGTCACAGATAATCTGATAGATCAGGATTCAGCCTCTGGGAACCATGAATGTGGGATACTTAACAACCCTCCATCAAATAGAGTTGAGCTAAGAAGTCAAAGTTGTTTAGGGAGTGAGAGCATCAAGTCATATTGTGAAAACATTATCTTTAATGACATGATGTTACCACACCGGGGGGATGACATCACGTTCGATTCCCTGGTCCTCTTCAATCTGTCTCGCTCACGTCATCTCCTGCAATTATTCCGCTGCCGTTTGAGACGTTTAAACAAAGAGAAGCCGAACAAGGACAAACAGTCAACAGCTAGAATCCCTAAACCACCTTCACCAAACTAACAGCAGCCAAATTGTCCAGATAACAGTTTGATCCACGAAAGATTCAAAGTGGAATTGGAGCCTCCCGAGTCAGATCCCCTGTTTCTCCAGATACCTCTGACGTGATGTCATCCAGATGAGCGTGTCCACTGGTTGTTGTCGGGAGACGATGTAATCATATAGATATTTCAACTTCCACCTCGAGGAAAAGCCGGGCACGCGGCCAGTCCCTCGGCTGACGGGATGGTTTTTATTACAGGACTGAAAGGGAAGCGAGAGCGTGTACCATTCAAAAACAACAGGAGGAAACATGCACACCACACAAAGTACATGCTGAGGGTTTTTACAGTGACTTCCCTTGTGTGCGTTTTATGTCAGAGTTGTCGTTAGGGAGCTTTTGGATGCTGCGATGACTGACATGTCCCTGGGGACCAGCAGGCAGAGTAAAGACACAACATAGTTCACACGACTGAGGACACAGCTGTTTTTTTCTGGTTCTGCAGAGACTCTGCTGAGGCTTCAGATTTGTTATATCTGCTGGTTCTGACCGTGCCATCTTTAGCCCAGAGGAAGACGACCTGAGTGAAAAGGCTTTCGGATTGAGTCACTTGCTAGGTTCTTCCTGTTACAAATGGAAAACAACCAGATTCTAGTGTTTTGATTTTATCTTCTGTAAAACAGGATGTCATCATGGTGTTGTTAGATCTCATTGGAACTAATGAGGAAACAGTCATATGGACCAAAGGTGTCGCGGTTATAAAAGATCTATTACTTGATCTAGAATGAACTACAACAAGGAGGTTGTGTTTTCACCCCTGATTTCCATTTGTTTGTTGATTTGTTGATTTGTTTGTAAACTAGATTACACAAAAACAACTGAACGGTTTTCCACAAAACTTGTTGAAAGGATCTTGAGGTTTCTCCGCGTTAAACGGATTTGCTCATTGTAAGAATTGTTGGGTTATCACATTTATGTTTTTCTATATATTGTTGTATATTTATATTTCTCTCTACTCCTTCACCCGAGTACTGCCAGCTACTTGTGTGATGTCTTCTGCTGCTGTAACCTTGTAAATGTCCCCATTGTGGGACTAATATGGGACTAAGGACTTCTATCTTAATCCTCATTTTGTATGTTGTAATGTAGGTTGTGATATAAGTAAAGTAGAATTGAATAAAACAGGTCATTTTCACTATTCTCACCTTGGTACTCAGACCTCTATAACGCTCTTATGAAAATGCATCTGTTTACATTATTTATTTTATTGATACAAGCCCTGTGTGTGTGTGGATGAGCTCAGGGAGATGTTTCCTCCTGAGCACACAGAATGGACTTCCTGCTGGAGGTCTGGGTTTCCCACCAGGCCTCAGCCAGCACGTGAACTTCAGGGCAGACGAGCGAAGGCACCGGGAGCCAGCTTTATGAATAGCGCCATTTAAAAGGGATTGGTTTCGGTGAGGGCCTTAATGATGCCACAGCGCTGGCGTCACAGGGAGAGAGAGGGAAAAGAGCGAGAATTCTTTCCAGGCGCTGGAGCACTTTCAGACAAGTAGACTGGAGCGAGGTGGTGTGGAAGCCTTCCAGTTCCCCTACGTCACTCCCAGTCCCAGCCCTCCTAATGGCAGGTCGCTCTCCTGTCCAGTCGCAACAGTCAGACTGGTAACGCTGGTGATTCTGCACATCTGTCATCGTGCTCTGAGGAGACTGTGGGAGCCGCTCTGTCCCCTGACTGTGACGGGGGGGGGTAAAGTCTTTCCACAGTCTCCATGATGTGCTCCATCATCAGCCCTGAAAGCTGAAGGCTGGTGAATTCTTCCGGCCATTGGAGATGTGAAACAATGGAGAAGCAGAGGCAGGAAAGGTTCAACAGTCGGTGCAGAGCTTTCTGAGCCGTGTGTCCCTGCTGCAATTGTTCCACAGGTTCCAGAGGTAATCTGCATGTGTGTGGTGTTTGTGTGTCCTCAGCCATGAAACACACACACACACACACAAACACACACACAAGGTGACATGAATTTTAATGAATTGTTGCAAACTGGGGGAAATTGAAGCAGCAGAGATATTTTTGTTTCCGTCACTTTACTTAGACTCTACCTAGATTTCACTACCAGGAACCATCTAGTATTTTATTGGTAGCCTACTTGATTCATACAATGAAAGTGCAAAGGCCTGACAACAGACAAAAATGCTGCTTTCAAATGCACTGAACTCTGGATGATCTCTTGAAATTATCATGAGAAGCTGTTTGTGATTTCCTCCAGACTTTCATCAGAGTTATTCCTGCCTGAGTTAAAAACTCTGGAGAATTTCCATATGAGCTCAGGAGAGAAAACACGAATATGTCTTTATATATATATGTATTTTTGTAAATTCTATGTTCACCATGCTTATACAAAGTATAGTAGTGATTTAAAAAGCGGGGTATGATAAGATAAGAGAGGATTATTCTCTCTGACTTGATAAAACATCCTTTAGACTCAGAGTCACTGAAAAACATTACACAACAGTTTTCTCTGTGAACTGAGCTTCATGTGTAGAATCAGCGTTTGACATCACAACGTGATCGACCTCAGAGTCACACAAACGCTGAGGTGGGTGTTATTTTGTTTTCTGAACTTTGGTTTGCTGAGACAGTTGAAAGGATGTAAGTGTCACAGCACCCGAGCGCAGACCTCAGGCCTGTGTGGGTCACACGGACCAAAGGCCGTTCACAAGATGCCACTTCTGAAACAGGCCAGAGGGGAGGAGGGAGGGGGGGGGGGGCAATGTGTCACTTCACCCAGCTCACTACTTCCTGCCATTGAAGGAGCAAAAGAGCAAATATTTTGACTTCTACAATCAGTCGTGGTCCCCAGTGAAACACAAGATGCCTCAGTGTTCAGCTGGGAGGGAAACACTGAAGATTGTGTGTTTTCTTTCTGCTTCTGACTGTTCTGAGGTCAGTGAGAGAGGAGGTTGTGTCTAGAAGAGACTCTAGAAAGGAGGATGGATGACATGCGGAGAAACTACTGCAGGGACTGAACTCTGTGTGACACAGATGCTTCATGCAATGATCAGGACGTGTTCACAGGGAAGTGAGTTAATGCTGCCGCCCAGTGGTGAGAAATCATACTGCAGCCAGCAGCCACTGTCAGGAGCTCCTGGACGGGAGGGAGGACAGAGGCTGCTTATTTTCTCATTTTCTATTATTCAAGAACAAAATCATCAGTTTGCGGTGCGTGAATGTGATGATTATATAAAGAATTGTGTGATATCTTGTGTCCATTTTCTTTTCGATTTCAAACAAGGACATATCGGCACAAAATGCAAACTTGCACTGGAATTCATGTCTCTTCAAATAAGTAGAAACAAATCTATAAGATTCAAAGCTTCCCCTAATATTGAATTAATGCATTGTTGGTGTTTAGATTTTTTTAAACACGTTTTTATTATATATGTTTCATTATTCAAATCTGGATTATAATCACTTCTGTGAATAAACATGTTCAAATTCTTACCAAAATTTGCAGAAAGTTAGAAAGTGGTGAAAATGAATGTATTCTGGAGGAATTTTCAATGGGCGTCGCAAAAAGGCTCAATGGTGCCCCCCAAGACCCCCGGAACATGTTCACATTGACCGATCTTGCAATGGTGCAATGGAAAAACGCAGCAGGAAGCCTACTATTTTGCATTTAGCGGCCATTTTGGCCATACTCCACATTATTACTCTGAGGTACTTGTAACAGGGCTTTCTTCAGATCAACTTCTTGACTCATTGAGATGAGTGTGATCACAACAAGATGGAAATAAAAAGTTATTAAAAGATTGATTTTTCGTCAGATGGTGGGACCATGGCGTGGTTTCAAAGCTTGATTACACACCATTAAATCATGATGTTCTGGACCATGAATCCTTTGATGCTGAGCCGTGAAAAAAGGACTCCACTCCTGCAGTGTCAGTGTTCAAAGATCAGAGGAATCTGTATGTCTTGTTATTATTATTATTATTCAGGCAAATTAATTGGCTTTTTGAGGGCTTTAACATGCTACAATTCTTGCAAAAATTTGCAGAAAGTTAGAAAGTGGTGAAAATTTAAGTATTCTAGAGGAATCTCTGATGGGCATCGCAAAATGTCTCAATGGTGCCCCCAGAGACCCCCGGAACTTGTTCAAATTTACCAATCTTCAGGCCGAACACATGCAACGCTTCAAAATACATGTGCTCGGGCCCGCCCAGTGCTGCTTTGCAGTCCTAGAAATTTTTGAAATTGTACTTATATTTTTCTTTGATGTTGAGTAAGCTTCCTGCTCTATCATCGCTCTATCCAAATATTACATTTTTAGAATGATGTTCTAATATTACATACACAACAAAAGACAAACCTAGATTGATCAGTCCAAAAATCCAAGACTCTCCCTACCCTGTCTGGTGCCCCTGAGCAAGGCACCTTACTCCCCCAACATCTGTTCCCTGTGCGCCATACATGGTCGCTCACTGCTCTGTGTGTCCTGCACCAGATGGGTCAAAAGAAGAGGCTAAATTTCCCTACCTGCATGAGTGTGCCTTTGCATGTCTGTGCATGTGTTTGGGACTAATACATGCATCTTAATCTTAATCTTAGTATTAAGAAGTATTCATCTGACCATCTATTATCTTTACAGATCATCCTTTTGCAATAAGAAAACATAAGACAGATCATTAATTCTTGATATTTCATTATTAGGGCCCGAGCACTGACAGGCACTGACAGAAGTGAGGCCCTATTGGCCCTTATTCATTATTATTTTAATATTAATATTAAATATGTTTCTGTTTTATTGAAAGCCCGAAGTCAGACCATATAATGCTGTCACACTTAAGGTATAGGGTTAGGGTTAACCCTACCCCCCCCACCCCCTTTACTTTCACTTTTACTTTTGCAGAGCTACTTCTGAATTTTGAACGCTGAGCAGATTACGATCATATTCAAGCAGCTATTGTACAACCACGTGTGTTGTCTGTGTGAGCTTGTTGCTGCCAAACGACTTTCGACCAGTTAACAAATCCAAGGCTTAAATTACTTTTTACAATTGTGTCCTGACACACCAGAGAAACCAGGAAGCATCTGTTCCTCCCGGAAGAGACGCAGGCTGAAAACCAGACGATCACATTCACCTTCCGAACCAAACCAAACCAAACCAGACCAAACGTCCTGAGTGAGTCCACCTACAGGAGAGAAAAGTGAAACTACAACTTGCCGACGCTCCACACATTGACTGTGAGTTTAACAAACACCTCGACTCAGAGGGGAAGTGAACCTTAGTGAAGTTCGTGGAGCTGTGACTGACTGACTGTCTGTTTTCAGCTTCACCTGGAGACTCAATGGCTTCCAGATTAGAAGAGGATCTCTGCTGTTCCATCTGCCATGATGTCTTCAGAGATCCTGTTCTTCTGTCATGTAGCCACAGCTTCTGCAAAGTCTGTGTGAAGAGCTGGTGGAAAGACAAAGAAGTGAAAGAGTGTCCACTTTGTAAGAGAAGATCTTCAAGGTCAGAACCACCTGGTAACCTGGTGTTGAAGAACCTGTGTGAGACCTTCTTACAGAAGAGAGATCAGAGCTCTTCACCTGCTCTCTGCAGTCTGCACTCAGAGAAACTCAGACTCTTCTGTCTGGACCATCAGCAGCCAGTGTGTCTCGTCTGCAGAGACTCTGAAAAACACACTGACCACAGATTCAGACCCATCGATGAAGCTGCACAACAACACAAGAAGCAGCTTCAGGAAACTCTGGAGCCCTTGAAGAAGAAGTTACAGTGTTTTGAACGTGTTAAAGTAAAGTTTGAACAAACAGCAAAGCACATTAAGGTCCAGGCCGGACTCATAGAGACACAGATCAAGGAGCAGTTTAAAAAGCTTCATCAGTTTCTGGAGGAGGAAGAGGAGGCCAGGATGGCTGCACTAAGGGAGGAAGAGGAGCAGAAGAGTCGGTTGATGAAGATGAAGATTGAGGCTCTGAGAAGAAACATAATGCCTCTTTCAGACATAATAAGAACCACAGAGGACGAGCTGAGAGCTGAAGACGTCTCGTTCCTGCTCAACTACAAGGCTGCAGTGGAACGAGTCCAGCAGCGCCCCCTGCTGGATGATCCACAGCTGGCCTCAGGAGCTCTGATAGACGAGGCCAAACATCTGGGCAACCTGAGCTTCAACATCTGGAACAAGATGAAGGACGTGGTCTCCTACAGTCCTGTGGTTCTGGACCCAAACTCTGCTCATCCAAATCTCATTTTGTCTGAAGATCTGACCAGTTTGAGATTAGAAAAGAACCAGAAGCTTCCTGACAATCCAGAGAGGTTTGATAATTTCGTCTCAGTCCTGGGATCTGAGGGTTTTAACTCAGGGACCCACAGCTGGGATGTCCTGATTGAAGGCAGTACAAACTGGTTCCTGGGTGTGTCAGCAGAGTCTGTCCTGAGGAAGGGAAGCAAAGAGTCTGGAACATGGAGAATATGGTTCATTGAAGGTAAATACACAGCACGCTCACCATCAGGATCATCTGTTCTCTCTGTGCAGAAGACCCAGAGGATCCGAGTTAAACTGGACTGGAACAGAGGAGAACTGTCGTTCTCTGATCCTGATACTCACAAACACATTCACACCTTCAAACACACTTTTACTGAGAAGATGTTTCCAATCTTTAACATTGGAGATCCTTTGAAGCTGTTACCTGTGAATGTGTCTGTGACGCTGGATCAGAGACGTTAGAGATAAAGATTTTGTTCATCATGTTTATTTCTTCAAGAGAAATCTGCTGAATTTAAATGTTGAACTCGTTATTCTAAAGCTTTGTTTATTTATCCTTTTACTTCTCACTCATTTTTATTTCTACTGTCGACTTTTCCCCGTCTGTAAAAAGATTTGATTGTTTTCTGATCTTTATCTTTAGTTTTTTGTTTTTCTTTCATAGAAAATGTTTTCTATCATTTAGATTTTGTGTGGATCCATGAGGTCGAGCAAACTGATGAAGATCCACATAAAAACCCATTTATCAATAACAGCTGATCATTGTTCACATTCAACAAACTTTATTAAAACTCACACATGATTAATGTTTAATCACATAAAGTCTGTTCACATGTGAAATAATCCAACATATATGAACATTTGTCTGTTTGATGTGATGAAGCCAAAATGATTCTGTCTGTAAAAGTGTTTATTCAATAGCAGCCCAGAGATGTGATTTTAATATTGTGATCGAAATAATAAAAACTATGACACAGAAACAGAATTTTGAACGTTTTTAGGTTGAAATGTAAATATAACATTAGCTGTCATTAAGTAGGATTTAACACTCAGATAGTTTCGGTTTTTAAATTGAGTTATATATACGTTTATTCATGAATTATTACTTTTTAAAATGTTGAGAGCTAATAGTTGGACCTACATGTGAAGCCAAAGCCTGAGACCACGTGTCTTCTTTGTTTTGGGGACAAAAGAAGACATGTGGAACGTGTACTTGATCGTGCTGATGTCAGATATTTCACAAACTACAGGACACTTACTGCAGCAGTTCAGTTGTAACAATCAATTAATAAAACTGATTAAATGTAAGATCTGCTTCATAAATACACACAAAGAAGAAAGAAGAAGAAGTTGTATTGATGTTTATGGTGGAAGTGGTGAAACACCTGATCAGCAACTCAGCGTCAAGTCCGTTAAATTGAATCAAGCTGCACCAAATTACACTGAGAGACATTTGTCCTTGAAATACGCCCCCAGGCTGGTTTGTCAGAGACAATATGCTTTCAGGTCTCAACCTTGTGAACACAATATTTCAAAAACACCTTGAGGGAATTTCCTCAAATGAGGTAAAAACGTTCACTTGGACTTGTGGATGAACTGATTAGAATTTTATGGTCAAAGGTCAAGGTCACTGTGACCTGACAAATAAGTAGCTCAGAAACATGTTGAAGGAATTTCTTTAGTACAAGCTGTCGTGGAAATTTATCGTGAGATTTTATATAATGAGTTTCTCAGACTTGAGTTGCCTTAGAGTTTTAATTATTAGCTCTGCAGAGGGTTACTCAGCCAGCAACAGGGCTCAGAGTGCAACAACGAGAAGTTAAAACGGAAGGTTTTTATACAATGTGATAAACAGGAAACAAAACAGAAAGCAGACACAAACCTATCTGCTTTCTGGCATCACTGTTACAAAAAGAGGAATCAAATCCAGTACACAGTTCCACAAATGAAGGTCAACAGGAGGTGGAAGACATTGATGTTGTATCAGCTTAGTGAACAGAAAACAGTCAAAACAGTAGTAAGACATTGATCAGTGAAATTTTCCATTACATTTTTCACCTGGACTCAAGGACACAGCAAGAGGTTCAGAGCACGATGAGAAAACACGTCTGTTACCCTTTGTGCTGGTTCAACAAAATGGGATTAACACAACAGCAAAAAAACAACACAACCCGCATTTGTTAATTTTACCAATAAATTAAGTTTATTTGTCTACAGTTGGTTTTACATTGTATTCAGCAGGATCCATGCATACAAGCTCTTTATGGCCAATACTAATAATAAAGATATTTCGCATCAGAGACCACAAAACATAAATAAACACAAACACCAAGCATTCCTCCCCCTGCACGTCAAACCCAGGTTTCACCCCTTTACATATTTACACAGGTTCAACTTCAACCTTGCATCAAACTGTTTTCATTTTGAATCTGTCGTTGCATGTTTTCATCACCGAAGGAGTGGTTTGACTTCACTAAAGAAAAGGTTGAAGTAGTAAAAGTAGAGCAAGGCACACAATTCTAGTTTAAAGATTTTAAACCCTAGTTTATCCCACACACACATGGACACACAGACACACACACACATCCGTCTCAACACCAATCCCAAACCCCGGCTTTAACTGATAATCGTCTCAGGAGAATAAAAAAAAGAAATCAACTCATGTTACAGTCGTGTTGTATGTACAGCATTCATTTTTATATATTATTTATTGTCTCTGATTTTAGATTTTTATGACATCATTTGCTGTCTTTGATCTCAAATGATATTGTATGATTTTGTTTATTATGTTTTGTTATCCAGTTGAAAGGCTCCATACAAATAATTGTATCATTGGTACTCTAAAGAAAATCAACACACACACAACTTTTTCTTTTTGAAATTAGTATTTTATTGTTTTCACTTTTGTATAAAAAAACTTTTTGTCCACTTTAGGCAACAGTTAGCATGACAGTCGTTCTCACGGCTCCTTGGATGAAGTCAAATCATATCAGTCTTTCCAACACACACACACTCTCCTAATTCACGCCTGACAGACACACAACCACGTGGTGCACCGGAGTTCATTTGATGCGGTGGTTTCAAACCCAAGTCTATTAGTGGAAAGTACAAACACTCCACAACAGGCAGCTTGTTGTCGTCACATGAGAACACAACAATAACACCAAATGGATGTGAGCGTCGTCTCATCAGGCTTGAAACCACAGCTTTGGTGCAAACACTTAAGTAGATTTATATTAAGACAGTTTAAAAAATAAAAAAACATTAAAAAGGCAATAAAGTAAAACATCAGACGTCTCCTACACGGCAGCACATCCTGTGTTTGACGTCACTTCAGGCAACAAGACAAAGGATCGGTTTAGTGTCAGAAGAGTCGGCACACTTATGCAGATCAGCATCAATCAGACAAAAGAGACATTTAAAGACTGACACAGTTACGCGTTTTCATTTACATACTGGATGACTAGAACAACCTCATTCCATAATGGCCCCGGTAATGATGTTCTTGTCAGTGCAGTGGCTATTGCGTTCCTACAGGGGGCGCTCCCACACTTCACTTTAACGTTAACGTCAGTCATTGAGAAACAGCTCCATGAAGAAAAAAAGAAATCATATTTCTCATGATGGCCGGGAGGAGAGGAGAGAATTGCAGATCTGTAACGTCAGCACCTTTCAGGAATTAAGAACATATCCTCACTAATATACCCCTCCCCCCCTCACTCACAGACACACACACACACTCACATACATACACACACATAGACACAAAGAGTGAAAATAACAGACACAAATTCAGGGTTGTGGTCAATCTGCTCCATAAATTAGTGACCTCACATCATTTCATAGATCCACCTTCAATAGAACAGGCTGTTGTTTTTTCCCGTTGTCTCTTAAAAAATTCAGATTTCTTCATTATGATATTCGACTTGACTCAGAATCAAATCTTTAACGGGTGGAGACAGAGAGGAGCGAGGCGTTTCCCTCATGACGCGGTGGTGCATCAGGAGAGCAACCTTTCCTTTCACTCAAACATAAACAATGACCAACATCATCTAGATTCACCAAATACACAACAAATAATATCATAGGCATTGCAACTACAGGTCAACTAGGTTTTTAGTGTTTTTTCTATTTTTCTTTTACTTCCCGACGAATCGAAACACATTTTTTCACGAGCAGTGACCGAGGCCGACGCTCGTCTGCTGCTCCGAGACGCCGGACCTCACCGCCCTCAGTTCACCACGTGCACAAGTATTTTGAAAAAAAGCAGCAACTCGGCTCTCTCTCTCTCTCTCTCTCTCTCTCTCTCTCTCTCTTGCACTTTTGCAAATGCATGTACAGTACACAAAAACAAGTATTTCCAGGATTATTAGGTTTCTTTTCAGCGGAGGATACTATCAGAGGCCGTCATTTGGCTTGACCACAGCACGATGACTGTAATGGAAACTACGCCGGTGAGTATCTGACCACACAAGCTCCTTGAGCACGACAAAAAACAATTTGTGTTGAACGGCTATAAATACCACCACACAAAAGGCTGATGTCAGCATTCACACACTGCTCTGTCTGCTGTGTAGGAAATTATCAAAACACTACTCGATGTACTTCTCATCGACAAATGACTCCTACGCACACAAAAGTGTTTTAATGTTTTTCCATTAAGGCCGCACTCATCCACCCCGACTGAATTACGCACACTGCTTGTAACTGCATCCGTTTGACCTGTGAGGAGTGATGTGTATGTGCTTTCAGCATCTCCCCACCCTCATGTATCGCTACACTAGAGCTCCACGTATTTTAGTGACAGATTGAAACCTGTGATCACTCTCGATGATATCTGTAATAAATGTGTAAATATGTAATTTATTCATCTTTGATGAAGCTTTTGTGCAAATATCTGCGGAGAAGCTGGAATTAGACTTCAGGAGGCAGTGGAGCCAGCTGCCCCTCGGAGCAGGAGGCTCCTCGGCGCTGCTCCTCGAGGAGGCTGCGCTGACGACTCGACGGCTTCTCCTCCTCCACCGCCGCACGTTCCTCTGAGCAAAGCATCACGTCGTTCAGGCACTTGCCCAAACTTGGCCTGCGGAAGATTTTTTCAGGCGAATCATCCTTCGACTCCACTCCACCTCCTCCATGTTTCCCCTTCACACGTTCGCCTCCTCCCGCATGTTGTTCTTTCACCTCCTGTTCGGCCTCCTCCGCCCTGGGCAGCGTCTCAAAGGCTCCAGGCTCGATGGGACTGAGTTGATAGTAGAGCAGAGACGTGGAGTCTCGGAGGAGGTCGGAGGGGTTCTCCTCCTGGTGGTCAGAGATGCACAGCACTGTGGCCCCGGTGGGGAACGGCCCCTGTAGGAGGACCTGCTCCACACCCGGCACCTCCGCCTGCTCCGTCAGCTCCCCTCCCAGAGCACCAGGCAGAAGACGGAAAGGCTCTGAGAGACCTCCAGCGCCCAGCTCCTGCTGCAGCGCCTCCCCTTCGGCCTCCTCCCGCTCCCTCCTCTCCTGCTCCTCCGCGCTCTGCAGGTGCAGCACAGCCGTCTCGTTCTCCCGCTCCAGAATGTCCTCCTCGGCCAGGAGATCCTGAACCTGTCGGACCGCCTGCAGCTCCCTCTCCTCCAGCTCGGAGGACAGGTCCGGGGGAGTAGAGCAAGTGGAGCTGCGGGAGGATAGTGGGTCGGATTCAGCATACTGGTCCCCGGGCCCCTGGATGAGCAGCCTCCTCTTCTCCAGGTCCAGCTTCATGACGGTGTGCAGGTAGTGGGTTCGCACACGCAGCGGGTTGAACTCGATGCGACCGGCTCCGTTTCCACAGCCGTCACGAGAGCAGCCGCACGGGAAAGACATTCGATCCACCTGAGGAAGGAAGCAGAGGAAGTGGTTTCACTTTCACTCTCATTAGGTTTGAACAATAACGTCACAGGTCACGGTGAGAAAGAGAAAGACACACACAGCCTTTACTGTTCTGCTTTTAAATAAACATTAGATATTGATTTAATACACTTTAGTATACCTCTGCAGCAGGATCCTTCTTTTATATGGAAATGAATCAAATTGGGCTTTATAGTTAAATATCTTATATATTAGCTTACAATTAGATGAATAGGCCTTTTTTCATGATTGTCAAAGTAGGAAAAAGTGTCATTAACACCCAAACAAGCTGTGACAGTGAACCAGCATGAGACCGAAGCAGCTACACAGAATTCAGCCATAAATCATTATCATATCTATTTATTATTATTTTCACCTTCACCTTTGTGAAGAATCTTCAGAGGGAAAATAAAAGCTTCTACACAGATGACATTAAATCAAAAATGATTGAAGTGTGGAAAACCAGGCGCAGATTGGTTTTCCTCCATCATCCGAGCCTCAGCAGACTGCTTCTCTTCCTTCTGCACACACACACACACACACACACACACACGCACACACGCACACGCACACACAAACACACACGCTCACACACTCACACACTCACACAGTCATTACCTGGCACTTTATTCCGGCCTGGCTGCAGCCGCAGTGTCGTGGGTCGCAGTACAGACGGCAGTCGCAGCCACACTCCTCCCTGGAGAGGCGGATGGCTCTGAGCTCGGCTTTCTCCCTGGCGTCTATGCGGGCGATGCCAGACGCCCGCAGGAGGACCCGGCGGCGCTTCGTGGGCAGCGGCTGGAGGAAGAAACAGTCGTCCACCTCCACCGCGTCCACGTCCAGGTCCTCGTCCGACACGTCCTCCAGAGTCAGCAGGTCGGCCTGGGCGCACTCCACCGTGCCGTTCCTCGTCATCTGTGGACAAGTCAGCGTACAACTGTGAGCTGAGGACGGGACTCAAGTGATTCCTTATTTCAACTTATAGATATTTATAATTGAATATAGGTGAAAAATGATGGATGTTATATCTAAGGTGGGAGAGATATCATTGGTTAAGGTAACAAATTCTCCATTCAAGGTAAATTCATAACCCTATTTGATATATTCACTCTGTAGAAAACCAGCTCCTGTGATTCAAATCACACAGACACTGCTTTTGGTTTGAAGTCCCAAGACAAAACAATTAGGATTTCGTAAAAATCTTAAATTGAAGTGTATAAATGTCTTATAGAGTAAAAAGGACAACATTTCCCTGTAGCAGAGTTAAACCAAAGTACATTAAATTTTAATAAAATATCGTTCCTTTAGCATTTAGTTTTTATGCTCCACATATTTGGAACGAGCTCCTGGAGTGCAGGTTCGCTGCAACACTTTCAAATAAGTGCCAAACACTTCCCTGTTTGCCAGGTTCTTTTATTAAATCAAATAATTACTATCTCTCTAACTAAGCACTGTTACTTCTTTATTTTTATTTGTTTGATAATCTTTTTTCATTCTCCACATATACTGTCTATCAAAAATTGTCAAGTCAGTCTAGTTTAAAGTTGCTTTTACAATTTGCTCTAGCTCACCTTCCCTTGTCATGACAGTGTGATAAACACATAAATGTACTTTCCACCTCTAATCTACTCTGTGTTTATTTCTCCATGATGGAAGCCGGACTCCTTCAATCAACGCTCTCTGACTAACCTGTGGAAATCAAACCCTCGTTCCCTCAACCAGTGGATTTACCTTCATCTTGCGGGCGTTGAGCTTCTCTTGGCGCAGGTGCTGCAGCAGCGTGGTCCTGTGGCTGGTTTCCTGTTCACGTGCAAACTCGCCCAGTGTGTAGTTTCTGATGGAGGAGTGGTGGCGGGCCATGCCCAGCGAGCTGCCCCCCTGGCTGGGCACGCTGGTGAAGCCCTGCCGGCGGGGGAAGTAGTACACCGTCACCACGTCGAAACGCACACGCTTCCCCCCCGGTGACGGCTTGTGATGTCTGAGGATGGAGGTCGCTGAGGATGGAGGGAGGGAGGGAGGAAGAGGAGGAAGAGGAGGAGGAGGAGGAGGAGGAGGAGGAGGAGGAGACGTATCGTTACACATGAGTAATGCCTGAGAGTACTTCTGCCTAACGACCTGCTCGGCTGGGTTTCAGAGTGTTTTGCCTTTAATGTGTGTCTCCGGTGGTTCCTTACGGGTAAAGGCGGCGCTGGAGGGGGGGTTGAGGCTGTCGCAGCTGTCGGCGCTGTCACTGCTGGAGATGTCATCGTCAGAGTCCTTCGGCGTGGAGAACGGGGAGCCCTGGTCCACCTCGTCATATCGTCGTTTGAGGCTGAGGGCCGGAGCTGCCTCCATGGAAACTGGGTGTCTGAGGGCAGAGAGACAGATGCAGGTGAACGAGGGGGGGGGGGCGTTTGTTTATTAACGTGAAGACGACAAAACGCTCTGGATCATCTGGATCATCTGGACCCGTTCAAACACCGACTCTCAACACAGACACAAGACCAGGTGACATCAGCTGTTTGATGATTCTGTCTCCTTTCATCTGTATTCCAGCTCCATCATTCCCCTCTCTCTCTGCACCCCCATCCCCATCCCCCCCGAAACCCTTTCTCACATGAAATCCTACTTTAAAATCAAGTCTAGAAACGTGACCATGGCAACTAGGCAAGCATGGTCTACACGAACGGCTCGGAGGCAAATGATCTCCTCGGCTTGACTCTCTTTATTTCTTCATTCTTCTCTCTTAATACAGTTGTAAAGAGAGCAGGGAGCTGTGTGTGTTTGTGTGTGTGTGTGTGTGAGATCGATCATATCGGCAGGAGAGGTCAAACAAGGTGATTGGATGGAAACAGCTGGCGGTGTGTGTCTGTGTTTGTCTGTGTGTGATGTTATAAGTGTGTCGTCACGCCGCATCCCACAAAGTTTGGGATTTCCACCGCACAATCCACGTCGATACATTTATATATGTATAATATATCTGTAAATAACTAAATACAAGTGGTACCTTGTGCTCATGATGTGATGAGTCCCTGCAGGGTGAATACAGAGCTGACACAGCAGGTAATAACTGGTTTATCACACAACTGTGTGTCCTGTGTAAGGCCCGGTGCAACATATTCTATCATCATTCCTCACACTGCAGATTTTACTACAGTACAAGGTGCGAAATATTGAAAATCATGTTGCATATTCGTTTATGTGGATCGTGTGTTGAAAATATAAAACTCAGAGCGATGCAGCATGACGACAAACATACAACATGACACATGCATCCATCCTAACACAGCTGATTACTAGTTTAACCTGAAACTCCACATTTGTGTGTCAGGGGGCTTAACATGTTAGACTCTCAATCTGAAAGGAGGCAGCTACCACAGTTTTTAGAGAAACTCATTCCTATAACACCCAACACGTCAGTTTGCCCTGGAGCTGCGTGGACAGACAGGGCCTGATAGAGACAGACCCTGGAGCTGCAGACGTGCTGGTTCCACTGGGATTTTAAAGACGCTTTCTGGTAAAACGGAGAAGTAAAAAATTGCAGGTGCAACTGTGACACGGACCTCTGAGCTCAGGGAGAAGCTGTGACGACTGAATGTCATGTTGCAGAGGGAGAAATCATTGAAAATGCACATGACTCAGTAAGTACTCAATAGAAGATACCAGTGAAAGGAAAAAGCATCGACGTGAACCATTTTCCAACTGGGACTCGGGCAGAGGCTGCATTTTGATGTGAATGAAAACCAGTCACCCTCAGACTGTGTGTCTTTGTGTGTGTGAGTCTGTGTGTTTGTGTGTTTGACTTCCTGGTGTATTTACCTTCAGGGGAACATGCAGTGTGGACGAGGTGTTTGTTAAACTTGCAGAAAACCGACCAGATTCTTGTGTTGTGTTGTGTTGGGGGAAGGTTGGATGTTCTCAGTCTGACGTGCACATTTTCCTCTCTCTTTCCAGTACAAATACACAGACTAACACGTAGACACACACACACACAGACACACATCAGTCTTACCTGGGGCAGAATCAAAGACCCTTATTCCGACCAGCTCGTCGGTGGTTTCTCCTCCCAGCAGCACCAGCAGCAGCGCGCATCAATCCTCTAATAACGCGTAGTGAGATGATGGTTTTCTGGGGAGGTGGTGGGGGGGAACCAGTCTGCGATGCAAACCCAACTTGATTTGCCTCAAAGCCTGAATGATTGTCAAAGTGCAGCACGAATCTAGGATGTGATGTGAGGCTCCTCCAGGCTCATTGTTCTGGGGGATCAGGCAGAAATCAGGAGCTCTGCAAGTTCCTCGGTTTAAAGGCCACAGCAGGAGAAGAAGGGGGAGGTGGTGGAGGAGGAGGACGCGTCAAATGATCAGATTTATTCCCAGACACTGACAATCTTCTCTTTTGGAGAAATCCGCTGACATCTGTGTTCGTTTATCCTCCGGGTGTCTGTGTGTGCTTCTCACCGGGGCGGGGATCGATGGTTCCGGGCTCGGCTTCTCTTCGTCCTCTCGGTTTTACGCGTTTTCTTTGTTGTTTGTTTCTTTTTCTTTTTTGGTCCAATTCGTTACAATGTTGCAGTTTGCCTTTGATCTTGAGGAGAAGCCGCCTGTTCCTCCCCGCTCCGCCCCGGCCCGTTTGTTACAGTGTAACAATGGAGGCACCGATTCTTCCCCGCAGCCGTATATATACTTATTGTGACATCACAGGCATACCCTGCACCAAGGCATGCTGGGAAATATAGTGACTTTCCTTTTTTTTTTCCTCCGCTTCTTTGTTCAAATTGACCAGAAACAGATGGGATTTTTTTTGTTGATGGTTGATGATATTAAACACTTGAGTTTTTATAGTAACAACGATACAGATGATAATATAAGTAGTATAAGTATTTATAGTAGTATGTATGAGTATATTGACTGGCTGGTTAAAGAGACCGAATGACCGGCCTGCTTGGAGAGGTGACATCTTCACTTTTGCGTCAAAGGCATCGTAGATCCCTTTGATCCCTTTGATCTATGAGCGAATCGTTTGGCGAAAGTCTCAGAATAGACAGATCACATCATTACACGTTTTGGTGGATGTTCTTGTGTAGGTGCAACAACAACTGGTGGAGGAGTAGTGGGACGAAATTTATGGCAGAAGATCTCAGAATAATAAGACGTATGGTGAATAATAACGTATGTGCATTCATTGCATTACTGCACACGTTATATTATTAACATAATAATGACCATTAGTAGGAGAAGTAGCAATAGTAGTATTAGTAGTAGTACTTTTCTTATTGTGCAATCACAGGCATGCCTTTTACCAGATGCCTGCTGGGAAATTTTGTGACCTTTCTTTTCTTGCTTCTTTCTTCATATTGAGCAGAAACATATGATTTTATTAACTTGTTTTGATGGTTTCCATGACGCAGATGATATTAAACATCTGATTTACTGTATGTGGCCTGTGAACATCTAGTTACCATGGCAACGTGTATGTAGTAAGTCTCCAACGAGATGAGTCCCGTGTTCCTCACATGTCAAATGTTTTGGATTTCACCTGAGTCATCACATACTCTGTGTTTGATTTAGGTCTTATCTTCCATGATGTCATAACATGCTTTGTGTGCATGACAATTTAAAAGTTGTGATATTATTAGTAGTAGTAGTAGAACATACTTGTGACATCACACTGGAGTGATTTTTGAGCAGAAACCGAAGTGAATTTCTTTGACGTGTTTGTACTTATCTGTGAAAGCTGTGTAATAAATAGTATTATTCATATGTCGTGTGTTTATTTTTCATCTGAATGTATTTTAAGTCTCATCTTCCATGTTGGTTTTGACTGCATGTTCTATTTTTCATGATTGGTTGTTTTCATATTGCCTGTGTGCTATGTTTGATTTGATTTAGTTAAGCAGTTACTGTTATTGTGACATCTGAGGCATGCCATGCCCCAAAGCATGTTGGGAAATATACAGTTTGTTCATGTATTTGTTTTGAGTCTTGTTTTGGGCATATTGAGCAGAAACAGATTTGAAAATGATTTGATGGTTACCAGAAAACAGATGTAATTAAAAACCAAACTGTTTATGAGTCTGTAGTAATATTGTCTTGTCAAAATCTGGTTACCATGTACATGGATGTGTATTAAATGGTATTATTCATATGTCAAGTGCCATGTTTTTCATGCCTTGCTTTTTAGTTTGGTTTTACCTTTCATGGTGTTTTTACATGGTTTGTATATTGACTGCAGGCCATGATCTCAATTCTGTAAAGCACTTTGTAATTGTGTTTTGAATCCTTATTATCATAATTAGCTGTTTAAAATATGTCCTGCACAAGAGCATGCTGTGAAAAAGATTTTGTTTGGGGGGGGGGGGGGACTTCTTTGTTCATGTTAACATTTTTAATAGAACCATGTCATCAAAGACATTAAAGAAGAACCTGCAGCTCGGCTCGATCTGATTTACTGTGCATGACATGATAATAATTAGCTTGTCAAAATCGAGTTACTGTGGCAACATAATGGGTGTCAATGTATGTACTAAGCCTCATCTGTGGAAGCTGTGTATTAGATAGTATTAAAATAATCATGTCTCATTTAACTACTTTGTTTGGGACTTGGTTTAAAAAAACAATTTTATTTTTTCAATGATCACGAGGAGAGAATCAGACGGGAGTCAGTACATGGGTGAGAGTCTTAATAAGGCTGCGATGGAGATCTACAATGTCAAGCTATGGATTTCCATAAGCATAAAAAATGGACTGACCGCAATCGTGCGACATGCAGCTCTAGGAAGTGGTGACACCAAAGACATCGATGAAGAGATGTAAGAAAGGTTTAAAAAAAGTAGAGCATTAAAATAATGTCCGACGTGACGCATGCTTCATTGGGAAAGCATCTTAAAACAATGATCTATCAAAAAATAAAGTTAAATATAAAATAAAAAATAAAAAGGTGCTTAACAAGCTGATTGCTCTGAAGCACATAGAGACCGTTTGCTGTGTGATCACGAACGTAGACGGTGATTCATCATCTTTCTAGATTTGTAAGAAACAACCTTGAGTGCGAGTATGCACTTTGCACTAACTGTAGGGATCTATCTGGGGTTGGGAGCCTGGAAAACCTTTGTTTTACTCAAATCCAAATGAGTGGAGGTTTTTATCTGTTTGAGGAATTGTAGAAGCAGAACTGGACTCCTGCAGTTTCCCTTCATGTCCTGATTGATGATTTTTGATGCCTCTAGAGTGATGTGACAGCGATTGTGTCTACTTGTATAACGTTTCCTGCATCCTGGCATTAAGAGGCTCCCATGAGGCTACCTAGCATGAAGACGAGAATCCATGCTGCATCACTCTGAAAGTCAAGTCGGTTTCTCTACATTTCTAGCTTTGATTTCTTTCCTTCTGGTTTTTGGTTGACGGTTTTGAAAAAGAAACACACCTTGGATTCTGAAGCACAGAGCGTTGGCACACCAGACGCTCAACGAACAGAGGAACAGCGATAGCAGCTGAAGTGCCGCTAACCCCTTGCACGAGACACAAGCGACAGAGGAAAACGCAACCACATACGAGGCTGGGGTGCAACAGCAGGGTACAAAGGAGAGCATTATGTCACTGTGGTATCAGAGTCACTCCCTCAGAAGTACGACAGTAAGGTTTAGTGGGGAGAGGGCAAAGGGATTGAGTCACAGGTTCCTCTCAGCAGCCTCGAGAATTTTTCTGGAGCATTCGCAGCATATTCTGAGAACAGCGAGGAGTAAGAGGCTCTAGAGGGAGTGAGTGGATCAGGTCTTAAGAAAAGCTCCTGCTCAGCGTTCACTTCAAGATGATGTGGTAGCCTTCGTTTGAGTCATCTGGAGAGAAGAGGAAAAGGACATCAGAGCAGGGGAAGGTTAAGGTTCTGTGCTCAAATACAGATATTAGTCATTACGATCGATTGCTGTTGTGCTCACAAACCTTTCATTGTGTCCAGAATAAAACACATTTCATCCTGGAAGTTCTGGATCATCTGTTAAACAAATAGAGTTAGTGGTTTAATGTTTGAGGGAAACTCTGTAAAGCAGTTTACTGACACGCGCAATGACAACTAGTCAACAGAAGTCCTCGACCAATAAGGAGACAGTCTTAGCTGTCAATCATGATGTTTTGCTCCGTTTTTAGAGCATCAAATAATTAAAACGTCAGGAAGTCCATCTTTATACAACGTCTGTGGTTTAACATGAAACTTTAGTAGAGCGAGAGCAGGAGATTACAGGGGACAGAAAACATGGTCTCACCTCATCACTAACAAGCACATGGATGCCAGTAGGACCCTGTTTAAAGATCTGGTTGATCTGTCTGGGTGAGATGTTGAAGAGCTGAGCGATCTTCTCCGTCAGCTCGGACGCTGTGAGCTCCTCCAAGTAGATGGCGTGATAAACTGCAGCCAGACAGAAGAGCAGGTATGATCACCTCTATTCACTTCCTCTCCGTCATTACTACACAGCAAAATTAAGCTTAATATGTAAGTATTTGTTTCAGGAATGATTTCTTCAGGAACGATTTCTGCAGAAACAAAGATGAACAACAAACTAACTAAAGAATGTGTTGGTGGCAGCGTCTCCGTTTTCGTGTTTCTGATCTCGTGCCTCTGGAGACTCCTGGCAAACGTAGATGGTCAGCCTTGGACGTACCACACTGTGAGCAGCAGAAGAAGAACATGTTCAGAAACTTGTGTATATATACGAGATAAATGACATGTTCTCAGGTAGTTTATTTAAAAGACCCACCGTCCCTTCAGTGCATTGAAGAGTCTAATACCATCTGCTGGTCCACAGATCTGAATGACATCGTCCCGGGTCAGTTTCAACATGTCTGCCCCTGGTGCACGGAAACGAGACCTCGGTTAAGAACAGAAAACCCTCCACACACAAACACTAGCTGGTTTTGGGGAATCCAACATTCAAAGGAATACGGAGGGATACAGACAAAACAAAGCAGGGCCACTGGAAATCCTTGGGCGGGGGGGGGGCAGTATAGCCAATGGTTCAAGCGGGACGGACACTCTAAAAGACATCTTTTGAAATGGACGTCTCTTCGTTTCTTACGTAAGGTCTTTACACTTGATCTCGTCACTTTATAAAACCAGATTCATTTCTCCCTTCTTTCTGCCATCACTTTTAGCAGCAGCAGATGTGAGGGGAGTCTAATCTCAACTATCTGTATCATTTGAGATCATTCCCGATCTGGGGGCCGTTTTACCTGAGAAGTTGGTGAAGAGCCGACAGAAGGGGGAGAAGCGGTTTCTGTGAAGCCACTGTTGTGCGTCCTGCGGTGTTGCCAGAGGTAACAAATTCTGAGATGGAAAAAAACAAGACGGAACGCAGCTGAAAACATAGAACCACCACAACTTTGTGTTAAAAGGCTACTACAGCACTACTTAGCTTTAAGATGTACAGATTTATTGACAGTAATCATATTCAAATACAAACATTTCCAAACATCCATTTTAAAGACAGAAAAGAAAATGTAAGAGTAACTGTGCACTCAACCTAGATCAGATTTGTTTCTGTGAACATTAATACACAGTGAAGCAGAAGGAAGTCACGCAGTCATATAAATGTAAAAAATGAAAAATGTACTTACATCAGAGACCAGTGCGATTACCTCTGGTACCGGAACCACCGGCTCCGGCTGGTGGGTTGGTGATCCGTTCCTACAAAGGATGAAAACGTTACCATGTTGGAGTCTGTGATTGTGAATGTCTCATGATCATCTGCATCAAGAGGAATCTACACATCCCTCACCACACAGCCACTTCTCTGTGGTTAATTAAACTTACAACGTTAATCACAAAGTATTGGTAGGATATGTTTACCCTTCTGGAACCGGGAAGCTGTTGTGTGTGCTGCTGATGAAGCCGGGAGATGGCGAGTTGCTGACGTACGTGACCTCAGGCCAGGGAGAGCACTGCCAAAGACCAACACTTTTGTTATTGTGGCATCTGAATAAATTCAGCCAACACTTCTGCTGCAGCTCGTTCATTTACATTCAGCTCATGCTCACAGGTTCTGCTCCAGCCGGTTTGTGTACCAGCCACAACTTTATTTTTATAGTTTTACTTAGTTTGCAGGAAGTTGAGCTAAATTGATGAGCTGATTAATCAATTAGGCGTAAGAAAGATCAGTAATTGGCAACTATCATTTTTGTCCTTAAAGACTTTCTACAGCTTCCTCTCTGTGAGGATTTATTGTGTTATATCACTGAGAGACTAACCTTTGGGGTTTTGGACGGTTTTCCAGACAAAATAATGAATTTGAAGGCTTCACAAAAGATAGTATTAGATGAATATTATCTTGGTTGCAGCTCTAGTTAAAACGGTTTGTAAACATTTCAACAGCACATCCCACAAACTAGTTTATGGAAGTAAGACTATTTACTTCACATTTCACATTACATTACATCTCATTCAGCTGATGCTTTTATCCAAACATCAGAGTTGACGATGGTTATTAGAATATCATCCTTTTAACCAAGTAGTCGGAAGAGATGTTCCTGCAGCAGAGGATGTGTGGACTCTCTGCTCACATACTAACCTCTGTCAGTATTGTGGTTTCGTAGGATGGCTGGTACTTTTCCTTTTCCTGTGGTGCCCTCTTCTCCATCTTCTCCCGGTCGGTCTTCTGCTTTCTGTCTGCACCTTTAGGCTGAAACACGTCACGTGTGGGTCATTAAATCAACAAGGGTTTGCATCTTAGCACATGAACTATTCTTCTCTGTTTCTCTCAGTCCCCCCACCTTAAAGACTTTGACCTGACAGGAGGCAGAGTGGAGGTGTTCTGTGTACTCTCCACTCTCATTCTCTTTAAAAGTGTCGATCTGGATGCGGAAGGGGACGCCCTTTTCGCCCCCGTGCTTTCGCATAGTGAATTCTGTGCTAATGCAGTGAACCTAAAAAAGAAAAGAATATTAAATTTTAATCTATTAAGGGCAATGAGTTATAAAATAACAATTAAATCTGAGAAATCAATACTAAAAAAAACAAATATTTACAAATTCAGTGTATTAGTAATTACTGCTTGCAGAATAACATTCACTTTACATTTTGCCAAACAGAATAGGTGAGTAGACTAAATGTTAACAAGCTTAGGGCTATGAAATGCTTGAGATAACTGCCACTGCTTTTCATGAATGAAAGTGATTCAGGGAAACAACAGTGTTGTTTTCGTCGCTCTACCTGGATAAAAACTGAGGTTCTTTTTGATGGGTCCCAAAGGAACTCCACAGTGTTAAGCTGAGTAGGGTTAGCCCTGGGGTCGATTATGCCGACAGACATGGGGATATCTGCAACGGATCAATGCAAAACAGGCTGTTATCAGAAGAACTCTTAATGGACACCGTCTTCTCCAAAATGTCTCCACCGCCGTCTTGTGCGTCACGCTCAGTTTAAAAGTCCAGATGATGAATTAATGGAAGATTTACCTAGAAAATCTCAGAGGTTAATAAACAAACAAGGCTACACAGCAACATTCTTTCCACATACAAAACAAGAAGAATAGAGAAGATGAGGATGAACTGCCGGGAACAGACATTTGTCTGTCTGTGCTCACCGAGGTCGAGGATGCGATCCCCGGGCCTGTTCCAGCGCCAGCCTTCCAGCTGCTGGTGTTCTGTGTACTGAAGCCGGCGGTCATGAAACACTACACGTATAATGCTCTGAAATCCAGAGAGATTCAGTTAACGAGAGATTCCAAGGAGATGCAAATGCTCTTCAAACACTTTGACTCTGGTTTCACTTGGCAGACACTGACCTGTAACCACTTGTGACGGCATATCAGATTCTTACCTTCACCATTTTATCCGTGATTTCCGGAAGTTCCCCAATTTTCCGATTGTCCAGCATTCTAATTTCATAGGACTGTCCTGTAATGAAAAGGTCCCTCACAGTTAATACATGGATCTCACTTTCGACCAGACGGTCACAGAAGATATTTAACCTTTTTAGTCACGCTGCTCAAAATAGTGCAACATTAGCACATCCTTGTTTTGTCATTGATTTCCAAGATTAAACTCACAAAATAAAACACACTAAAATATGATTAAGATATACAGTGTTTCTCATGGTAACAGTTGCATGACAATAAAGCAATGCAACATACATTATGAGACAGATTCATAATATCTTAGTAGCAAAGGAGAAAAGATAAAACAGACCAGGAAGTCAGAAAAGATTGTTTCACTATATCACTGCAACAAACCCTCTCAAACTTTATTGGAATATAATTTTATACTGATTGTTTTTCTCCAACTCTACTGCCCACTATCAAATTGGTCTATAAAGATTTACAGTCCTCCGGGTAATAAAACAGGGGAAGTGATTTGGCTTCAGTAGCTTTTGACTCTCGTGTTCAGAGAGGAACCAGAACTCCCAGTGCTAACCTTGGTTGAGGTAGGTGAGTGTTTCATCGTGCAGTTTAATGGCTGGCGAGGTAGCTGCACACAGGACATACTGAAAGGGAAGGATCTTGTTTTCGTTGTCTGGAGGAAGGTTGGACTCCTCCTGCTTGAAGATGGGGAGGGCAAGGACATCACTGGAAAACAAAGACAGATTGTCCAAAGCTGTCATTTAGCTGCCAATAAACATCTGTCTACATGAAGTAAACATTGATATTCAAATGTTAGAATTGATTATTATCAACCTGATGTTAAAAATAATGTCTGACACCACCATCACCAGACAACACATGCGGCTGAAAGGCAGGTGTCTGAGTTTGTTAGTGTGATAAGGGGCTTTCTGAAGAAAGGATCCACACAGAGAGTCACAGGGATCTCAGAGTGAAGACGCAGGACAGTCAAATGCAAGGATCTTATATAGGAGAACTAGGGCTTTCTCTCAGAACCAGTTCAGACTGGTACTGTCGGTGCAGTTTGAGAGAGGAAGCTATGGAGATAAGCAGACAATCATTCAGTTCTTTGGAGAGTAAATTAGGGATAAAAAGGGTCTGACAGTTTTCAGGTCATACACAGTTCAGACCATTAAACATGTATGCAGATATAGGTCATACAACTTACTTTTCAACCACAACTTAGGTTTCAACCATACTTAGTTAATTTTTCCATTACATTAGCTTTCCAGTTCATTAAATAGCATCAGGGCAATTTGGGTTACATCACTAAATACCAGGGTATCCAGTGAGTGTCTCATTTCTCCTCTCGATACAAGAATTTCCATGGAAATGCAGGTACTCTGAGCCTGCACCGCATCATTTAATGAGCCAGAAGGGGACACAAAGGAGTAATCTTTTTCCTGTAGAGCAAAGTGCTTGAGTCAGCAAAATCTAAATGGATTTATATCATTTAAATCATGAAAAACACAGCAGCTGCATCATAAATATCCAGCTGTACTTTAAACACTTGAATTAAAACTCACAAGACTAAAACATCACAGATATTAATTCTAAGTGAGGGCTTCGCTTTACCCTAACCCTGACAAAATGCCTTATCTCCCCACGCTGAGGAAAAAGATAAACAATTTCCTTGTTCTGTCCTTTTCCCCAAATTGGCACCAAACTTTAACGGGATACTCCCAGGCTCAAGCCAAATGAAGACTTGGGTCATGGTGCAAATCAGGTCAGTATTTTAACATAACCCTGCTGATAAATAAAAAACAAACCACTAAAGGGTCTGAACAGATCCCCCTTCACAGATGTTATAATTCCCATCAACGTTTCCTTTGAGGAATTATCTTAACTGATGAACTCTTCAAAACCAAAGACAAACAGTTTACTATACTATTAAGAGAGAAAGAGTTATACCTCCCACTGCCAAGGAAGTAACGTTTCCATCTGTGCTTGTTTGTTAGTTTGCAGAATGATATAAAAACTTCTTAACTAATTTCCATGAAGTCTTGTGGAAAGTTGGGGCACGACCCAATGAAGATCCCAGTCCATTTTTGTGCAGACGCAATTACCATTCTGGTTATAGTTACAATTTTACATTTGAGCAACTGAAACCAGTGATTCTTTTAAAATGATGACGCATCGAAATGGTCTTCAATTAGTGTTATAATTATAATCACACTGTTAACAGGCTGATGCCCATGAAAACACAGAATACTAACATTTCATCTAGTGGTGAAGTTGCATGTTGCAGCTGCCCCCCCCCCCTCTCCAAACAGGAAAGAGAACCCGAGGTAACCTTCAGTTGTCTTGGAAACTAAGTTTGTCCAGTTTTATATTAAACACACAAGTGAAAACATCACTAGAATTAATTTAAACTCAATTTCTGCCGATGCATCCCTTTCACCTAAATCTAACACACTGGATAATATCCAACTTTAGCGATTGGAAACCCAGAGGGGAACTTTGAGATGTATCAACATAATAAAAACAGTAATAGTTCATATGGTCCATTCATACAGACTAAAGTCATGGGACAGACATGTAGGTAACCACGATAACAGCAGACTCATCCTGTACCTCATGCTGTACGCCCCAGCACCGAGCTCCTGTCCGATGCCCGACAGACTGGCGTCGAAGTCCTGGACCAGTCCGGACTCGATCACCTCATCCGTGAGAGGCAGCTTCAGAGCCCACGCCATGATGGATGGAGGGTGGGTGGGTGTGGGTGGGGGGGGGGGCTTGTGCAGCTCTGGGTAACAACTTTGAGTTTTACACCTGCGTCCCACAACCTTCCGATCTCTGGAGGAAAGTGACACAAGGAGTTTGTTATCAGGCAGTTTGGCTCCATCTCTAAACACATCAGATCATCACAGGGTCAATGTCAGCAGCGGAACATCCTCCTGAACGAAGCGGGTGAGGATGAGGCGATGTCAGTCAACCACAGCCGCACTTTACGTAACCATGCCCCGCTGCTGGAATCCAGACACCCGGCGCTGGAAAGCTGCCACACTTCCAAAACGGCAGTCTTATTTGTTGTTGTTGTTTTTTAAAATCAAACCCCTCGCGTTAAAAGATGTAAACAAGTTACCTGCGGGTGAAACGTGCAGCTACTCGCCGACACCGCGACAGTTCCGTGTCATCACGTCGCGCTGCTTCTCCCCAACACGAAAATAAACATGTCGAGCTAACCGCTAAGCTAGCGATACAGCAGTGGCTGCGAACTCCGCCCGCAGGACGCGAACTCCTCCCGGCCTCAGTGTACGGGGGCTTCACGGGGATCGATGGTTCCCGGTGGACATGTCTATGAACTGGGATCCATCGGAATTCACTCGGCGTCTTAAATAAAGGTGAATTGATGTGTTGCTTTTGTTTTGTTTATCTAGCGCCGTCAGGGAAAATGAGCTCACGTAACTTCCGGTTGTTGTTCTTCTTCGTGTGGCTATTTTCTCCTGCGTTAGATCGAGAGTAGCTCGTTATCGCCACACACCGCTCATCGCTGATTACACATGAGGTCGGATAGATAGAGAGATCGATAGACAAACAGAAAGATGACAGATAGATAGATAGATAGATAGATAGATAGATAGATAGATAGATAGATAGATAGATAGATAGATATCAATAAAATAGATTTGTACATCATACACAAGAAGTGATTCATAAAGACCAGTTTTATTTGATTCATTTGACAGAAAAGGACAAAGAAAAGCATGACCTTATCTTATGTGCTTTGCAGAGTCAAAAAACTGAAAGCTGATATCTTATTGATTTAATTAAGCAAATTTTTTCTCTATTTGTATCATAGTATTTTAAACCATGTTGTATATTTTGTCTTCCCATATTGAACATGAAGTTAAAACCTCTTAAAGTTCTTTGTTATATTAATTGTTTTCATTGTAAATCAAACCATATGTAGATGTACCGTTGTTAAAAAGGCAAACATATGGTGGAACATAAAATGCACCATTCAACGTATCATTCACAAACAAACAAAAATTTAGGTTATAGTTAAACTGCAGTATTTTACATTTCATCTGCATTAGAAGAACAATAAACTTAATAAAAGATGTTATTTGTCAAGTTGATTAAAACACAGAAATGAAATTCTTTCACAAAACATAACTGAAACCTTGCACTGCACAGACAAACAATCCATAACACGCCAACTTCCACTAAAGTGCAAATAATTCTTAAAGAATTGGCAAAAATAACAAAAAATAACTGCTACAGTCTTGTTCCTACATTTTATATCTCCACACTGCACATGAGAAGCCGTCTTCATACTCATTCAGATTGAAAGTCAGAACTCATCAACCACAAAGTATTCTTAGTAAAATAGTTCGTTCTTCTTCTTTTAACTCAGTAAATCAATCCGACTGATATTATGTTTAATATGAGGGAAGAGTTAATTTAATTTAATAAACGTTTAAATTAAGCTCCTGTTTTTAAAATATTAGGTAACTGGAGAAGAAAAATGTCACTGAAACACTGTCAAAGCATCGAAGGAACAACAATGAACGGATGCAAATACAAAATACTCTCAGAGTATGATAAGCGCATTAAACAGAAAGCATAAAGTCAGACAGTGATAAATTCACACACGTGTGTCACCCACAAACAGTATGTGTATTTTTCCACAGTCGGTAACTCGTGAATGAAACAACACTTTATAGGAAACTGAAATACGCCGGCATCAAGGTGCCTGAGCCACGGTATCAGTGTGATAGGAACCAGTTTGTTATCTGTTGAGCATCAGAAACAACCGTCTGTCGTTCTGCTGAATGAAATGATCGAAGCTAAACTACAGGAAATGACGACAGATTTTGAATCAATCTCTGTGATTATCAACAACAAATATCAAAATGACGATTGTCCCAAAGAATCCAGAGTCAATAGAGGACAATGTTATTTTTGGCATTCCTTAGACAGCTTGCAGGTTACAGTCTACAGTCTCATCTCTGTCTGAATCTTCTGTGAATATAAAGTGAATGAGGAAAAACACATTTGAAAACATCCGTGGTGGTAAAAGCACATCACACAGAGATCAGCAGAATGTCAGTCATCATGTCAAAATGCGATTAAACTCAATATTAATAAGTGTTCGCCCACTTGACAGAAGTCAGAAGGGCAGCCTATAAAACCACTTGTACAAAAGTTCATAAAATGTTTTTAAATATGATGAGCAGACCATGCACTTTGACTTCAAAGACAATAGGAACTTATTTCTGCTAATCTTTCATAAACCTTCCATCATGTATTTCCATATTTTTCTCAAAAAAAGTTCATATTCTCTCAGCTTTTACAGAGTTTAAATCATATTTACAGAACTATTTACATCTGTGTCTTCATATCAAATGCTCCGCTTTCAAAAAAAGGACCAAAGATCCGAGGGGAACTCTCCGGGGACGAGGTCGCTACTGAACCTGGAAGACGTTGATCTTGCTCGTGTTTTTCAGCGTCTGTCGCCGGTTGCAGAACCAAACGCGCACAACCTCTCGGTCGTAGTTCAGCTCTCGAGCAATCTCCGTGATCTCCTGACCCGTCGGCAGGGTGTTCTTGTCAAAGTACGAGTTCAGGACTTCTATCGCCTGCGGTGTGAAACTCGTGCGCCGCTTGCGTTTTTTGGAAGGTTCACCGCCGACGAACTCCATCAGGTTCTGCTGGCCCTTCTGGTTCCAGTGCTCGGCCTCCGCCAGCCACTTCTCCAGCACTGGCTTCAGCTTCTGAGCACTCTTTGGGGTGATGTCCAGCTTTTCAAACCTACAGCGCAAAACAAAGCTCGATGTGTTGAATGAAACCACACTACATGCACTGTATCTCAATTTGATCCCTATGCATTCACATGGTTTCAGATTGCAGGGCAGTAAATTAGATATTTTAACAATATGTATCTTCGGGCCACTAGGGGTCTCTCAATCCATACAAGAACAAAAGTTTGATGATGTCACAAAGCAGTGTGGGATCATGGGAGTTGTTGTCCACTGGGTAATCGCAACATATCACGACTATTAACACAATTTGTCGGCCATATTGGACTTTTTCCATTGCTAAGCTAACCGGGAAATCTATTTATCTTTTCTAGTCTTATCGACCAATCACCTGCATTCACACAGTCACCTGCATTCACACACTTCTATAAACAGTGTTCTCTCTACCACTGGCCATTCGCAGCAATCAGGGGCCATATGACGTTCAGTGCCTTGCCCAAGGGCGCTTCAGGATGTGGAGCGGAGTGGACTACTGCCTCGGAAGTGCGGCCCATAAAGAATTAGATGTTATATTGACGTGCTGGTGATCTAGAGTGACATCTAGTGGCAAAATTAATCCTACATATTTCCTCTAATGCTACAGTTTATTTACCAGATATTAAACATGTCACTGTGTTACGATCGCATCACTAGGCATGAACTCCCTCAAGAAATACAGGATGGTTATTTATGTGCATGTAAATAAGGTTAGCGCATGTACATATAAAATGCACCGTGTAGGCCGGGTCATCGAGAGCAATAAATCAGGTTCTTTGGAACGTGAAGTAATTTACCTGCAAATGGCCGACTGGCTGTAAGCCGGACCTTCGGTTGCGGTCAGCGCCTGCCCTACTTGTGTCTGCGTGAGCCCCAGGGACAGCCGGCGGATCTTGAAATTCTTGGCAAACTCGCGAATCTCGTCCAGATTAATGCCCTCCTCGCCGCTGACTACCTGCTGGGGTTCTGCAAAGCGTGAAGAGTCGGGTTAAAAATATCAACCCACTTACAACGGATCTATGTTTGGAGGGAGAGGAGAAGGAGGTGCACCTACTGCCGACAAGCTGGCCCACTTTCGCTATGTCTCCACAGGTGATGGGGACCGCGGGGGACAGCGTGGCGGCCGTCTTCAGAACAGACGGCTGCGGGGCGATGACAACTGGAGACTGAGTGACAGTGGTTACCGAAGGCTGGGAAGAAAGGAAACACACAATATGCTTAAACTGGAATAACGACACTAGCAAAATGGGAAAACCTCCAGGGAAAAGAGTCCTACAGTATTTGTATAGTTTGTTGGTTTGTATGTTTTTATTAGTTTTTAGGCAAGATTACACAAAAACTTGGTGGGAGGATGTGATATGGGTCAGTGGACAGATCCAGGAACATCGCTAGAGAGGGTATTTTTCAAAATTTCCTCCAATTTCTCAGGGAATAATTAATGCATCTTGATATTAAAGGGAACTGATCTATACGTGTGTGTAATTTGGTGCCGTTTGAACTTAAGGGAACGATGTGTGAGCTCCTCTGAGGGCCAATCTAGTTGTTGTCTGTTCCAGCTTTAAAGTGTAATTGCAGTTTTTCTGGACTCAACACGAACCTGCGTGTGAAGCTTGGCGAGCGTTGGAGGAGCGGCGGCTTTGGGCAGAACCGCCGCGGCAGAGGTGACGGCTGTGGCGGGTCCGTTCCCATACGTGGCAATGATCTGACCCTGGGTGTTGAAAAGCAGCTGCGGGGTGACAGTCTGGAGCTGGAGACTATGGAGGGGGAGGGTGGAGGTCGCAGCCCCTCCAGCCAGAGAACCTGGGTTCAGCAGCAGCGGGAGGGTTCCTATAACCTGTCAATTCAGTTTGAGTGTTGGAGAAACACACGCGTATGAATAATTGAACCAAACTCTCTGTGCTGGTTTTCAGTTTGCAGACGTTCAGCTGTCGGTGCGGTGTGTTCGCTTTTAGGGAAACAAGAACGTCCTTGGAATAAAAATCATGTCTTTCAAAATTAAACACAGCACTGAACTGTGATGAGCTGCAATAATGGTGAGATTGAGTAATGGAAGAGTTTGAGAGGACAAATCAGTTTTCAAAGTGTCTCTCGCTCCACTGACTTCAAATAGAATTGCTGATTGATGCTAAACAGAGGCTGGCTTCCTTTATGACTGAAAACAGAAATACAACACGTAAACATCTTGATTGTCCTTGGAGATTATTAATCAAAACGTTTTAAGTGAAGCGCACTGCTTGTAAACGACTCGTTCTTATACCGTTCTCATTTTGTTATGAAGACTGTGATGTGCTCCAGGCAATTATAATCTAGCCGTCTCTTATTGTTTTGGGCGAATGACACAAAACTCAAAAGGAGGGGACACATTTTCTTTAGACTATTTAAAGCATCTTCCCTTTAGCTGGCTGCACTTAGAAGAGAAACTGAGCAGCAGCTGTGGAAGCAGTGTGTTATGTAACCCACCTGTCCCTGGGCATTTGTGATGATCTGGCTCGTGATGCCCGCCATATTGGACATGGCACTGGTGATGATGGGGGTGGAGGTGAGGGAACTGAGGAACTGGGGTTGTCCTCCCAGAGAAGCAGCATTGATCTGAGCATTGACAAGAAGATGAGATTAGATTAAACGATGGAGCCAGATGTTGCAGAGCAGCTGTCTCTACAGGTAGATCTCTGCAGTGGCCCTCTTACTATAGCCGGATTGATGGAGAGTCCTGCGGTCTGCAGAGCTGCCAAAGATATGTTGGACTGAGCGATGCTGGCCGAGGTAGCCTGGGCGGCCGCCACCTGAGCGGCAGTGACCTGGGCACTGGTCACCTGTGTCAGCTGCTGCACTGCTGCTTGGAGCGGCTGCAGGGAGGCGGCTTGAGGCTGGAACAATGTCTGTGTGTTGGCTTGTAGCTGAGGGTGGATGGAGTTCAGGACTGTTGCAGCTGGAGGGAAATTCAATGGTATAGAAACTGTTAGTGTTTCTGAAATACTGTTTATTGTGACAAACATTATTAAAGGTTTATAGCCACAATACCAGTCACACTAATTAGCTCCGATCCATACAATCTGAACAACAGAGGCCGAAGGGGCAGCACACCTGCACGGACAGTTTGGTTATTTTACCTTGAAGGCCGGCGAAGGGCAGCTTGAGGAGGTTTGCCGCCGGGTTGGCCGCAGTGAGCCCAGGGAGAGCAGCTAAACTGGTGGTGGGGAGGGTGAGAAGAGCCAGGCTCCCCTGGCCACCGAGGGAGCCGGCCATACTCAGGGGGATGAGCAGGGGCTGCCCCAGCGACCCCGTCTGGGCCATCATGCCGGTCATCAACGCAGCCAGATTTTCCTGGGTCAGCACCTGATTTCGTGAAGAGACAGATTGAAACTGAGAAGATGATCTTTAAAGGGCAATTACACTGTACACTGATCTTTTATTCTGGTGATTTACAGGAGCAGTTTTAACTAAAGAGTACTGATACATTATTCATTATGCACTAAAACAACCCATCTTTCTCTGCTGCACTTTTTAATTTCTTCTTCTTTTGTTTTTCACTGGAGCAGTAGCACAGGCCTTTTTTGGAAAGGACAGGTGTTATTGGTCTGTGGTGATGCTGGTTGCAGTTTTCTTTCTGAAACTGTAAAAGTGACCTGCAGTAATTGAGCCTCAGCAAATAAAGATCTACTGCTGAGCCCTGAAGCTGCACATAGAGCTGTTCACCAGTGAAAAGTCGTGGCAAGGATTTCTGCAGCCTCAGGCCGTGTGTTCAAGTGTTTGCAATTAAACTTGAGCCATTTTTTTTACATTCAGTGTGCACGAGAGACAACTGCTTAAATCAGTGTCGTCAGTAAATCACCTACAGGAGCCTGTGGGGGACCCAGTGACGTTAATCCCTGTGGCATGTGATTAATGGACAAGACATCATATGTAAACAGGCTGAAATACATAGAGGTTTTTTCTTCTTGTCACTTTTTATTTGTATCCCAAACCCTCGTTTGGTTCGGCCTCTGGTTTCAGGTCAACTAAACCAGGCGACAGGATTCTGTCTCTGACTTTAGATGAACATGGAAAATGTGTAAACTCATATTGATACCTGTGGACAGCCTTGTACCGTGATGGGCATGGCGGCCTGTGGCTGAGTCAGGGACACACTGATGGGAACAGCAGGAGTCAGCGTTTGGACAGCGGGGGTCGGAGCCTCGACAGACACCACCTGCTGTTCAGCGAGCACTGCAGGATCAATGACCAGGTTGGTTCTTAGTGACATTCAAAGTGGTTTTCATAGTTTCCAGCAGCATTTCAGAAGTGTGTCATTCACAAAATAGTAGTAAGTCATCTGCTATCCATGATTTACCTATTCCTCCACTGCTCTGGGAAGCAGGCGGGTCGTCCTGAGAGTCGCCGCCTCCGCCCTCAGCTTGCTCCTCAGTGGCCCGAACCACTCCCTCCACAGTTTTGCCTTCACTCTTAACATTGGTTATGGACAATGGCAGCGGTGCATCGACCTCCACCTCTAGCACACGGATGGTCTCATCGCCGGACATCACAATGACCTGCGCAGGTATAAGGAGTTGAAGCTGGGTTTGACTGAAATGCTAAACTCCTATTGCAGACAGATGAATATGGGGAAAAACCTGTATCAATTGGTGGTATGCAATAGGGAAAGGGGAGCGGCAGCGAGACAACCTGGGCTGGAGGACAAAGTGCAGAGACACAATGCAGGAAGAGAGAGAGAGGAGGATGCATACCTGGTTGTCTTTGGCAGGGAATTTCAAAGTGCAGGATTTAAATGGCTGAAAAAAGACTTCTGCTGTCAGACAGTGAATGGCTGAAGAGAACAGAGAAGCCGAGCACATGTTAGGAAACAATGACCAAAAGAAAGAGAAACAGGCACGAATGAGAAGAGCATGAGAACATCCAAACAATGACATGAGCATCAGCCAACAAGCTTCTCGAGGAATGTCTCCTTCAAGCTCCTCTCGTGCAGCAGTGAAGAGCATTGCTTTTGTTCGCTGACTATGTCCACACACAATGTTACTACAGAAGATAAATAAACAATGAATTATTAAGCATGACAGTTCAGAAACCGGTTTCCCTCACGAGTAACGAGCAGCAGCTATTACAAGGTGCTCAAACACAAAAGGTGTGATCTCAATGAGCTGTGAGTGTGGAGGTTAATCACTTAGTTATGATGGGGTGTGGACACATGGGAGGAAGACTGGAGCGGTAAACTAAAGGTTTGGCGTCTCTCCACCCAGACAGCTGAGTGTTACCTGCTCATTCACAGTGAGGGGAGCATCCCTGGCAGGGAGGTCCTGGGAGTTCATGGCTCGCTGCTCCACCACCGTCACTGCTGTCCTGGCATCCTGAGCAGACACACAGAGATGAGATAAGAGCAGTGGTTAGCAGTGTGGCCTTTACTCTTTTCGCACAGATTAGAAAAAAAAATGCATATCTTTCTAAGTAAATACTAAAGATGCTTGTGGTCCAATTTTTCCTATCTACACAGATAGAAACAGTTTATTGCACAGTTAAATGAGTTAATACCCTAATTGTATGTACAGATGCTTTGGGTGAATCATTTAACATCAGTAAACAAACTCTTGATAACTTCACCACCTCCTAATTTTATTTGGAATCAAAACACATGAAGGTGACTTTGCGACTGTGTCCACACGTTAGGGGGCAAATGCTGGTTAAAGCAAACACACGTGCAGAGAGGAATCTACACTAGGAAGTATGAAACACATTGTAAAAACAAGGAACTATTCAAATAAATAGAAATATATTCAGTGTAAACTAGTAAAATGACATCACACTTATAGGATATTGAAGTTGCCTGGATATAAAATGGTTATTCTAGTGTTAAATGAACAGATTGTCAGTCTGACAGCAGCAACTAACAGAACCTGTCCTCCAGACACTTTGTCTGAATCTGTCAACAAACTCTTCATAACTTCACCAGCTTCTTCTAATGTGATTTGTAAAAACACATGAAGGTGACTGTGCAGCTGTGTCCACACTTTAAGGGGCAAATGCTGGTTAAAGCAAAACCCACATGCACGGAGGGTTGGGTCATTTTTCTCATGGCTATTTCTGTCCTTGCAGAACCAGACTATTTGGAGGGGCCTGATAACCAGGCCACGGTGTGAAGCTGCAGAGAAACGAGCCCCGCGGATCACAGGCAGAGATCCGGCTGCAGATTCCTCCCGGATCGGGGAGCAGCAGGGAAGTTGCTGTGTCTCCCGCTGCTCGGCCCCCTGAGGACCGAGGATCTGTCAGAAACTTCAGCGGCTCTTCCTGGGCTCCCCACCCCCATCCTGCCCGAGAAAAGTCTCGCCTCCTCGGCCACTTTTAGGACCCGAGCACCCACCGCCGAGCCCCGGCGACAGAAACCTCCCCGACCTCGTGTGTGCAGACACAATATTATGTATTCCCCTCTCTTTATCATAAATATATAAATTATGCTAATTACGAACATTGCATATTAACCCAAACTCATTTCCTCTCGCCGTGTCGCCGCTGCACGCTTGCGGCGCGGGGCTCGAACACGGTCCCGGTCTCATTATGTCCAACTTACCGCGTCCGTGCAGCTTATTCCCCGTGATTGTCACACAAGCGGCTCCGTGTCACAGTTTGTTTCAGTCACACATAATTAAAAATTCATCTCAGCTCCCAGACAGGATCTGTGGCTGCGCACAAAAGAGCCATTTGCATTGATAAGGAGTCTCTGGATCCGCGCTCGCTCTTAATATTTAATGACGACGACCCGTCTGCAGCCCCGCGCGCCGCCGGGATCCTTCAGGTGTCACAGTTCGATCCCATTCCGTCAGAAAAGTCGCGCAAAATTGCCCGAAAATTGGCCTTTTGCACTACGTCATGAACATAATTTATGCAAGGAGAAAAAAAGGCTCGCATTGAAAAATGTCTGCCTCGACTTGACGGGAGCCATGGTTCTCTTAAAGGGGACGTGCCCGAGGAAAAGAGCTGAAGAGAACATATGATAATATGACAAATCATAACATATCATAACATAAAATAACATTACATAATACAACAAAGAGTTACATACTATAGCATAATATTACATAATAACATAACGTATAATAACACGGGAGCCATGGTTCTCTTAAAGGGGAAGTGCCATAGGAAAAGAGCAGGAGCGAACATATCATAACATATCATATCATGACATAACATACCATAACATACCATTATGTTACATAACATAACATATAATAACATTAAAACATAACATAACATACCATTATGTAACATAACATAACATGTAATAACATTAAAACATAACATAACATATCATTATGTTACATAACATAACATATAATAACATAACGTATAATAACATATCATAAAAACCTTTATTGAGTAGATTTTATCTTTCAATGCACCTTAATTTTACTGAGAAGTAGCTGGGAAAGGTGTATATAATGTACATACTCAGCATTTTCTATTTTTGTATTCATTCTATCCATCCATCTATCTATCAATCTATCTATTATTCTAAATCTATCTATCTATCTATCCACCCACTTATCTATCTATTCTTCATCTATCTATCTATCAATCTATCTATTATTCATCTATCTATCTATCTATCTACCCACCCACTTATCTTACGATTCTTCATCTATCTATTCTTCATCTATTCTTCATCCATCTCTCTCCTCTCTCCTCCGCTGCCCCTCCCGTGCCCGCCTGTGGGGGGCGCGCGAGTCGGCCTGCGTGCGTCCGACAGAACCCGGAGCGCGCACGGAGAGAGCGAGTGACGTCAGCACTTCCACAACAACAAGAAGCTGAAAAACAAGGAAGTGGAGGAATCGCGAAGCAGCAGCAAATCTGATCTAAAGGCCGCGACTCGATACGCACAGTGTCCCCGTGTTGAAAGCAGACATCTCCCGCAGCCGCAGCACCGCTCCCGCCGCCATGAACAACAAAGGTATTTGTCCGGACTCCGCGCGGCCGAGGCTCCGCACGACGCCGACGGCACAAAGCGGCGATGAGCAGCCGTAATGGCCACAGATGAAGGAGGCTCAGCGGCGGACTTCACGTTCGGCTGCGGACATGGCGAACCGCCGCTTGTCCGCTCGGCGTCGCGAGCATCCGCGTTCGGCTCGGCCGCTGAGTTTATCTCCACCGAGCACATCTGCACACAGGCCGAACATCTGGATCCACTGTCACCGCACAATCCCGCAGCTTTAATGGCCGAGGCTCATATGATCTGTTAGCTTAGCATTAGCACACACACACACTCACACTCCGGAGGTTTAAAGGCAGATATGATGCCTCCTCTTGTTTTGTAAGACGGAAGCATGGGAATGTAAATGTGTGAATATACACGAATATCACCGGATACGTTATTTCCTCCGCTATTTGTTATTTAGCGGATCGCAAATTTGTGTCGGAGGGAAATGACTCTTTTTGAATTTTGATCTTTTTCATGAATTTTTCATCAAAAATGCTAAATAATCTAAAGAAATGGGAATAATAAACCGGGAAGTAAATCCATTGTTGTTAACTTAAAAAGCGTAAAAGAAAAATATTTTCGTCCATTTAAATGCATTTTTATTTAGTCATTGTTTGTTTAAGTGTAGGCTGCAAAACATGAGTAAATCATGTGTAAAATCATAAAGACCAACATTTAATACATCAAAATTCAGCTGAGACAATTAGTTCATAAATCTATTCGTCTAATTGATCAGCAGCTAATTTTACACGTTTTTTTTATATGCAGAAAAACCCAAAGTTCCTTAATCCCATGGTGATGCTTTAAAGACTTATTGTTCAAGGAGAAGACAAAGGAACCAGAATATATACATATATTTATATCTATCTATATACATATAGATTATATGTATATATTCTGGTTATATAATGAGCACAATTATCAGAATAGTTTAATTAGCGCTTAGGTTTTATCAGGGCTGGACAAATGGAGCAATACAACAATATCAGTAATTTTCCAGGTATAGCTTTTATCGATAGCAAATGATCAACGTTCAGTATATATCGGTTTAATGTTAATGAATTGTATAAGCACAGTGAGGAGCTGTAAAAAAAAATATGATCTAATTCAGATCCATAAAATTTGTCGTTCTCTCTTAAACCACGACTTTCACTCAGGAGCAAAAATCTATCGTTAAACTTAAAAGACAAAAATGATGAGACAATTATCGTGATAATTAGCAATACGGACAAATGCATTTTTGTTATCTGTCGTTTTTTGCCGCATCGTCCCACCAACCCGACTATTTGATGCAGTTTTGTCATTTCAACCGTAGTAATGGACACCAAAGAAAGAAAATCTCTCCCAGCCTCGATATTAAAATTAACCCAAACTTACACTTGTTAAAAAAGACCAGAGGATGATGATTTGCTCTAAAGTACAGTTTTGTTCTGCAGGTTCCTATCCACAGCAGGCAGTGTATCCTCAGCAGAGCACTGCCCCTGTATACCCTCCTGCTATGCAAATGTCCCCTCAGGCACCTCCCTACACAGACACACCACCTGCATATTCTGAGGTAAGAATCACATTAGATTATGTAATAATCCCAGTAGCCTCTGTAAACCGTTTTAAACCTGTCTGTTCTTCTCTGTCTCTGCAGATATACCAGCCCAGATATGTGCTTCCACCTCAGGTGCCTGGTCAGATGCAGCAGATGTCCTCTCACTACCCTGGTGCTCAGATGTTTATGCCCATGCAGCCACAGATGGCCGTTGGGCAGATGGGTCAGAATGTCCCCATGGCTTACTATCCCATGGGAGCTATGTACCCCCATGGTTCAACAGTGATGGTGGACAGTGGATTTGACGCTGGTGCTCGCTTCACACAGGGCAGCAACGTTTCCATCCCAGTGAGTATGCACCTAATAAGCTAATATCTGATAATTCTAGAAATCCCTCTGTCTGTCTGTGGCTCGCACATCTCAAGAGCTGTTGATCTCACCGGCTTCACACTTGTGTTTTTCAAAGGGGTCAAAGTAGTGCAGCGTCAGACTAGGTGCAATTTGGACCAACGATACATTTAATATTAATAAACTTTGAATTTACGAGCGACCGCCGCTGTGGCAGCTGGGACTGATTAGCCGCAGTGGCTGGAACTCTTAGACGTAGGTCAATGATGACAATGGGTGCGTTTGAAAGCTGATTCTTCAGGTGGCAGGTCTGCGTACGGAGTCGAGCTTCACTAAACTCTGAATAAACAGGCGAGCAGCTCTTTGTGCAGCAGCAGGTCTTTACTTGCCTCAGTGCAATAACTGCAGGTCAGAAAAGAAATCTTCAACCAGCATCACTAGGCCAAGCAAACAGAGCCGTCACTGCACTCATGATGTGAAGGAGCCACATCATTCGCAGATCCTCATCCTTCATCTATTGTATAATCCTGTGCTTGTTTCTCCTCTCCCCCCAGCCCCCACCTCCTGGACATCCCCCCAACGCAGCTCAGCTGGCTGCCATGCAGGGTGCCAATGTTGTAATGTCACAGCGCAAGAGTAACTTCTTCCTGGGCGGATCCAGTGGAGGTTATACCATCTGGTAACAGCAACTTCTCAACTCCTCCATCATGCCTAAACCGTGTCCCTCGTCCCAAACTGATGCCCCAGTTTTACCCACATCCCCATACGCCTCCCTCTTCAGGCTGCTTGGCCGTGCCACAATACTGATATCACCTAATGGAATGTAATATTTTAGAGCCCTTGTGAAAGGTACAGTACTCCACTTGTGACATAGAGATGAAAAGATAAATGCCACCGCCTGGAGTGATTAGATTAAAAAAAAAATTAAATGTTGTAGAATTCATGCCACAATTCTTTATTGGCTTAATCAAGATTGACTTTCCAGGGATTTGTTGAACGGACCTGGTCTCCTTTTGATCGAATGGATCACAAATTACAATTAATATGTACTTGTATACCTGTAAAGCTACGTAAATGAAATGTTGAAATATCAGCCCTGCATTATTTAGTTTAGCTGCTTTATGGTGAAAGTGAAACGCAGTTACAAAGTTGCAGTTGAAGCGCAAAAAAAAAGAAATACTCCACATGTCTTTTTGAATACTTTTAGTGTAGTTAAATTAATAGATGTGTAAAAGTTCCATGTAAATACCAGTATAACCATGATCAAGAGAAATGACATCTCAACAAAAAAAAAATCTGCATCTCGGGTGCTTTTAGTTAGAATTGTCTTGTCTTTTGCACAGTATCTAAAATACCACAGCCAATCTGTTGCACAGTGAACTGCCCACCTGACAGATTGTTACATCTCAATCACGTGTAAATGAAATTGATTTGACGTCAGCGAATAATTCCAGAAAAAGATTCCATGTAACATCCAAAGTGAATTACTGTACCTTGTTGGGCGACTTGTAGATGAACATAGTCAAAGTGCCAAAGAGCACTGGGGATAGCCCTCATTTAAAGCAAATTAACTTCAGTAAACTTAAAGGAAAGAAAGTTAAAGTAAATCCAAATAGTAAGTGGAATGGGAAGGGGTGGTTGGTGTAACATTTTAGCTTTTTTTTTGTGTCCTGTTTCTATTTCACAGTCGGATACCCAGAGTTTATACACTAAATGTTTATTGTGCAGGTTTGGAGACCTACCCTCTTGTTTCTCCTCCACGAAGTATAATTTGGTGCCATTTAATAAACTTTTCCACCGTAGAACAACGTCACCTTTGTGATAGCATTTGTTTCAAGTCGACATTTTTCTAAGGTTGAGGAGACTTAATATTTCCATGTTTTGCGTTTCTTCCTTCATGACTTTTCCACGTTCAAGTGATTTTTACATGAGTAGTTAGGGTTTAAAAGGATCACGAGTATGACCGATGAGCTGGTTGTACCAAAGATTTGGTCGACAATGCACTTAATGTTTGGCTGTGACTTGGAAATCATAGGAAACAATTTAGGTCACAATTTAAAAGCAAACATATCATTGATCTAAGCAGTGAGGAGATTGTTGGCACCTAGAACCGCCGGTCGTCACGCGACTGCAATCATTAGTGTGTTAATGTCACTTTATGTAGGTCAGTCGAATCTTTTTAAGTTGTTGCATACTTTTGCACCTTTGCTGTGTACAAATTTGATTAAATACTTTTTACCTGAGATGCACTGCTAAGCATATCGGAGAGGTTGCAGACAAGGGGCTACTCTCTGTCTTTTTTGAATACCTGGTTTCATGTCCCTTTTTAAAGAAAGCTGTGAAATTTTTCGAACATACATTTTTAAAAATGCTTTTCCTTCATCGAGGTTATTCCATTTCTTTCTTAAAGTAATGTCCAGACGTGTCGTGTTGTTCAGTAAATTGAAAGTGTATGCGAACCCGTTTTTCACGACAAGGCTTTTTGCCTTCGTCGGCATAAAATCATTCCCGAGACATTTTTGTGCTGCTAATTAAAAACCTTCTTTTAGAATGTTAACATAATTCCCTATCAGACAAAACTTTAAATACATGGAATTAGCTCAGTCTGTATGGATACCATCAACTGATGTTTATAGATATTCATTTCGATGTCTGGTTGTGTCACTGGGTATCCGACATACCGTGTCAGGTTTTAACAGCTGTGGCCTCCAGTAACACAAACACTCGCTGTCGACCAACATTTAGCGATTTCAGTGTTATTGAAGTCAGTGCGACCAGCTGTCAAAAAATCCATCCACTGACCGTCCCGTCGGGGCAGCCCACACACAAAGCTGCTGCCTCGTATGAGACCGACCGTGTCACTCAAAGTGTTTCAAAAACTGGCTCCGTGTGTGAACTCTCGTTTCACACACAGCTTTGTTGAGGACGAGGCCACAGCTCTCAAAACTTCACACAAAAAAACATGATTCAATCAAATGTTATCTCATTTTGCATCTCTGCTCTGATTGTTTGCTAAGCAGCATACTGGTGGCTTTTGTCCCAGCAATATGAAGTACTGTAAACTACAGCTGACCAGTCGATGCTATGCCAACCACAGCCAGCAAATGGATCACTCCCTGTTGAAGGATTATGGACATTTATAGTTCAGGGATTCTCTTGACAATATTTTGTAAAAATAGATGTACTAAAGTGATGTGACGGACTTTGGTACACATTCTATCTTTTAAGATTACTAAAGGAGGTGAGTGTCACTACAGTTTGCTGAGACGTGTCAAAGATGGAATACTTTGAAAAAAGAAAAAAAAAGATCTTAGGTGCACTTAACTTTTTTATACTAAACTTAAAATTTAAAATGTAAGTTTAGAATAAAGGTTATTTTGGAAATTTGAAATGTTGTATGCTTGTCATTTCATTTTATCCTCATGTATTTTAAAGGAACAGTTATTTGTGATTTAGGTTGTATAGTTGTGGCCTGGCGGCATCTCATGTTATTTCTAGTTTGATCCTTTTATTTGACGACTGAAGGTTTTAGTCCGAAATAATTATCGACCACTTGAGATTCAGTCACAGCTTATTGTCACTTTTATATAAAAAAGGGTACAAGTCAGAAACAGATCTGTATTTACAGTAAAATCATCAACAGAATGCTGACGTGATAAATCTCATCTTTTAAGATCATTCATTTCTTTGGGCACCAGCAGATTTTTGATTCATATGTGCTGTATTCCTTTCAAGCTGTGGTTGTCTTCTGAAAACATTAAACTGAGCTGTCTTTTATTTTATCACCGAATCAGCTCTCAAACATGGCGTCAACAGAGACTAGTGGGATTTTGTGTTGGGATTTTGTATGAGATTACAACAGATATAAATCATTGTATGTGCTTGATGTTGTCATTGGAATTCTTCAGGGAATCGTTCATTGATTGGAAGTTGGATCTTTTGCAGCCGGGCTGATGAGTTAAGAGATTATTCAAAAAAAACAAAAAAAAAAACATGACACAGCCAACACGCTGGATGATGACACTGGTCTGAAGACAAGTTTTATTGCCTTCCAATATTTATCTCAAACAGGGAAGCCACCAGGTCTGGAAAAGAATTACACAAAAACAGGCGGGTAAAACATGCAACATAAAGTTTGCCTTCCTTTTACTCCCATCAGGACATTGTTTCCGACTTTAGCTTATAAAAGAGCTGCATAGAAAAAAAAACAATTTTAAAGGCAAAGCAATGTAAAAGGTAACGACCCTCGAAGGCACCAGAACATTTTCATCTGTACGTTTGTGTGGTACAAGCAGTGTAACGGAATAAAACAACACAAAAGGACTGAGCAGTAAAACAACCACAACAGTTATGAGAATATAATTCATCGATAACAGTATAATAAAAGTCCAATATAAATTGATATAGTGCCTACAGTATGCATCACATAAGCACAGTGTGGAGGTATAACACAGAGTTGATTTGCACATGGAAGAATTTGAAATAACCTTGACTCTGGAGCAAACATTTTTTTTTTTAAATATAGAAATACAATGCGATAATGATCAATATTGACGATATGAAAACTTATCACGAGATTTTCTTTTCTCCGTCACCCCAGCACTCACCACACATATCAGATACGGAAGAGAGGAACCGAGACACAGTTGCTGAATAGTGCAACATACGAGCTAATCTTACACTACAACAGTTGCTGAGTATTTACTGATCATGTAACTGGGACCACAGACGTCTCAGAATCCCACCACCTGTTTCCAGCCCAGCTCGGCTAATCTGCACACGCCTGTCGTCTGTCATCTGCTCCACATCCGTCAACATTCACTCCTGCAGTGATGTCATCTTTGGTTTGGCTTGTGCACCTGTGCATTTTTTTTTTCTCTTTAAGCAAATATTTGAACAAGGTATTCCTCTGAACCAGTGTGCAGCAAGAAAAGAAACTAAACAAAAAAAAACATTCCTATTTCTCTTCCGGCCTTCATAAACTCTGTTTCCTTCCTAAGCTCCACTCACGCCCGAGTCCTCCTCCTCCTCCACGTTCAGATGAAGTATTCCTTCTTTTCAGTGGCGGCCTGGTTGCTGCGCTCCTCGTCGGGGTCCTCTCCTGGAGCCAGCTCCCCCGTCGTCCGGTAGGCGCCTTTGTTGTGGCAGAGGTATCGATAGAGCAGGAACGCCAGAGCAGCGACCGTCAGCAGCATGAGAACAACAACCACTGGGAGGAGAAGACACACATTTTAAAAGCTGGAATCTGTAGAGTACGTAACTCTGCCAATGCCAAGACCTAGACTTTTGATTGGTATCGGCACAGACTCACAAATATCAGCTCTCTAAACATCAAGATCCATGAATCCTTCTGAGAGATGAAAAACCGAAAAACACCACAAAGCTTCATGAAAGTAGCTTTTTAGTGAGAACTTAATCATCCGACTAAGAATCAGCACCTGGGAGCCACAGCCAATATGGGGGGGGGGGGGGGGGGTCTAGAGATTAGTGAAAACATGACGTCCTTGGCAGAGGTAAGAAAAATGCTGCAGTGAGAGATTAAAAACTTTGCAATATAAACAAAGAGGTTGAGGACAAACAACGAGCTGTTACCTGCAATAACTGTCGAGTCGGAACTTTCAGGAACTGCTGTTGTTGCCACTGAGGAAAGAGAACCAAAACAGGTAGATCCGTTTTAATCACACTGTTGACAGACAAGGTGTGGACGCTCGTGAAGCAACCAGGAAAACAAGAAGACGGGGGAGTTACCCTGGAACACTGTGGTGGTGTCCGCTTGTGTGGAAAGTGACACAACAGGATCTGGTGTTGGAGAAAGAAAGAAAGAATCAGTACAATAATGGAAAAGCATCGAAATACTATGAAGTAAAAAGAGAAATACAAGACATTGCATTCACACAAGACGGTGCACTTACTCTGAGTCACAGCTGCGGTCACGTATGTGGAGGCTGTCGTTAAAGGCGTCATGTCTGAGGCTGGGAGATAAAGAGGCATGTTAGAAATGTCACAGGACGCTATCATCAGGCCCATGTGCAAGAGGCTGCTTGTGTAAGTGCAGAGCTGCCGGCCGAGGAGCGGATCCCCAGAGTTGTGACACAGTAAATCTGATTAATAAGCTCTGAAACAGCCTCTATTATTACAGAGTGAAACCTCTGTGATGCAATGACTCAGAAAACAAAGTAGCTAGTGAGATCTCTAATGTGAGTAAAGGCAACACTGATAAAAAGTTTTTTTGAATAAGTCTTGAAGTTAAAATATGAGGAAAGTAGAAGAGCACAAATGAAAAAAGGCCAAAGTGTAAGTTTGCTGCTTTTCTGAGTCTCAAATGCCTGAAAACTAAAATGTTTGACTGTTGGTTGAAAACATCATCTTTGGCTTTTTGACCAACCACATGATTAATAGGACCAAAACCAACAGTTGTGTCCATCATGAATGAATCTGTCTAAGTACAGTTTTACTAGAGTAAAAGAAGATTTCACTTCTTTCCACCATTTGAAAAACACTGCATGACACCGATAAAGGTCCAAATCGAACTCACATCTAAAATCAGATTTACCTCCTTGGGAGGCAGAACTGCTGTTGAGCCTCTTTTCACCTTCACTATGCAACTTCAATATTATTCCCAGACTCACAGGAGCAAACACTTTAGAGCTGAAGTGACAATTCAATTCACTTCATATTTCAGGGTTGTTTCTTTCAGAGCAGACATCACCTGTGGCTCTGGGTAATATGACGGACATTTTTCTTTTTATTGCTTTGATGGGAAGTCACTGAATGAATTCATGAAATAACTTTGAAATTCCACCTCGCACTTTAATTCAGATTAATAACTCTTAGCCCAAGGCCTTCTGAGCAGTAACTAATTTAACAAACTCATTCATTTTCACAATACAAACAAATAAACCAAGTTGTCCTCTAAAAAAACTGGGAACAGAGCTTTGTGTATTGAAGGACCAGTGGTCTTTTGATTCACAAACTGCAGAACCATATGGTGAATGAACCCTGGGCTTTAGGGGGGGGCCCTTAAAAAGGGAGGGCCCTTGGGGGTTTGGGGCCCAGGACTTGATGACCCAGATTTTGGGATTCAAACGTGTTGCAAAGTACAACATGTGCAGGAAAAAAAAAAAAATACAAGACACTAAATCAGCACTGACAGTGAATGTGAACTTACTATTCATGGCTGCTTTTCAACTGAGGGGAAACCTGTAAGAAACACACAACTGTCAAGAACTAGCACACAGACAAATCAGCACTTTTCAGTAATTGATAAATTGATTGTGAACCAACATTGATAGTCTGTGTCATTTCAGATTACACATTCAGGCTCTTTACAACTTGACAAATAATGCATTTAACATTCACAGATTCTATCTCTTTAATATCTGATGAGTTGACACTTTTCTTTGTCACACATGAAAGTAAACTGATTTCTTTTTTTGACTTTTGATCGAATAAAACTAATCATTCATATCACAAACCTTAGGCTAATAGGCGGATTGTAATATCAACCGTTAATGAATCCAGACCGAATCAGCAGATAAATTGATAAAGATAATAAGTTAGTTGCAAAGTTTCCTAACGTAGTCCCATAAGCTTAATGTTTAGACCATTTAAAAGTCCAAAACTTCAAAATGTTAAGTTTACTCTCACATGTGACAAAGAAAATTAAATTGGTCAAACTGTAAAGATGACAAACTCCAATTGACAAATCACTTTATCGCTCCAGCCCTTGATAATTAAAACACAATCAGCTGAGGGTTTACACATCTCCGGCTAACGATAGAATCAACTGTTACGATTAATGGAGACCAATTCTGCAGATTAAATCGACAGTGAGAATAATCTTTACTGGCAAAGTAACAATGTCACAATGGATGTCATGTTTTATTTTGACGGTTTACAGACACATTTAAATCCTCAGCTGACTTTTCTTTGTCTTCTTCGTGGGGCCTCGTCTCTCAGGAGAAACATCTACAGATTCTGGCTCTTTGCACATGTGACGGTGACTTGAATATCTTTAAGTTTATAGAATAAAACATATCAATCAAAAAACGTTGGGCTAACTGGTTAACAATTGTATAAACTGCCAAGATTGATTGACTCAAATCAGCACATAATTAACTAATGAAATAATAATAGTCAGGTACAAAGTTCCCTGGCATTGTCCCATAAACATAATGTTTTATTCTAGCAAGAGTCCAAAACTTAAAAAATGTCAGTTTCCTCTCACACGTGACAAAGAAAAGCGTCAATTAGTCAAAAATGTAAAGAGCAAGAACCTGAAAAACGACAGAAACTCTTCAGCGATTATCAACGTAGCTCCAGATCAATTTGTTCCCTTAATCTAGAAATCAAGTAATAGAAGAATGGCTCCAGATCTATAGATACCACACAAAGACATGAGGATTTAAACATCTGTGAACCTTCAAAATAAAACACACCTTTAAATCAAACAGGATACCGATGACATCGACTGTTTCTGATTAATCGAGTCACGAATCGAATCAGCAGATTTAATTGACAATGGAAACTAATCGTCGGTCGCAAAGAACCGACACCACAACAGACGTGTTAACTCTCGTTCTTCTTCTCCTCGGTGAGTTTGACCTTTAAAAAGAAAGAAAGTAAACTTCCTGCCCCTCGTGTCGCGGGGGAACTTTCCCTCCGAGCGGCCGCGGAGACTCGAAGCAGCAGCGGGGACAGTTTCCAGGGGGAGTCGCCATGATTCCGTCCGACGCTGAACAAACACGCTGGTTCATCTCGACTCACCTGGACTCTCTGGAGCTTCGTGCCCGGGCTGAGCGGCTCTGAGGCGGGGAGAGAAGCGGCGCTCACTGGGTGGGGTGGAGGGAGGGAGGGGGGGAGTAAACTGCGGAGGTCTGAGAATTAAAGTCAGAGCTGCTTCTCTCGCACTCCTCCTCCCTTTCTCACCACGCTCTCCGTTTCCGATCCCTCCCTTTCCTCCCCCATCGCCACCTCCAAGATCGTCTATTGACGAGAGGTGTCACTGCTGAGCTGTGAGCTGTGACACTGTCTGTCTACACGGACGGATTCACTTGATAGAAGGGCCCCTGGGAAAATGATGTACAAGTCCCCCCCCCCCACACACACACACACACCTACTGTGAAGATGACAGCTCCCCGAAAGCAGAGCCAAAATATGTCAGTCGCCCCCTGGTGGCTGGCTGCAGTTTACTTCAATCAGGTCATTTAGGTTTGAATGTCTTTTCCTTGCATCTGTTTTAATTTCCCACCCTCATAAACCTCCACCTCCTCCATATTAGCAGATTGGACCTGGAAAAAAAACCTAAGTAAAAGTAGATGAATTTCTTCCAAATATCGTTTCCGTTATTTTAGGTAGTTTTGAACGCACTGATGTATTTTCAAGTGTAATTATTAATTGTTACTTGATGGAATAAAAGATGCTGAGGCCGACTTGTGATTGGTCGACCACAGGTATCAGCGGGACCTCGATATCACATCTAAATTTCCAAATTGATCATAGCCAAATGATTCAACTATGTATTTTTTTGTAATCTGGTTCAAATAAACCTTGAACCCTTTCAAATAAAGGACACTTGTATCAGGAAGTCCCATCTCTAACAATTTCCGGTCAAGTTCAAGGAATCAACACCATTTTGACAAAGTTCTAATCAAAAGGTTATTTTATTCAGTTTTGAGAACATATTAATTCACATATATCTTAGCTTAAAATGTGCATAAAATAATTAAATAAACTGGATAATTGATGGATTCCCAATGGGAGTGAGTAGAAAGAATCAAACCTCTAAGTCAAACTGAAACAGAAAATTTGAACAATGTAAAACTAATAGTACATTTATCTTTGGAATATAAGACAAACTACCTGTACCTGTCAGCACAGGATATAATGCAATGGGTGCGTATACAATAAATCTCTTTAGGGTAATTACAGTAAAACCAAATGTATTCACAACTGATTTCAATAAAAGATAAATAAAAAAACTAAAAGCAAGTTCTGCACAGAACATCAGTCGTTTTGCTCGTTGGCGTTTCAGTGCAGCTGACTCCACATTTTTCCTCTTGTGCAGCTGTTGACTTTGAGCTCCTTTGTGCTTTCCTATTCAGGCAAACACAGATTTATGAAAAAAAACTCAGAAAAACATAGAATATGAGAGACTGTTCGAGGGAAAAACACACAAACCTCATATCAAAATGTGGAAACTCTAAACCTCTGTGCTTTTGGGATCATGGGACGTCTGAGTGTCTGCAGCCGCGTCCTGGATACAACGCACACATGGAAAACAGGAGAGTCATTACACAAAACAATGGTAAGTTCACAAAAGCCTGCAGCACCAGGCAGCTGTGTGCTAATCAAGTGACAGACCTTGTGAGGAGAGCCCAGGTCCTTGGTGTCCGAGTTGAGTCCAGAAACTTCTCGGTTCTCCAGTCCATTTGATTTCAGAGTGCTGAGGATCACCGGGCTGTCTTCTCTCTCTTCAATGTGCAGCGGGCCGGTGTCAGCCGCCGACAGCTGCAGCTCCAGGCTCTCAGAATCACAGGAGTTGTTCAGTTCTGAGCTGCTGTCACTCGCCGGAGCTTCCTCACCATCTCCTTTAACATCAGATTCTGCAGGAGGCTCCAGCTCAGACTTGACTTCTCTCTCTCCCTTCTCCTTCTCCTCTGGATTGCTGTCTTCTCCGGACTTCTGGTCCTTTGCAGGAGAAGTCTGGCTCTCACTGAGGCTTGATTCCAGGTCCAGGTCCTCGGATTCAGCGTCAGGGTTTTCCAGAGATGGTAGTTGTGGGTTGACAGTGAGGGTGCTGCTCTCTCTGGACAGGGTGCTTCCCTCTCTGGACAGGGTGCTGCCCTCTCTGGACAGGGTGCTGCCCTCTCTGGTCAAAGTGCTGCGGCGAGGTTTGTCTGGGGACCTGAGACCAAACTTTTGCCCAGGTTTCGGAGTGTAGCTCTTGTGAAACTCAGAGAAGCTGGCTTTCCAGGCCTTTGGGGAGATCAGGGTTCGTCTTCTCAAGGATCCGTAACTGCAACATTCAGCCGTATAATATCAGAATAAAGGATGTTCTAAAACTGAAAGTTAAGGATTCTAAAGAAATCAGGTCATTGTCAGTGAGGAACATAGAAAAAGAAAATACAGGAAATGTCATAGCTTTGACCGTTTGACCTCAAAACATCTGGATCAGTGACATAAAATCGGAGAAAAGTCATCAGGGGATAATTTACAGTGTTTCGTGATTTTTTAAGTACATTTGAGTAAATAGATTTTCCTTTGATTACTTCTGAACTCAAAAGGTTCAACTTACCGCTGTATCCCCTTCACGGCGAACACTTTCTCTGGATGCTGAGCCTGCAGATCCTTTATCACATTCTGCAGATCAATATTGAGCTGAAAGAGGAGACACTTAAAGTCAAGCACTGGCTTCACATCAATAAATAACATGCACACACTGAGTGTAGCTGCTCCACCAGCCAGCTCCACGCACCGTGCTCATTTCCTTATAGAAGATGTCTCGTAAATTTGACACGGCAGAGAAGACAGCCACGTAGCATCCGACGCGGCTGAAGGAGAAAAAACATTGACAGATTATAAGAATAATACTTATGGATCCACACAAATCACATATTAACAAAAGAGCACCCTCTCAGACCTGTCGTAGAGCACAGGCATCTCTTCCTTTAGCTCATTGTTGAAGCTCTCATAGACACTTTTGGCATAAATCATCTCCTCCTCTGCCTGCAGGACGTAAAGTTGAATCTCATATTGTTTGTTTTTCAACAGGTTCAGGTAGAATTACACTGTTAAAAAAAAAATATCACATATTCTCCTTCTGCCTGACCTTGTTTATCTTGACGTCATCCCTCTTCTTTGCAGCCTGCAGCGCCTCCAGGTGGTGACGGGAAGAGTCGTAGTCGACCAGTTTTCTTCCCCTCTTTGCAACTTTCTCCTGCAGGGTTGAGAAACACAGATGATCCAGACGTATTGTGTGTGTGTGTGTGCGTGTGTGTGTCTTTGTGCACGTCCTCTGTGTGAAAAACCACAGAGGTTTTTGTGTGGCTGCGATCAGCACTTCAGTCTGTCTGTGTGTTTAATCATGTTTGCTTTGCTCGCTCAGTTCCTCTTGCCTTACCTTGACATCTGGGAACTGGCCCGAGTAGGACTCCATGGTGCGCACAGCCTGGTCCAGCAGCTTCACCTCGTAGTCGTTCCACAGGAGATCCTCGCCCTTATTAAAAGACGTATCGTAAATATCACATTAAACATGTGTGAAGCGAGAGGCTGGATGGAAGGTTCTGATCCCGTGTACATGTATGAATCCTTTTTGTTCTTGATGAGCACACGGGGAGAGTCTGTATTATCTGACCTCTACGATGGAGCCCAGGTCCTCCTCTCCGGCCCAGTCGTTTTCATAGGCATCAAACAGCGACTGGGAAAGACGCCTCGATGCTTCACGCATGTCTGTGAGAAGCAGAGGAGTTTAAATAAGAGCCGGAGGAGACACAAATCTAAAGGTCTGCAAGTGAAACAGCAGGTTTCACCTCTGACTGCGTTGATGTAGCTCCTCAGGTCTTTGTGTATCCGGTTCCCATCAGCCTACAAATAGACAAGAGGATTGAGTGCCTGTCTTCAGATAGTTTACTTTTACAGTGTTGACTAAAGGAGGATAAATCATTCCAGTGTTTACAGACAAACGTGTTGAGGCAGCACTGGTTCCAACCTGTAAATCTTATTTTATTAAGCAGGAGGGATGATTACCTGCTGGTCACTAAACAACTGGTGATAATGTTCAAACTGTTCATCTCTGGTCTCCTCAGCTTTTCCAAGCTTTTGCAGAACCTGCAGAAAAGAAACCACGGGTCACAGCTGGGTTAAGAGTTAAAAATGATCTTTCTCTTGTTCCTCTCACAGACTGCGTTACCTTCTCTTTGCCTCTGCTCAGGCGTCTCTGGACTTTCTTTGCAAAGTCCCCAGAGTTTCCTTTGGGACTCGTGCTGTCGGCCATGTTTTGTCTTGACTGTCTTTATTCCTGATGATGAAGGGAACCAGAGAACTCAGGAAACATTTCAACTTGGACCCGTGACACCGGAATTTACAGATCGAGCACAGAAATTCCCTGAGAGACATTTCAAAGTTTGAATGTTTGATTATCTTAACAAAATGAAGGTGAAATATTACTCACATCACTATAAATATAACCACTTATATTTTGTATATACCATGCTGTATCATGATATTACTTTCAATATCAATCAAATTATATTTCATAGTATGGAATTATGACAATATACTGTATGTATTATATCATATATACCCTTTGGGAAATATTATCTCCCTTATGGATTTTTTGTTTAGCTCTTTATTGTTTTGTTCCCAGGTGTTTTGTAAAGCAGTTTATAACCTTGATTAGAGCTATAGAAATAAAGTTTATATTTTCTTTACTATTAAATATATCACTACAAACTTCATTAGATGGTGTTACTACTGAAGTCCCCTCACACATTATTTTCCATAGCATTCAGAATCATTTAGTGGAGTAAAAACAACTAAATGTTTCCAAAGTGATGGAATCTCATTGTGTACAATCACAGAACTGACTTTCCCACAAATTTAGATAAAATCCACAATAATTCTGTTTTGATTTACATGCAAAATCTAAATAAATTAATCTTAAATATACATTCACTTCCTATTAGTGTACATGATAGACAGTAATGATCATATACATATGATAGAAATTCTTAAATATGTTTTTAAACGTCTGACTGTACAGTTTTTAAACAAGGATTTTATATTTACTTCCACTTAGTTAAATATCAATATTTACTCAGCCAATGTTTGGGAAAGTAAAGCAGTAGCAAATGTTATTACTGATTATTAATGATTATACTGAGGTAGAGTGCTTCAGGAAATGTATTTGTACTCATGGAGACCCTCCCTGCTCCTCTCTCTCTTCAGACCACCAGGCCTAATCCCTCTGATAACTACAACTCCCAGAGTTCCCTGCGGTGACGCCCCGCCCAGCATCAGCAATGGCAGCTGTGAACTTTACCCTGACCCTTGTCTTTATGTGTCTGGGAGTTGGAGGAGTGGTTTGATGACAGCGCGGCAGTTCCCTGTGCTGCTGGCCGAGCTGCAGGAGCTGATCATGGGGAGCACGCTGGTGAAGTGTGGCCTGACGGACCTGGGCATCCAGTGGACCGGCTGGGCTCTGGCTGCAGCTTTCAAAACCGAGAAGTTCTATGACCTGGCAGGTAAAACCCGACGAGCTTCTCCCCTCTGTTCATTCTGATGTACGGCCATGTGCTGACTGTGCAGCTGGGACTGGGATTTAACTGGAAACCAACGGTTTAAACTGGACTTTGAAAGAACCAGAGCCCCCCCCCCAGGGGAGGGGAGCCTGATCCAGATGTGAGGGGCTGAAGCAGATGTTTTAAAGGGGGAAAGTTTCCAACGCACTCGGGTTGTTGAATTATCATCGTTACAAAAGCAGAGTTATCTAAAGAGGGTTTGTTGTGAAACAGCCTCAGAGCTCCGCCTTCAGATTAACGACAGCAGGGCCGTGCAAAGCAGTCCTGGGAACCACAGAGGGGGCCCATTCTAGAACTGAGGACACCAGTCATAATGAAATTCTCACTTGCGCGTTTGGGGAGAACAATTTCAAACTCTGTATTAACCAGAGTTAACAGTCTAATTTTGGTAGTTGCATGTTCTTATTTGATTCTTCTAGGAGCTTTAACCGTTTATTTAATTATCTTTAATGTCATTTTTCAGCTTTTTATTTGAATTACTTTCATATTACTTTTCCCTCCATTTCTTGCATATTTAAATGACGAATCAATTATTAGAGCAGATACTTATCAGATTAATTAATATTGAAAACCTAATGATGAGGTGCAGCCCCCTTGTGCCCTCACTGTTTAACCTTTTGAAGCTTGTGAGTTTTAATCAGGTCACAGACGCACACGGCGACTCAGACGAGGAACCAATGAGGAAGGAAAAGATTTTTCAAAGTATGGACAAGGTGCCACTTGAGTCAAACGCAGTAATTCATCAAATCATTCCAACAGCGTAGCTTACCTGTCGACACCAATGACTGAATTCTTTCTAATTTCCCAAATGAATCACCCTGACACTCGTCCTCCTCTGGCGCTCCACTCCTCCGCTCTGTGCTCCTGGTTTTTTCTTACCCTTGAACTTTGGAACCAATTGTCTGCAGTATCCTGGGTAAAAGATTTATCGAACACGCCTTGCTCTGTGACAAGAGGAACTGTCTGCCATGCCCATGTCCTAACAGGCCGGAGGCGTCTTTTTCTTTTTTTGTTGCTGTTGCAGGCTCTGGGACATTTATACTCCTTGCCCACCTGAGTCGTATCTGGGGCGGAGCCACTCACGTCCGTCAGAATGTGCAGACCGGGCTGGTGACGGCGTGGGGACTCAGGTAGGTGTTATCCACCCCAGTGTTAATTCCAGTGACACCCTGCCCACCTCAATAAAACTGCAATGGAGGCAATGCCGAGATTGTATCCTCCTGCAGTAAAACTCACTGAGCTTTGTGTGCGAGTTCAGTCGCTGAGGGTCCTTGGCAAGGTCAGAGGAGGGGCCGATGAATGAGAAGGTCTAAAGTCAGGTTAATGAATAATGGCTCGGTTAATGTGAATGGATGTTAACCGTGTTTCTCCTGCAGACTGGGGACATTCCTCTTCATGCGGATCTTGAAGGACGGCCACGATCGCAGATTCAACAATGTCAGAGACAGCCCAGGGACCTTCTTTGTATACTGGACTGTTCAAGGTACCTGGAAGTGGTGTAACAAAAAAATCCTCCCTTTCATTTCCATTGTCCTTGACCATCCCCGCAGCCGCCTGAAGGACAGCGTGCCTCGGATAAATCACTGTCCACTTTCTCTTTCTAAATGCATTTATTCCAGGTGGAAGCTGGTGGTCACAGTACGGGTTCATCCATTCTACTGTAGTTTCATTTTAAAAACACATAAACTCTGCTGCAGAGCAAATTAAACAGAATCGTGTGGATGTAGCCAGAATTAAATGAATGGCGTTATTCAAAGTATTGAGTCAAGCCTGCTCCTGGTAGATGATTGATTTGTTCCTGTTTCAGCCCTGTGGGTGTTTATGACCCTGCTGCCCACCCTCATGCTAAACAGCGAGAAGCGAGACCAGCCTCTGGGAACACGCGACTACATCGGCTGGTCGATCTGGGGCCTGGGCTTCGCTGCGGAGGCTATAGCCGACCAGCAGAAGTGGCTTTTCAAGCGGGACCCGGATAATGCAGTAAGTTTAAAGACCTCATGATGTGCAGCTGTAAAAGTCTCATTCACTGACTCGTGTGCTGCCTCCAGGGGAAGTTCATCCAGAGCGGTCTGTGGGCCTACAGCAGACACCCTAACTACTTTGGAGAGATCCTGCAGTGGTCGGGTCTGTGGCTCTCGGCCTCGTCTGTTATGCAGGGGCCGCAGTACCTGAGCGTGGTGTCGCCTCTCTTCGTCTGGTTCCTGCTACGTCACGTCAGCGGTATCCCCATTCTGGAGAAGCAAGCCCTGAGGAAGTGGGGATCCGACCCAGTGTTCCTAAACTACGTCCAGAAAACTCCTCTCCTCTGGCCCTGGCCTAAGTTTTGATGTAGATGTCAACAGCTGCCTCACACACAAACACTTAAACACACTCTACTTCTTAAAGTGTCCCAACTAAACTAAGAGTATTTTTGAATTGAGTTTTGTTGTAAAGTATTTGTCACTTTATAGTTATTCTGTCAAATAAATGAGTCATTCCATGATTAACTTCTGTGGTGTCACTTTTGTCGGGGGTTTATATCCCTAAATTTACAAGTTGAGCATCTTTAAAAGGAAAGTGTAGTTGTTTGTGAAAGTTGTTATAATCACACTTTACGAGTCGAGGTGTAAATGGGTCTCAGAAAGTGGTTTCAAAGGGGGGTGAAGGCTTCTGTTAGTATCAAAGACATCAGCAAGTAATAAGTACCATGCAATACTTAAGTGTAAGAAATAATAAAATATATAGGAAAGTATGAATTTAATAAACTAGCATATAAAGTGTAAAGACAGGAAGAAATCTATGCATATGTTCAGTGAATGCATTGAACTGTTATATTATATTGCACAGTTAGAGATAAAGTGCAGTCCGTAATAACTGGTGAAAGTATCAGGAGCAGAGCTGATGGTTTCGTCTCACCGCTGCAGGAGGGAACATCCGTCAGATCTGGGACGCGTCCTTTTCACCTAGTGAATGCAAATGCCTCCTGGGCCAGACACTTTGTGAAGGACCATCTACTCAGCTGACATCTCTGACCCACTGCTTTGTATTTTTAGACTTCTCAGTGACCATACACTAGTTTCTTTGTGCTCACTGCCACGATATCAGAACTGACCAGCACATTTCTTTTTTTAAACAAGTTAAATCTCTTACATCTGAACCGACTGGGATAAAACATTGTTTGGTCTGTGTAAAGTCAGATGAAGTACAGGCAGAGCTTTAATGTCATTTGTGATCACATCTCTCAGGACGTGTGTTTATACGAGGTCTGATCAGGCCTTGGATGTGAGGAGAAACTTTTAAAAGAATCTAAAGATCTAGTTTCCTTTGGCAACTTACCTCTAGATCTACAACTGTGCCAATTGAAGTATTTATATCAAAAACATGCTGTGTTGAGGTCTGAGAGTAGAGCCTCACTCTCCAGAACCTTGATGTTTGTATGAAGCATGTGAATCTCCTGCCAACTCAGCAGTAAGACTCAAAAAGGTTCAGAAACAACACAGACTCCAACAGAAAGACAAGTAGACATTTGTGTAAATGTTATAAATGTATTTTTATAAGCGAACATGAATTCTAAAGAGTCTATTTGAGTACAAAATCTGTGCTGGTAGTTAATCAAATAATGCCACAGTTACTTAACTGGCTAATCTTACAAAGTAATGGCCTTGTTGCTCTGAATAGTTCACAAGAAATCTCCCATGGTACAAACGTTACACAGAGCTTGAAATATCAGAGGAGCTAAAGGACCTGACAGAGTTTACGGCGCGAGACATAAACAAGTGAACAATAATCCTGATGTTCACCAGCAGTGCAAAATACACTGTAAAACTGAATAACAGCAACTTCTTTTTCTTTCTCCCCGAGTTGGAAACGACGAGCAAGATATTCCCACTCAGCTCTTTTAGTGCTTGTACTTAAATTCTGAATATTTACAGTACAAATTACTGGGGGGGAGGGGGTGAAGACAACCAAAAACTTGATAGAAACAAATAAAATACAAACATCAAAATGACAAACCTAGAATGAAATGCCTACAAATGAGCTCTTCAACCTCTGAGTGACACATGGGCCGAAGAGCTCAAGAGAAATGATTTAGGTTTGAGAAGCACGTCACAAAACAAAACTGCAGGTACAGTACACATCGTCATCTGTGAGCACACCTCTTAAAAAGAGCAAACATATATATTACATGCGTAAAGATTGGACATGAGAAAGTCACGTTAAACGTTTTTGCAAAAGCATTGTCTAAAGTCAAAAGTGTGCATAGATCGGAAAAGCTGCTATTTTGTAAAAAAAACACGTAAAATCCTGAAAATACTCTTAACATTATGAACCTTTAAAAATGATTATAAGTATAAAGAGGAAGACTAACATGGAGGCAATGGGAGCTGTTAATAAAGCAGTACCTGGCTACGAGTTATTCAATATTGCTGTGTGAATAAAAAGTTTTATGCAGCCGCTCTATTTGAGGAGCGGCGATGCGAAGAATTTTCCTTGGCGGCCGATTCCAACCGCCGATTTGCTCTTGCTCCCAAATCTGCAATGAGGAGAGAACATTTCAACATTTAATGATTGATTATATTTACATGGACAGAGATATTCCAACCTTTTAATGAACCCGTACAGTAGAATAATATATTTATGTCTACATGTGAGAGGGCATAGTTTGAATAGAACTCCTCGTATCGACCTGAAACGGCTCAATTTACGATGCTACTATAAACCACAGCTCCCCTTATCTTTCCATCTTGTTTACACTGGTGGAAATCATCCACATCATAACTGTCGTATGCTGTGAAAAACTCAAAAGGACTATATACTGTGAGTGAGACGTATAAATGACGACACGTCAGAATACCCCACGTCTTAATTAACTTATTGCTCAGTAGTACATGGCAGTCATTCTTAAGTCAGTTAATCATTAGATCATTGATTGTAGAAACAGTGTTGAAGCCGAGCAGGGGGGAGACTCTGCTGGTGTGTTTACCTGGGAGTCAGAGAGGACTTCATGCGCTGAGACAAGGAGCTGGTGGACGGGGTTTTGTTGAGCTGGTGCTCCGGCGTGGTCAGAGGTCCCAGCATGCTCACTGCAAACAGCAAATACACCAGGTTGAGAGGACAGCTCTCCAAATAACAGCGGCCACACTCGCAACAACGCTGAGGGACAACACACAAAAAGGTTTACCTCTCTCGGGGGTGTAGCAGTTTGCATTCTCGATGATCAGGTGGTCCAAGTTCGGATGCTCGTTTCCCACGTTCACAAAGGGGGCCCAGTATTCCACTGGCAGAGTCAGCAGCCGCTCCACGACCTGAACGGGAAGGGATCGGTGTTATTTCAGCGTGTTGCCTCATCCTCTTTCAAAAGTGCATCACTGGTGAGGAAGACGCCTCGAGCAAGACGAAGAGGAATTACACATAAAAGAAAAACTGTGTTATAATTATAAAGATTACAGATTTTTGGTGGTCACAAAATTTGGGAGTTCAGTCTCAATCTTAATGTTTCCACTACTTATTCTGATCTCGACCCTTTTTTTTTAATATTAAAACCTCAAATCTATTTTTTAGGCCCGTTTGCCTCGTTATTAACTTATGGGGTAAAAGATAATTAAATATAATTTCTTAGATTATCAGGTTTACGATCAGTCTCTTTTAGTTTGAATTAATTCCTGTGCTTGGGCACAGATCGACTCCACGAGCACAAGCTACTCAGGAAACGGTCATTGAATGCAATCAAGTGTTATGCTTGAGATCTAATCTCATATCAGCCGCTCTGTTTACATTAGTTTGTTCAAATAAAGAGAAAACGTCGCTGGGAAAAGATTGGCTGGATTTTACTGCGGTGAAACAGACCAGAGAAATAAATCAGGAACCCAGCAGCTCACCCTCATTTCAATACAGTCATTATGGGCTACACAGGGCAAAGCAATGATAATGATGCCAGCCATGGTAACTAGCCGCTGGCCACTATGAGGTCCAGCTAAGTGTGCTGAGCTTCAGGCTGCAAGTTCAAAAAACACTTTTTCTTTTCTTCGAATGAAGAGTCCCGAGTGAATTCTCCGACATGAACAGGAAACCCGAGGAGCCCAGCCGGCAGCTGGTTTGTTCTTTTAATTGTCGTCTCTTTTGTACAGTGCGACTTTATTCATTTGTGCTTGTGGTTGTGTGTCTGGAGCCGTCTTGATGGGCTTTGCAACAACATAATGAGAACATGAACAAACAGGGTCGGGGAGACCAACCAAGCATTTGTTTGGGTCTGGGAAACTGCTGCTAGAGCTGAAGGCAGCGACTATCCTATTTATAACCTTTACGATTTTCTAAACACTATTTTGTACGAGTAACACCTGAAGAAACATTATACACTGTACACGAGACATGACATGTTGTTGTGACCTACCCTGGGCTGGCGCTTAGTGTCCTGCAGGATTGTCATTGGATCTGGGTTGGCAACAGCATGACCCACGATAGTTGGTCCAAAAACTCGAGCCAGGTTACTGACGTCCATCTTAGTGTCCAAACTGTCTGCGACTCTGAAAGGTTTTATTAAAATGTCTATTAAATGAAATCAAATGGCCACAACGACTTAAGGTTAATACAGATTCATTCATTTCTAGGAAAAGTACAAAGTTTCTCACTCCATTTAGATACAAGTGAGCTGTTAATAAAACTCAGATCACATTTTTGCCCAAAGCAATTAAACAAATCTACTTAGAGGGTTTCAGCTACATTAAAGTGCGTTGACAGGGAGACTAGAGCATCAAATGAATCAGTAAATCCAACCCTGCTACAAATTCAAAGCAGGCTGAACATTTTCTAACCGGCTGCACTGAGACATTCGTAGATTTGTTCCCGGTTTTATTGCGTTATTCAGAGGAGAGTAGCTGCCAACCTCTGAAGGTGAAGGGCTAAGAAAGCCAGCGTGTCTCTGTTGGGCTTTGGCAGGTCGCTAATGGTTTGGTACATCAGAGCGATGCTGTTGTCGTCATCTGAAACCTCTGAGGAAGAAAAGAGGGAAGTGTTTTGTCAGCAGAGGACAATAAACTAAAGAACTTGTTTTGTCATTCGTTCTGAACAAGATGGGAACACTTATGAAACCTGAATTGAAAGGGTCTGCGGGTACAGTTCTGTTGTCCATTCACGAGTTACACAAAGCTGCAGTTATTTATAAACAGCTTTTACTTCGTGTACCAGTGCTTTTGCCCGAGGACCAGCATCGTTTCTAAAACACACACACGCGTACCGGCTGCCTCCATGAAGGTGCGGTTCAAGCGGAAGGTGAGGAGAGGCTCCTTCAGGTTCCTCAGGAAGTCCTTGAGGAGGCAGGTGACGGCGTGGATGTCGTCCACCTTGCTCAGCACGGGAACGGTCCTGCTGCGGAGGAACTTCTCCTTCAGCTCCTTCACTGTGCGATCGGCCCCGGACAGACGATACAGTCCCGCCTGAGGGGGAAGAAATACGATTATGTACTTTTCATTTTCTTGACTGAACTTAACCCTGAACTAATGAAGATGCAAAACTCAGGATAAATCTGCTGGTTATTCTTAAATCTGAGAGAAATGCTGACAAAAACACCAGTGATAGTTTTCCACATTCCAAGGTAATTCTCTCCTATCACCACTCAAGAAGCTACGGATATTGAGCTTATTATTAATTATTATAATTATGATTCTTAACCAAAAACTCAAAGTCCCCAGAACCTCTGATGCGTTATTCATCTGGTGGTTTTATTCTATCAGGGCACCGAAATAACACTGATTAGCAAAAGAGCTTTGAAGCATCACATTTTTCTGAGACCAAATCGTTTCCACACTCTATTAAGTGACTTGTCAGTGGAGCTTAAGCCCATTTACCACAACACTAAATGGTGCAAACAACAACATTTGTAAGGCAACATGTGCAGTGTTGCCCATTCACAGGGTGAAAGTGAGAAATCAGTGGGCGGGGGGGAATCATAAAACACCAGAAAGACGAGCCGAGCCGACCGAGGAGGCTTTCTAAAGCCCAATTACAAATTTTATCTCCCTGGAACAGATTGTTAAAGCTCAGTCACAGCTCTGTCTCGGTTTATGGGGGACACGTTAAAAAATAACGACTGGGATGAGAAGCCTGGTCGTCCCTCTGACCTCTGGGTCTCCCCGGGACATGAAAACACCACTAACCTCATGCAGGCCTCTTTGCTCGATCTCACTGATGCAGTGGACCACGAGAGGAGGGATCCTGGGTGATGTGCTGGGGACGTAGTCTGCGAGCACGCCCTGGGAACGGAGCAGAAACGGGGTCAAGTGTTGGAACTTTCACATGTGTGTGCACATCAAGAGAGAAGTAGATCATATTGGGGAAAACAAAAGTTCTCACACACCTCCCCGATCTTGACCGGGGTGCCAGCCATGGTGGGGATGCATGGCAGAGGGCAACGCTGGCGACACTCGGGGTGAGAGACGACCCGGCAGTCGCGGCACTTCAGTGAGATCTTGCCGAACTTGATCCTCTTTCCACACGGCACGCAGGACTCAGGCTTAATGACCTGAGACAGGAGGTGGGAGGAGCTGGTAAAAATTGTCGCTTTTTTTAAAGCGCTGCGTTAACAGAGCTGAACACATTGGGACCAGCAGCAGTTAGAAATCGTTAAATACTGCTGCCAAAGCTGCTCTGTACAGACAACAACAGAAATACTTTGGCAAACAAACTATCCTTTAAAATTCTGCAAACAGATGATTGACCAACCCATTAAATCCGGTGCCAGGTTGGATCAAACTTATTGGCAGAACCATCATTAAACCCTAAAAGTCAGATTCATTCACTCTGCAGTTTCCTCACACACTTTGCACTCTTACAGTTTTGGAGACAAACTCATGGAGACGGACACCTCCGGTGCTCTGAGGAGTGCTGGGCGCTTGTCTCTGCTCCACCTCGGGGACGCTCGGCTGTTTGAAGACATCCTCAGACGGGACAGCTTCAGAGGCCCACTCCATGGCAGCTGAACAGGAAGAGATGGCAAAACAATACCTGGGAGTTACATTCCAACACCAGTCTGCAGTTGAGTTGAATCATTGCTGCTGTTTATTCAGACATATATAAAAAAAATAATGAGGTTTATTTAGAGATAATACACAAATAGGCACAGTTTGCACAATTTGACTTAAACTGTTCTTTTCAAAATAGCGCCAAAATATATCATGTTGACTTTACTTCAAAATAAAAGCATTGTTTTCAATGAATTAAATCTAAAATCAACAATAGAATGTGGGGCAAGAATTTCACAACAGAACGTTACTGCCAAAAGGTACAACATGAAAGGCCCTCAATTGACTTTTAATATCATCTGATATAGAGTTGGATTAATGAGAATAAATCAGCTAATTTTAGCAAACTAACATTAGTTTGGTTATGTATATATTAATAAGGGACCAAGGAAACATTTTTCATCATAATAATAATATCTTACCAGTCCTTCCCCTGCTGCGAGTCCAGTAAGGAAGAGTTTCAATGGTAGAAATGGCCTCAACAGGTCCTCCATCAGCAGGGACAGTCACTGTGGTCATTGTAACCAGAGTCTCATTTCCCTGTCACAAATAAAACAAATAATAAATATGTTAACTTTAAAAATAACCACATAAAATATGTTATACATTAAAGCCACATGTGCTTCTCAAGAGCATCCAATTAGCTTTAAGTTTGGAGCATTTGCCAAATTTGAACTCCATAGTCTTTAAGTGCTTGTTTAATCTGTAATATCATAAAAAATGAATGCTGTCCAGACTGGAGCAGGGAGCCTACCCTCTCTGAAGTTCTGCCTGTTGATCGACTCCGTTTGGAGGCAAGTGGAGGACCATCCACCCGGTTTCTGGAAGAGCGCTGAAATAAAAAGGAGCGGACATGACCTCTTTAAACTCAAACCTGCAGCGAACAGGAAGTTGTGCGTTCAAAACCCTGAAACCTAACTTACCCTTTTTTCTCGTTTCTTGAGGCGTACCGTCCTCACGTTGGACGAGTCCCAGTCCTGTCACAAATCAAGCACATCCGAATCAGACTCCAGAATCACAGGAGTTTATTTCACCGTCCATCATTTTACTTTAAGTCTAAACGATGCTGAAAAGAAAGGTACTTACAAGAGAATCATCCGTTTTGTCATAACTGATATCTGACAAGATGGAGGCGGACTCGTCTATCGTTTTCAGTCTGTAAGATGAAACAGAAATGTGTTCAGTATTGATTCACACACAAAAATGTATTGCAAATTGTTTTACACACAACTACATCCTCTTATGCTACTTGAAAAGAAATGCAGCTGAAAGACGAGAGTGATCTGAAAGTGTGACCGACCACATTCATGTGATAGACGGATGGAAATTCATAGAAGGAAGTAACATTCCCACTTTGAAGTAGGTTTGTGAATACAACCTTGTCTTGCCTCGGCCTCTTAAGTGTCAGATGGTCTCACACGCAAATGAACCCCCCCACAGGCTAAACCACAGGGAATACTGGACCCTATATGTTTCTAAACTTGCCGAAACACCACTGATTCTAACACAGACTCGCTTCATGACCAGAAACAGGAAGTGAATGCTGTGGGACCTAATACTCTAGCGTTGGCTCCATACAGAATCAGAAAGTATTTATTGCCAAGTAGGTGTACATCTACAAGGAATTTGCACTTGAGCCACATCCTTCTGAATGGGTCAGAGTGAAACCACTATACATTCCCAGTTCTCTTTTAAAAGCAGCTGAAGAAAGTGTCCTTCCATCCCAGAGCAACTAGGTCTCCAATAAGTGGATCATTCTCAGGCTAACCTATCCCAGGATGCATTGTGCTTTGGTGATAAAATGAAGGTAACAATGCTGATGCTCACACTTTAAATGCAAGCATCAGGCGTTGAGTCACACAACAAAAAACATGTTAAAAAACACAGGGGACTTTAAACATTCTCATTGTGTCCAAATGCAGCTATGTGGCTAAGCTCAGCCGTTGGGTATTGGTGAGTTCTTACCTTCGGCTGGTATTCAGAGAGGTGGACGCCTGAGAGTTCGGGTTCAGGAAGGCCAGAGCCGAGCGCTGCTCTGCACTCAGCTGGATGCTGTTGCTTGATCCTTCGCTGGTCAGCAGGTCGCGAATCAACAGAATTTGACGGTCCTGTATTATAAACATACAAGCAGTGCCCACACATATATGTAAGAAACTACACAGACCAGGCAGATGAACACATCAGTAAACAGCTGTTCCACTTTGACTCAACATACCAGCTTCTCGCAGTCGGCCTCAGCCTTTTGTCTGCGCCGGATCTCCACATCCACTTGGTTGCGGGCGTGTTTCAGTTTGACCTCCAGGGATCCCCTCTCCGTCTCGGTTTTGGTGAGAATCTCTTTGCAGGACCCCAGATCCTGCTCCGCCCTCTGCCATTTGCGACGGCAGTCATCAAAGTTTTGTGCCATCTGAATGAAGTCTGGGTTGGGGGGGGAGATAGAGAGAGATGCACAATGTAAAGTGTCTGATCTGTCGCAGTTGTGTCAAATGATCGACTTTAAAAAGATAAAACCAACAACCACAGGCTACTTACTGGGTTCAATGTTGTCATTGAGGAGGTCCACTTGCGTCCTCAGGTTATCGTATAAGCTTTGCAGGCTCATCACAGCAGTCTCCATGATGTCTAAAAAGTCAGGACCCTTGAAACAGACACATTAGAAGATAAATACCTTGAAAAACAAAGCCCTGGGCCAGTTTAGAGGGTTCATATCTAAGGCATCAGAAACCAGGAGTTATAAAGACACATATTCAGCAGCCGAAGGATCATGGAGTCATGTGCAGCAGATGGTTTGACCCCTGCAGAGCCCTGACGTCTCTGGGATTACACAAAGAGACACAGGACACGGAAAATCTAAATCCGTAGACCTGAGACAGATTTAAAGATTTAACTGAAAACACAACAGCATTAAAACATTTCAGCTGTGAATCCTGACCGGCATTGAGTTCCTCATTATAAAACACACACAAAAAAAAAGGCATTTAATCGAAACCCTACAAAATAACAAATATCAACAATAACTGAGAAAGGATTATGACCATTAGAAGAACAATGAATGTAAAGTAACACAGATCTTAATGGGAGCAGAGACCACGATCTAAGTTGTCCAACATGTTAGAATCAACATCTGGAGACAAGTTCTTACACGTATGGATTTGATTAATTCTTTTTACTGACCTTAAATTTAATTAAATTGAGAGATTATTAAAAAATAAGTAGTATTGGAGCACAGTGAAGGTGTGTGTGTGTGTGTGTGTGTGTGTGTGTGTGTGTGTGTGCGCGCGTGTGGTTGTTTTTCAAACTGAAGACTTCCCCTTAATTAAATGTTAAGAAAATTATCGTCAAGTTCAATGGCGAATAAAAAAGCTCCATTAAACCACAATATTTACATATCGTTGATTCTTCACATGCGTTTGATTCAGTTTCGTCACTTTCTGCCCTGAAGCTCCAGTTTAACACGTTCACTCAAAGAACCACAGACACACAATGCGGCGGTTGTTAGCTGCTGCTGCCGCTGACCCGGGTCCCCGTTAGCCCGCGTTAACAAACAATATTCGGCCTTAATGTCCCCACCTTACCCGCTGTGGAGCGACGCAGGACCGCAGGAACCGTGTCGGTTGTGTCGGTGAAGATGTTTCCACCTTTTTCTGTTTCCTTTTTTTTAAGACACACACTAGAGTCTCTTTCGTCCTTCCGCCGCCGCCGCTTCCTCCAGCGCGTTTTAATTCAAATGGAGCCGGCAGCCAATCAGCGACGAGGGTTGCGCCCGCGTCAAGGGGAAGAGAGACGACTTCCGATTGGGACGTTTCAGAATAAGGCCCAACCCTTTGTTTTTGTCTGGTCGCGCCTTGAGATCAATAACAGACAGAAACCAGTAAAATAGATCATGGAAAATGTCCGTTTTGTTAATATCTGATGTAATAATGTTCCTGGGACGCGGGTATTCTGTGTGTGTGACATTTAAGAAACAGAAACGTGGAGAATCAAGAGAGGCAACAACAAACTTCCGGTCTGAAACTTTCAAAGTAAAGAAAGTACGCGCGAAATAACGTTTGGTTTTTTTCTTGGAGTGAATTAAGGTTAAAAACATTTAAATATCATAAAGGAATTTGAAAAATAACTCTGCACCAAACCTCTTAATGGAAGTTATCTCTTTACTTTAAATCCTCATTTTTATGGTTTATGTCGAATCCATTAAAGCTAAATGGTCTGAGAGGAAACTCAATATCAGTTTACACAGAAGAGCAATAAAAAGAAATGAAAAATCAGAGTGCCATCATGATTACATTATACTTAGTATATATTACTTGAAATGTGCATATGAGGTGTCATCTGGTCACTTTCAATATTTCATTTGATTTGGATTATTCGTCCATGATATTTAATTAGGCCCTATTGATGTTGAGACATAATATAATCCTTAAATTCAAATATCGTATTTACACATAGGCACCATCTGCACAATATAATTGTTATTCCTTGCAACGAAACGCTGGAGCTTCATGAAGTGAGAGCCCTGACATATTGATTATCTTAACTCAAGCAATTGGCTGGAGACATTCCTGAACCTTTCAAGTATGGAAGGAACTGCACCAGCATCCCTGATAAATCCAGATAGGCGTGGATTGGACTTACAACACTTTTCAATATTAAATATTTCAGTCCTGGCCCCATCTTATCTATGGATGTTTAAAGAATAACGATCACTAGTGGTCCCTCTGGTCACATGACGTGTCAAATAGAAACACAGTTATAAAATCATTCAACACTGAAACAGCCCCTTTCTTTCTTTGTATTTGTCTCTGTGTCTATTATAGAAAAAAATCTGTCATAACATTTCAATATAATAACCACAACAACAACATCATCATTTTCAGCGTTTGCTGAAATGCTGAAACAGCTGAAGTCTGCCAAGTGACGATCATCTATACATCCAACAGCATGTCACGATTCATTTCTCTGCCAATCGATAGCCTATAAACAGATTGGAGAGAGGGAGAGATGGGGGGAGAGAGAGAGAGAGGGGGGGAGGGAGAGAGAGAGAGAGAGAGAGAGAGAGAGAGAGAGAGAGAGAGAGAGGGGAACTTGCAGCGGAAGCTCCGCAGGATTCCAGTGCAGCTGCTCGGCGGGTTCTCAGGCGACAGAGGCGCACGCGCTGCGGATTACAATGATTGCCACAACTCAGCAAAACATGTCCACGGAGCTGGTACGTGCACGAGTTTTAATGTTTAATTGTTGCCGTGACTTTACTTTGCATCACATTCGGAGCAGGTGTGAGTGCAGCGTGCAGGATGTGTGTGGATGTGTGTATGTGTGTGTGTTGTGCACCAGGGGGATTCCTCATGTGTGCACCCACTACACGGTGAATATCGATTCCATCCATTTCGCCCATTCACACTTTCCCTGCTTGTCAATATCCATGTTGTGCACCGGACCCCCCTGACACCGAGCACTGCGGTACCGGCAGTCCGCCTCCTCTCACTCCTCTAGGTCCCATCCACACTTTGAACATCACATCTGCACCAGGAACAGTTGGAATTTTCTTCCTATAATATCCAGATGTGTCCCATGCAGAAACTCCCCCCCCCCCCTCCAGTGTGGACCTGCACTATATGTGACAGGCTGCACGCATGACAGTGTATGATTGATTATCCCTCTGCTTGTGTTGGTGTATTGGCAATGAACAGAGACTATACCATCTGTATGATGTTCCCAGCCGATAAACTATGCATACAGTCACATATATAACCCTTAATTATTCAAGCTCCTGTTCAAGTGTCTTGAGCATCTTTATTTCACTATTTTTTGTTAATTTAAGACATTGAATGAAGGCTAATTACAGTTGAGTAGGTGGATTTTGTATTCATGGCTGAAGGTGTGTAGATTTCTGATCTAATAATCAGTTATTTATTATATTTCTTCTCCACACATTGCAGATGGACACGCACCACTAATATCCATGCAGGACTAATTGCAGGGTTCCCCTCCATGGATACAACTTTCTCGTCCACCATCACACAGACATGTTATTCTGGATCTTCTGTTTATCCACAGGGCAACAAGACCATTAAAAAAAAAGTCTTAATTAACAGATCTCATCAAACTGTCGCCCTCCCTGGAAATCACTGCAGCAGCCCTGGTGGCAAAACTGTTCCAGAGTTTACGTGGAGCGGTTATTAGTGAAATTGTGTCTAACTGCTGTGTGACGTGAGCACGGTGATGTCTGAAGTTAAGTGACACCTCCGGATGCTAACGTGATGAAACCTGTGGGAAACTTTGTCTGAAATTGTCCCCCGCAGCGTCAGTGTCTCCTTGAGAAGGCCCCCCCACCCCCCACCCCCCCACACACACATGGCTGCAGGGGCATATACACACAATCCATCAGCTGCATGTGAGCAACATTTCACGTCACCGTCTCCAATCAATAACAAGCGTTCCACAGGAAAACAATTAATAATGAGGCAAATCACATCTGCACCCTTTCCCTCAGGTTTTCACCTCACTCTGCCGGTGAGTGGACACAGAAAGATCCTCCAGGAATAATGTGTTTGTGCGTCATTGTTTTATGAAATAGTCTATATGTCTATGTCTAACTACGAAAGCAATAACACAATTTCATGCCACAAAACCATAGAGCTTTGATTCTGCCTCAGTTGGTCCCCAGGGTGAGGGAAGAAGTCAAAAGTGGATGAATCTGTTCTATCGTTCTGGTTTTACTCTTCATTCCCAGCACAGTGGTTTCATGTTGTGTCCATAGTGCAAACAGTGAGCGCATTGTTGTTCAAACTATGTATTTATTTAAGCACATTATAGGCATGTCATGTGCTGATTCAGTATTTCTGTGAAGTCCCAGGGCGATAAGTCGAGCCTCCTCTTGTATCTCACTGGAATAGCACGTCATCCCCCCCCCACACACACACATGTCTTCTACAGATGCTGCTTGTTCGTAGAGACAGCAGCTCGGTCACTGTGAGTGGCTGGAGGTGCCGAGGGAGGAGAGGTCTCACACACGACCCTTTTGTACAGTAATTTACTTCCGCGTGATGGGGAGCGTGAAAAGAACGAGACAGCGTAGGGCGGCCTGGCATCATCAGAGGTTAAAGCTGCTCGTCTTTCATTTCACTGCATTGTCTGGCGAAAGCCTCGAGGGCCCCCCAAAAAAAACAACCTCCCATATGGTGTAACTACTGCTTTTTGAGATAAGAGTGTATGAGAGCACGTAAAGTCCTCTGGATGTGGAATAAAAGATATGAATCGATACCGAGCTGTAGTATCTCATTACTACAGATGCTTGGTATCCATTTATTCCAACCATGCTTAAGTTACGGCCTGCTCTAATGATGACCTTCATATTTAAGGAGGCAGTGAGAGATATTGACAAGGTGATACGTACGTGGACTACTTGCTAATCTACCGCGTTCCCTCGTGAGCAATTTCAGTGAATCATTAAAAATCACAAGCAGACATGTTGTATTGATGCCTGCATGTGTCAGCCAGCAGATCTCCCCTTGTTTTTATGGCGGTGGTTAGTTCACTGATGTCTGTGCCAATGTTATGTGTGTAATAAACATATTTTCGTCATGTTAAGGAGGAGGAGGGGGAGGGGTGGGGGGGATGGTAGTATGCCTGGTTCCCTCAATCCTCTATTTGTGATTTATTGTTGGATTCTCTGCATCTCAGAGACACAGAAGATGGAGTTAAGGAGGTCTCCCGAGCCCAATTTATGAATTCTTAGCGCCGCCTGGTTTCCACACAACCCAGCAGGGGTGCGTGCTGTGCGGATTGAGTAATTGTGTTAGGCATGGCCTGCTTTTATAGCGTTCAAACTCAATCAATAGAGACGGAATTGTTTGTTTGTTGTGCGTGCAGCGCTCTGAGAAAAAAAACGGAGCCACATTGCTGGAATCAGTTTGTGTGCGAATGTAAGAAATGGTTCAATCTGATATGTTTTTTAATTTGAAATGTTAGGGTCAGAATAGGTCTTTTGAGTATTCCATAAAGTCTTCTCTATGGCTGCATCACCATTAACACTGTATTGATTCTCTTATTTTGGGGTGAGTGACTGTAAGATCTCTCGTTCCTCTAATGCAGTTCTGTGGTGTGACAGAATAAAAATCCCCTGGAGGGCAAAACCCTTCAGGCGGCTGATCCATAAACACTCAGACCTTTGATTTGCATTCTCGCCCCCTTTGGAGTTTGACTGACGCCTCAGCTCTCTCTCCTCACGCGGGTGGAATAAAGTAGACGGCTCGATGAGGAAGGTCAATGAGTGATTAATTTTTGATTTAGCCTCAGCAGAAAAACTTGCTCTGAGATGTATTGAGAGTGATGGATGGACATATGCCTGTCCGTCAGGCTGCTGTGTGGAGATACTCGGGGTCAGTCTCATATTGCAGCTCCTCTTCTGTTCACCTGTGCCGGCAGATTATGCTGCATTAGATTCCCTCGTGCATCGTGACCAGCAGCCGGTCGACACCATCAGCCTTTCCACCGCTCACTCTCGGGGATTCTGCACGTCTCATTTGCGCGTGTGTGACAAAAATCCCTCGTTTACACAAATGTGGGATTCTTCCTGTCAGTCTTTGCGACGCTGCTAACCTTAATTGGAAGTAGGACTTAAAGCCCGGGCTCAGGGGAATGATAGGAGCCGTGCATCCCATTACAGGAGGATGTTCTGCTCTCATGTTGCACACAGTAATTCGAGGGATGGACTTGGAAATGATAACACTGTGATAGAATCAGTCAGGTGGAGGAAATTAATTTGAAATGTGTCTTTCCACTGTAGAATCTGTATTTAATTCTTTATGTACTGCATTACACATTGCTTTTAATGGAAAATCCATTCATACAACAGGGTTTCAGTTTCCCCAAACTGTTCAGTCAGGCAGACGGTGTTAAAGATGCAGTGATGCAGTATTGAGTGTATTCTACCAAAGCCTCCATGGACCAGTGTAGGGTTATCTGTCTGATGGAGGGATAATGGTGGCTCAGTGAGAGATTGGGTGCTGAGAGAGGGCACGAGAATGAGAGATACACCAGAGTGTTAGAGAGGCCGAATAGATTCACAGCCGTGGACATCAATCTCCCGGCTCTGGCCTGCGCCGACCTGCCAGGGTTCAAACATCGCTTAAAAGTTTCCCCTGCAGGTGCAACTGGTGGTGGTTTTAATTTGAACGTGTTGCAGCCGGGGATCTCTATCTATTAAAGATGAGACCTTGGCAGGGAGTCCTGCTCTGGCAACCGCTCAAGATAAAGCAAAGCTCGTACGTCTTCTATTCATCTTATAAAGTCAACCCGCTCCCTTGTGATAGGACGTGGAAACTCTTTTTAACTTTACCAAAAATGACGATAAAGGAAAATATATCAAAGTTTTTCTTTGTTAGATAAAAGACACACAGAGTTGTGAAATTGGATGAGCGATCCCACTGTCCCAACTTTAATCTTCAGTTTCTGCACAGTTCACTTTTCTGAAATGGGTTTTCTAAGACATTTTGACGACAGTTATTTAAGTGCACTGTCAGTTAAACACCACAAGTGCAAGGGAGCGCTTAGATATGCAGCCGTGCCTGGGGAAGGAGAGTAGGTTTGTGTATTGGTAGATGTGTGTGTGTGTGTGTGTGTGTGTGGAGAGGAAGCGCTGTAGGTCGGGGGTTTTTGAGGCTAGTGTGGCCGACTGCCCAGACTCGGGGGCAGCTGGTGTCACCCAGGGAGCACGGAGGAGCAGCAATCTGTTGAGGAGTGAGCCACAGAGATGCCCTCCTTCCGCTGTCGTCCTCCCCAGGGCCTGGGGGGGTGCGTGCTGGACCGGAGCCGACCAGGCTGATGTAGGGGTGATGCCAAAGGGGCTGAAGCCACCCTTAATGGAGGCTGAGTTTTATGCTTGCTGTGTGATTTAACTCTCACACTCCAGCCGGCATGTGGCTCCAGCAGTGCCAGCCTCGCATTATGAGGGAGCGGAGCGCAGCCTGGGAACAGAATGCAGTCGGGTTTGATTGTGACAGATACTGATGCCGGCTAATTCCATCAGTTTCCCCCCAGATCGCATAATAGTTTATGCAAGGACTTTGAGCCTAAACTTGAAGTTCAACGGCATCTTGGTCTCTCTCTCTTTGTTGATACAGTCCCTGTTTTTTTCTCACTTTTATAGCCTCATTAACGACTTCATCCAAAGCTCTTGAATGAATCCTGATCTGCCCCAAAGCGGCTGAGGAAGGAAACAGCTTTTTCTATAAAAGTTGTTTCAGGCATCACAACTTCCCTGATAACTTCACTCAAAGCCTCTTTGTTTTAGCTACAGCACACGTCCCATCAGTCACCTAACAAGTGAAATGATAATGTGTCTTGTGATAATGAAGAAATATGATGGTGCAGCCAAAAAACTGCTGATGCAATTAAAGTCTGACTTCTCACATGCATCAATTTTACGCAGCTCTCAAATGGAAAATGAGTGTGATCCAGTGAGGCCTCATTGATGCTGAAGACTGGTCCCAATCCCCCCCGAGGCTCACTGCGCCTGTCAGGGGGGCCTTTTTGCGAGACTGCTAAATGAAGCAACACTAATGATCCTCCTCCTCCTCCTCCTCCTCCTCCTCCTCCCTCGATGGCTGCTCACATTCACCACTGTGTTTTCTGTGTGTGTTCCCCCGTCACCCTCAGGACCTGGGGAGTTCAGACGGTCCTCCCCGGAACTGGAAGGGCATTGGAATCGCCATGGTGGTGATCCTGGCTGTCATGTCTCTGGTCATTCTCTCCGTCATCCTCCTCACTCCTGGTAAGAGCTCTGTAAGAAAAGAGGAAGGGCGGAAAAAGGGTGGGAAGAGCCGGAGGGTGAAAAGTAAAAAGCAACAAAGCAGAGAGGAGTTGTAACGTGGGAAATCACAGTTTGATTTCCTGGGAAGTGTGTGTATTTACTCTGTGATAGCTTAAAGGAGAAAGACTGGAAACAGGTGAGAAGAGCTGTAAATCTCACAACTTATAACTAGAAAATATAAATATAAAGAAATCTGTAAGAGGTGGTCAAGAATGTTCATCTCACTCTTGTTCAAGGTGAATCTCACTGCAGGTCAAGTTTCAAATGATTTATCTGTAGACATATTGAGAATGTTAAGGGAACAATCTGCAACATTTTCATCATAGAACTCCAAACTTACTCTTAGAAAATGTTATCAAAATAAAATACTGAAGAGGTGACAGAAAACTTTCACCTCAATCTTGTTCAAGTGACTTTACTTTCGAACGTTTTGAGAAATTTAAGCGGAAAATCTGCTAAATCTTCACCATCTTTACTGATTTATAAAAACCACAAACTGCAGTGAAAGAAATGACAATTCAACATTCAGGAAGTTTTCAAATCACCTCGACTATCTCTCGGGTCTGAGCAGTTGCCAGGCAACAACAAAATAGTCTCTTAGATTAAAGAGCCTCCTAAAAAAGAGAATATCGGCTTTTGTACACTTTGTTGTTCGTATGGATTAGATTTAGAAGTTTAGAAGTTCCTGTTTAATGGAAATGTAACTACATGTACAAACACATCAACAGTGCCACTTAAAATGCACAAATAAGAAGAGAGTCCAAGAGCAAAGCAGAAATATAGACCAGGCTGCAAACACGCTCCGGCTCTGCCTCTGTAAACAGGAATGATTTTCTGATGATCTAACTCTGTCTCTCTGCCCCTGAAGACGAGTCCCACTTGTTGCTCCGCTCTCATCTCACCATGGAGGACCTGGAGAGCGAGGACTTCAAGGTTCACGACCCCTGTGTAGCCTGGTTGAGCGGTGAGGATCCCACGTCGGGTCTCAAACAATCCTTTTAATGATCTCACCCCTGAAACTGAGCCGCTGGTTTGCAGGGGCAGCGAGCACTCTGCGGCCTCTGTGAAATTAAGTCATCGTCCTAACCGCACTTTATGTCTCCCCCCCCCCGGTCAGATAACGAAGTGGCTGTCCGCACCCGGGAGGGACACGTCCTGTCGTTCAGCCTCAACAGCAACCTCACCTCCACGCTGCTGGACAACAGCTCCCTGGTGAGTTGCAGCCACACGGCTCATGATTGATTGGCTCAGAACCTCAGACAGCTGGATAGACCTGGCTGCCCGGCCCAAAGGGAAGGAGCTTGCAGATGGAGGGAAAGAGAAGCTGATGAGTCCCTCTGTTCCACATCCCACAAAGATTTGGCACAGACACAGTATCTGCTCACCCCCCTCCATTCTGGCGGCTCTCTGAGTCCTCAACATGTGCCATCAAAGAGAATTTTCAAAGCAAGGGCATGATTTTGAACGCCGCCTCTGCTGCGCGACTCTGACAGACTTATATGGGTCATCAGCGAGGAGCTGGAAGCAGGGGTTGAGCTGTCAGGTTGAGAAGAAGTCTCTCTCCTCTGTGTCGTGATGTGGCTCTGTCCTCCCTGCCGCTGGCGATAAGAAACAATACGTTTTCTTTCATGAATACCAAGAAGGACAATGGTTTTTCCTCCAATAAAGAAATGCGGAGTGATTATTGGTTTTGTTGAATGGTACAAATTAGAACACAAAGCTCCACCGAGGTCGAACAGTGCCCTGATGAAACCACATTTAAATTCACTCGCTCTCTGATCCGGATCGGCACCACAGCCCCTGACTCACACTGACAATCCTCCAGCAAGTTTTGTGTTAATCCCTCCAATGTATTTTTTTGCAAAAGTCTGCAAATTGACAGATGACAGATGAAAAACATGACGACTGGGGTATCTGTCTAATGGACGTGTAAGGGCTCAGGAACCCACTGATCCACTGTCTGATACCGTCTGATGATTGTGCAGCAGCTTATAAGATGGAGTTTGAATTCCCAATTCAAACACGGTACATTTCACAGGAGGCCAGTGCAGTGAACAGTTATGGGGAGTTTTGTCTTTTTCAGAATTTTGCACTAAATATGTTTTTTGCTACAGCTTCTTGGCTCGAAACAGAAACTCAGTGGAATATCCTGTTTAGGATGTTGAGAAACAAAACTGTTAGAAGACACAAAGGACACAGCTTGTTGTTCAACCTTTTTAAAATGTCTTGTCCCACCCAGGGGACACCTTGGCCTACCTGTAGTGACACTGTGGAAGTTTTTGGTTTGTACTGGAGCCAATATTTACAAAACCCTGATGAATTATACATCATTAGAAAACTGCAGGTGTCTCCGACTCTGTCTGTGCAACGTAACAGCGAATGACACAAGGATTTGACGATTTAGTTGTTGAATTACTTTTTCATGACTAAAAAAACTATTTACATTTAGAGCATGTTTGTGCCTCTTTAGTTCAGTGTCTCTTTTTTTCAATTTGACTTCAGGGTTGTTATTTTTATTGTATTATCTGACAAAGAAGACAAGGTTTTCAGCTGTAATCAAAAGTGTAAAAAATAGTACCTAAATGAAAATAGCAGGACCGAGATTAGGTATATATTGTTTTAGCTTTGATTAAGGCAGCAGGGAACCAGTTTAGCTTTTTCAGGTTCTAATGACAAAGTTCTGTGAGGCTCGACCCCGTCCATATAGAACCCTGAAGTGGAGAATCAGTTGTCGTTGCCCTAGTCATGAACAGGCCAGTTGTCGTGATTGTGTTTGACAAAGTCGTTGATCAGTCCTTTGTTGCTGCAGGTGCTACAGAGTACAGGTCAATTTATTATTTCAAACATTGAATGTATCAATGGCACAGAATTCGAGTGAAGCCGATAAGAGGAACACACAGTGAGAGAGACCAAACTAACGTCTCTTAATGAGTTTTGTCTAATTGTCTTCATTTGTTTTTTTCTACAGGATCTGACCACGACTCAATTCCAAGTGTCCGCAGACAAGAGGTTTGTCCTCCTGGCGTACAACATTCAACCAGTAAGTTTTCTTTGAATGCCAACTTGTCTCAATATTCAGCACCATCTTGATTTTTGCCTGCAGGATATTTCCAGGGCCATAAATTAAACTTTGCACTAATAAATATCCAAGACAATCTGCTACTGTTCACAGACCTCCATGTATGGCAGGCCGCTAGTGGCTGCGAAACAATGGTGTCATGAATCTAAGTCAGAGCTTCGACGCACAACAGGGAGGAGTAAACACAAGTGTGTGTCTGTGTGTGTGTGAGAGCTGATTTTTGCTGCTGCAGCAGTCTGTAGCTCTGAAACACCACCCGCCAAATGACGGGGGTAACATATGGGGAGTTGAATATTTAAACTGGCTGATGGTGGAAGGTGCAGGGGGTTGAGGAAAGCGTAAGAGTGAGTGATCAGTGGGATGTGGAAGGCAAAGGGAAAAGGGGGAAGGGGGAAGTGTGTGGGGGGGGGGGCAGTAGAGTTGGAGCTGCGGTAATGAAATCGCCCCGACTTCTTATGTGGGAGAATTTTAATGAGAAGCTGACAAGAATCACAATCGCGGGAGGTTTCAGATCAGATTTGGTCGGAGGAGACCCACATCTTTTCCTCCCCTTTTGCTTTAGCACCGCTCACAGATCAGGCCAGTTGGGTTTTGTGCACAGAATCAACGAGATGTGAAAGCCTGTTTTTATTAAACAAATCTGGAATGCAGATTCTGCCGCTCAGTCGCTCCCTCGTTCCTTCCCTCTGTGGATTTTCTTTAGAGAGACCAGCTGTAATCACTGCGTTTCATATTTTCTGTGTGTGTGTGGGGGGGGGGGGGGGGGGGGACTACGGAGCCTGTTGCTGTGTTACGGCATTCGTCACACACACATGAACACACAGTTGCATCCCAACTGAATAATTGAGCAGTTAACGTACATTTAATCAGTTTTCTGATTTTCCCTGTGGGGACCGGGCTCCACAGCTTTTGCCCAGCTGGTGGATTGCCTCAGTTGTTTTATGCCGCTTCATTAACATACCTCCTTTGATATCAGCAGGGATTGTCTGATCTCATCTGTATGCTCGGTGTGTGCGCACCAGGAAATCCGAGGCTGTGGGCACCTGGAATCATTTGTGTATTTAGGAATGGATATGTTTGTGTGTGTTGATGGCATTTTGCATGCATGGAGGCTATTCATCCAATCATCCCTCCCTTCTAGGTCCCCCCTTCTCTCTCCTGCTTCATCTTCCTCACTCTCTCTCACTCTGATTCCCACCCTGTCTATCTCTGGGGGGATTTGTGCTGACTGAAGCAGTTTGCACCAGGCACCGGCTCCGCTGTTTGGACGAGGAGCGGTTTGCTGCTGAGAGTGGCAGAGAACTGAGGGAGGAAAAACTGTGGGGTGGGGGGGAGCCAGTTGTGATGGAGGGGAGGAGGAATAATGGGATATGCACCATTTGCCCTCAGATACACTGCCCGGTGGAAATCAATCAGAACGGTTATCGAAGAGTGACAGAGACACCGAGAGGAGGGAGATGTAGAGGAGGGAAATGGATGATCAGTGTGTGTGCAATGTTAAAAGGCTTCTCTGGGTTTTACATTAGCTCTGGAGGCTTTGGGGGGTGGTGGGATCTGTGCCTGGTGGGGGGGAAATAAACCGCTTTTGAAAAAGAGCGTATACATAGAAGTGAGTTGGGGGATTCGACCACATAGGAGCAAGAGAACAGGGATTTCCTCCGAGGCTGTTTGAATAACCTATTTTTCTTATGATGGCGAAACAGCCTGGAGGAGCTGGAAGTATTTTGGGGGGTGGGGGGGGGGGGGGGGGGGTGCTGGGGATTGATGAGCAGGAGCCAAAAAGAGCTGCTCCTGCCAAGATGGTCCAGTTAAGGGACAAACTAAATGGATTGGTGTGTGCACGCTGCAACAAACGCTGGTGGGTGCTGGTATCAGAGTCGGTGTGTTGCTGAGCTGCTTGTGAAGCAGAGCACTGGTGGAAAGGGAGGAAGCTGTTATCTCTGTGGTGGAGAGCAGAACACAGGATCTGTGCTCAGGCGGAGGCTGGTGTAATCTCTATATGTTTTCTTATGAGGGTTTAATCTGTGTGGATGTGAGTGCCCCCTCACTCCCTCCCTGTTTCGGCAGCAGTGGCGTAGCAAAGGGGGTGGGGTGTAAAAGGTAGTGGTGGGGTTGAGGGGGGGGGGCTGAGCAATCTGCAGGATTTACATCACGTTGCAGGCGAGCACATTAGAGTTCACTCAGCCTCCCGGAGACAGATGCTCTCACTCTTTGTGGCTGTTTATCACACGCGGACGCACAAAAACACGCCATAACTTCCGGCCCCTGCCACCGGCTCTCCCGACGTTAAATCATCGGCAGAATCTCCGGGTCCCTCAACAAATCAACCGACAGCTAATCGGACACATTGTGCTCGTGGCGATGCTGCCCCCTTTGGTCTCGAAGAGCGATGCTGCCCCGTAATTCAACATCGGCCCAATTCAACATCGGCAGCTCGGGGCCTGCAGTCTGTGCCTCTGCTTCCTTGTCCTCCTCCCTTCCTGTCTTTGTTTCCCCCTCTCTCTATCTCCGTCCATCACCTTTTTCCTGTTTGCTCTTGCAGCTATTTTCTGTTGAACCACTGCTTCTTTCCTGTTTTGCCCTCATTCACATTTACACAGCCTGAGCACTTATTTCCCCCTCCCTCCCTCCCCCCCAGCAGCTTTACCCCCTGTGCCACTCCATCCATGCGTTTTATAACAACAGGCAAACAACACAGAGGAGAAATCCAATTTCACTGCCAAGTGTGCCGTATAGGGGATGTGACATTTAATTTCTTTAGGAACTGGTTTTCCAGCGGGCCGATGCTTTCAGGGGCCACAGGGCAAATAGCCTGCTTCCAACCATTTGGTCGAAAAAACAAAAGAGAGAAATCCCAGAAATCGATATGTAATACCTTGAACTCCTCAGGTAGTGCTGTGATCAATTAACTCTACACACACACACACACACCACACACACACACACACACACACACACACACACACACACACACACACACACACAGACTCATTGATTTGGTCCCTAGGTCTTCTTCAGTGTGTTGATTTAATTATTCATCGAGCTGCTGATGCTCGGGTCACGTTGCCAGCCTCGATAGGTCTCAGTGGGAAGGATGTTAGCTGTAATGAAAGTGCTTTATAGGAACGTCTGTACTGTTCTCTCTGTTCTCATGCTGCTGATGTTATGTCTCTTTCACTCAGTCTTAAGTAAATGGCTCTGTGAGCCAAGTTTCTGCTCTTCACTAGTGATCGCTGTAATGATGTAATCTGGATGAAACTGTAGCCAGCGGTTAGACGGATCATATCCTGAGCTGTGATTGGCTCAGTAGCAATTAAAGCTATATTAAGATACTTGGGCCGATAAAAGTAACACAAGGCGCATTGCTATTAGTGCTTTGTGGGACTATTTATCAATTACATATTCTTGATATAAAAAATGTCCTTTCCATACAGATTCCGATACGTAGACTTTGAGTTTTATCTGAAAGTAAAAGATTTATATACTTTAAAGACGCAGTATCATATCCGTACATATATCTGCATGTAATCGCCATTTTCGGCTGGATCGTTGGCATTTCGGTTGCTGGTGACTTCACCAGAACATCTGTACTATCAATAAATGAATGTAGGGATCAACTTATATTTGCTTGTCTTTCTGATTTTATAGCAAAATGTTTTGCTGCCTTTTAAAAAAAAGCAATAAACCACTTGATGCTTGTACTCATTTAAGTTAATGCAAACAGCTTCTGTTCCTCATTGGTTAATCGTGGGGTCTCGTGGGCGGTTGTGGCTCAGTAGAACCGGTGGCTCAATTCCCGGCACTCCGCTTGCCTCAGTGTCCTCCGGCAAGACACTCTAAATTGCCCCTGACCACTGTGCCGGCAGTGTGTGAGGGATGTGCGATAGAAACAATGCAGCGTATGGAGTCGCTCTCTGAATGGATGAACTACAGTATATAAATACATTTAACAATTACCAGTGTTTCATTTGCATTTAACTCTATTTATACCCGTGTATGAGCATGTGTGAGCACTCAAATCAAACACACCTGTATGCATGATGTCCTCTACCTCTTTCAGGTGTTCTCTCAGTCCTTCACAGCCAACTATGCTATCTACACTGTGGCTAATGGGTAGGTGGAATCGTGAATGCTAATGCATGGGCTGCACTGGGCATGAGCGTTACCAGTGCAAGCAGAACCAGCGGATTTAACCCAAAAACAAACCTTCCTTCAACGCGTGTGTCATGGAGTCAGAACCTCATATATCGCTGTCAGACATGCATTCATCCGTCAGTCCTCTCCAGGCTCCATATCCCAACATATGGTTTGTACTGTTCTTCAGATTCCACTGCCTGAGATTCATAGTCTGCATTATGTCAGCGGGGATGTCGGATGGTCCCTGGAGCCGCCGATGACTCGTTCTGGAGAGGATTCTTTTTAGAAGACCCTCCTGCATGAACCAACCCCATTGTTTATCCCTTCGCTGCATCTTGCTCCTCTTGTCCCCCTCAGTGCAGTGACTCTCCCACGGCCGGGGCATGGACGGAGCTCAGAGGGCTTTAAACAGGACGGTTCTCCCTAATGAGAGGATTACGTTTGAGTCTTGATGTGTGTTCCAGGGATCTGCTGGAGCTGAAGCCCGCGGAGAGGGAGAAGGCAGCGCTGCAGTTCGCTTCCTGGGGACATCAGGGCAACCAGCTGGTGAGACAGACACTTGATCCACAGTGTTGTCGTCCCTCTCACTCATGCTTTTCAATTTCCTCAACCTTCCTCAATCTATAATCCTCCTGTCTGCGTATGAATGGCCTTCATTCCACATCTTCTTCTTAATGACAACATCAGCGGTGCCGCGTGTTCCCAATCACGGGGAGAGACCTCCAGCTCAGAGGTTATTGCAGTGACTGGGCCGTTATTATGGGGATTCGCTTTACACCCTTAATATCATTCATCTACCTCTCCATGTTACGTAATTGACTTTCGCTGCTATGTCGGTGCTCATTTGCACCGTATTACCCGGCGAGTAGTGATGTATTGGCTCTCACCCGTGTGTGTGTGTGTGTGCTGGCTGATGATTCCTTCACTCTTGGACGGCCTCCGAGGCTCCATTCATGAAGCCAGCGATGAAGCCTGCAGCCGCACATGTCTTTGATAATGGATTAACGCTGTGTGTCTGTGCTGCTGACGCCAGGCCTACGTGTTGGACGGAGATATCTACTACAAACCGAGTGTGTCCGGCAAACCGCTGCGCCTCACGACCACGGACCAGGGGCAGAATGTGGTGAATGGGATCTCAGACTGGACCTATGAGGGTAGGAGGTTGATGTACTGTAATCACAAAAAACGCTGATTTACACTTTGTTATCTGTTTTAAAGCCTGTTCCTGTCTTTTGAAAACAGAGGAGGTGCTCTTAACCTATGTGGCTCACTGGTGGTCTGTGGATGGAGCCCGGCTGGCATACCTCAGCATCAACAACTCCGCCACCCCTGTGATGGAAATACCTCAGTTCCTAGGAGGTCTCTACCCGTCCAACGTGCTCTTCCCCTACTCAAAGGTAGAAACTGGTTAGAACAAGTGTAATGAGGCTGCAGGACATGATGAACACGAACATCTGCATCTGCTTTATAATAACAAAATGTGTTGTGACATTTTACTTAACAACACGACTGACAACTTCATGATGATGATGAAGAAAAAAGACCAAATGCTTCAGAATACATTGTTTTTTCAACCATAATTATTTTCTCTATCCATCAAGAACATTTTGAGATATTTCACCAGCTCAAACTGCCTTACGTACAATGTAGATCATATAAAATAGATAGATAGATAGATAGATGGATGGATGGATGGATAGATAGATAGACAGACAGACAGATAGATATAAATAAAACATGAGCAGAGACTTGATTAAGAGCAAAATATTTGACAAATCTGATGTTGATCCATTCTGTTATACCTCTTCACTGTACTAACACAATGAACAAGCAATATAAGGATATATTGGACTTTATTTCAAATGATATTGTACATTATTGATATTGTTTTATGACTTATATTTTGTTTCATTCAGAATTTCTCTCTGGATATTGTTACCGGTGAATTCCCAGTTTGAGATAAAAATGAAAGGCATGAGTTCTACCTTCTGTTACTGATATTGTTTTATTTATTATTAAATGCTGGTCTGGACCAAAGTTCCGTTCTCACAAACCAACATTGCCTTTGTCGCTCGTGTTCTTTTCCAAAAATGTATCTGACAAATCATTTTTCTTGTGCCTGTGCACGAAGGCTGGATCCAGTATCCCATCAGTCAGTCTGTTTGTGGTGAATCTTTATGGTCCTGCTCACACTCTGGAGATGATCCCCCCCGACTCCCTCAGGGCCAGGTGAGCACGCCGTCATGAATATAAAGAATCTTATAAAACTTCAAACACCACCTGTCAGAAGTTAATACATACGTCCACATTCCTCTCCCCTTCACTGCCTCTCTTCTCCCCGTCCCTTTGCACCACTCTTCAATCTCCTCCCCGTGTATCATTTTCTGCATCGCCTCTTCAGGGAAAGCTACGTCTCTATGGTGACTTGGATCAGCACCACCCGGCTCGCCGTCCGCTGGCTGAACCGCGCCCAGAACCAGTCGGTGCTGTGCGTGTGCGAGGCCACCACAGGGGCGTGCTCGGAGGTGAGCGCCACATTAGTAATCCAAATGGCCCTCTCTGCAGTGTGCGGCTTTAATAGAATTTGTACTTCTTTTGCTCTGTGTCGGGAGCCCCGCTGATTTCTTTAGGCTTTCAAATCTCCACCGGCTGGATTAATATTTAAGGTCATTTGCTGCATGAGAGGAATTTCCAGCAATGTGCTGCAGTATCTTACCGCTTGATCCCCTTCGGATTAGATTTCAGTTAATTAATGCAACCCTAAATAATTAATGGACATAAAAAGCTTTATTTATCAAAGTGACATTCATATCAGCTTTAGATGTTGATGTAAGTGCATTTTAAATTAGGTGACTGATGCCTTTGATTTGAAATCCGTAGAAACACAAGATGGCCATGGACATCATGCAGAATCAACGACAGGTAATTATTGATCACGTCTATTTATCAATTGAGTCTTCCATCTGACTAATTGGTTTTCATCTACAGGAGGTGCCATTGTTTACAGCTGACGGATCCATGTTCTATACCATCCTGCCGGCCAAGCAAGGCGCCCGCGGAGAGTTCCACCACATCGCCGGCCTTTCTGCACAGGTCAGTTTCTGCTCCGTTAAGTTTTACTCCTCCGTGTCATCTCGGAGTAATTACTGGTAGAATTGGCTTTTAACATTTCAACGCGGGGTCAAATAAACCAGCAGGAGTTTTCAGAAGCCAGCAGCACGTTGCAGCCTGAAGTCTGTTCTCCTCCCAGTCGCCTCCACCTCTGTCGTTAGCAGAGCCGTTTGAGTTATTTTATTTCCTCCATAGTTGTGCAATTATCTCTTTTTTCACATTAAAGGCTCATTTGGTGGTAAAGAGCAGAGTGTTTTACAGTTGCAGGGTAGTTGAGCCTCACACCTTTGGCCTCCTGCAAACCATTAGCGGCTCGGTGTCAAATCAAAGTTTTCTCTCCTGTGTCTTCCTGTCCTCTTCTTCTCCTCATCCTCTGACACACACTTTATGTATCGCTGCGCCTATTTTTGCTCCGTGTATATCTGGCTTCTGCCTTCTGCCCTCCTCCTCATCTCTGTTTCTCTGTGTGTAACCCAGCCTGCCATCCCGTCGGTCCCCCCTCGCTTCTTGACATCAGGGAGCTGGGATGTCAGCCGGCTCTGCGCCCTGGACGAGAAGGCTGGGAAAATGTATGTGAGAGCCGCAGTGTGTGGAGCCAGGTTGAATCACCCTTCAGCGCATTTATCAGCTTGCAGCGGGCTCACCATGAATATACAAGTGACTGGAGGGGTTGAGCTGAATACTGCCCACCTCGAAAAATAATCATCTCCTGCTGTAGAGAACCATTTCGGCTGCTGGAGAGCAAGTCCCATCATTGGGGCCGACTCGAGCCAAGAAGACCATTTAAACATCTCATATAAAAATATAGCTTTGACTCTCTGTCAGGCAATGAATTGATTCGCATCAGATTATTGCTTAAATCGTTTTCGCTTGGGGGGGAAGAGCACAACAGATGGGTTATGAACATAATGACTGAAGTGGGAGCCTCACAGTAAGACGATGGTAGCTCTAGATTTTTGTTTTCACTTCTATAACCCACAGGTTGATGCGGCTGTCCGCTAAATAATTCTCTCCTTACATTTGTATAGAAATGGAAAGTCCACCTACTGACACGGCTCAATTCCCTTTAAACAGCATCTCTAACGCTGCCTTAAAAAATGTACTGTGATATGAAGCTGATTTTATAAACATGCTGCAGTATGTAAATATGTGAAGATAGATTCTTGTCATGAATAATTGATTAATCGGATGAAGTTTAGATACCCGAAGGCGATTTGCGGTTTTGTTGAGTAACCTGCTTTGTCTGTACTTCGTCTCTTTTCTCCTCGTCAGCTATTTTCTGAGCACAGAGGAATCCAGACAGAGCCGACACCTTTACAGGTGAGCATGTTTCCCTGTGAACAGCATCCTGACCCCAGCCACAGAATACAGACTCCACACAGTGATATGATTAATTTAGTCTGAACCGATGTTTCATATTAATGGAGAAACCGGCCTTCTGACACCACCAAGCGTAACTGGCTTGAATCTTTATTGCTGTGTGCTGTATATTCTCCAGGACAACGGCTGAATTGACATATTCATAAGAAAAAATCCAATCTCTGTGGACGAGGACCATGTGCGCTGCTGAGACTCATAGTCCCATGGGTGCTCCCTCATCTACCTCCTGGCTTTCATATGTTTTTATCAGCTGTGCTTCCCGGAGACAGCTCAATATCCTGCAGGAGGGAAGACGACTTGTTTAAACCTGGCCTGTGATCGATCCTGTATGACATTTGTAAGCAGCGGCGTGGAAAAGAACATTTAGAGGCTCCACAGAGTGATCTGTACAAAGGGTTCTGTGTCTAACCTCATTGAACCCCATTTGTTTCCGGGCAGTCGAGTTCAGTTTGACTCTACGCTGACACTTCTCTCTCAGACCTTAGCGATCGATCGACCCTTTCCTGGAGCCAATCGAGTTGCCTTAGGCTGCGTCCTGCGGTTGGTCAATAACCTGGTTGTTTTGCCTCTCCAGCGTGGACCTGGATGGAGTTTTCCAGCGCCAGTGCATCACCTGTGACCTCATAGACGGATGCAGCTTCTTTAAGTCTGAGTTCAGCCCCAATCAAACCCACTTCACCCTCTACTGCTTAGGTAAAGGAGACGCATGCACGTCCTCACCAGGACCTTGTACGCACCACACTGCTCAGACAGTTGGTTTTATACTGATTTCTTTACCCAGGCCCTGGCATCCCTAAAGTGACAGTTCACAGCATAAAGGACCCCTCCAGTGAGTATTACATGAGCTTACACTTATACTCACAGACTTATCCTCACACACAGGCGGCCTGCAGTGTCCCACCACAGCCTGCAGAGTTCCATATGAGGGAATGCAGATCCATTCAATTTACGCTCATCAACACTGCCCTCTGTCTGTGGCTCTCAGTCAGAGCAGCTTACGTGAAGACTTCTGTGTGTGTTTTGATGTTCAGGATGAAATATTTAACACAGTGATGTTGTATCTCCTGTAGGATACGTGGTCCTGGAGGATAACAGCCCTCTGTCCAGAGCGCTGGAGGACAAGAGGCTCCCCAAGACCCTGTTCAGGACTCTCCCGGCAGAAAACCACGGTACAACAGAGAAACCCTTCTCTATTTATTATATAAATGGTCCTTAATGTGCGGAAGTAGCAGAAGTTAATTGAGGTTGTGGTTACATTTATGATATTGGTCACACAAACACAGTCACAAGCTTACAGATCCTCTTTGGTGCCATTCACAAGCATTCACATGATATTAAGTAGACAAATATTGTTAAGTACTGACCAAATATTTCATTATAACTAGTTTTTCTGAATAAAAACATCACAGGTCGTCAGATAAACGGCCAATATGACATAATCTACAGAACATGAACCTCAAAAAAGCTGAATATATCTCATTTTATGATTCATTCTATATAAATGAATCAACTTAATATACGTAGACATGTAATAAATCTTTGATCCTGATGAAAGCAGTCAGGCATTTTAAGGAGACTGATATTTATGAGAGACCAAGTTTGTGCAGATCCAAATAAACGTCCGGATTTAGTGAATTTAAATGTGGTCTCGTAATGGGACTGTTGGGTTTTGGCAGATGTTTGTTCTGGCTCTCATTTCATTAAGTAGCTAAATTAAATGGTTATGGGCATTTTTATGATACTGGCCACACAAACAAAGCATTCAAGGATCACCTTCAGTGCCAGTCAGACTATTCTCCAAATATCATCAAGTACTGAAGAAGAAATTTCTTGTATTGTGTGATCAGGTCCGTATGAGTCATGCCCGCCCTCGGGGACATGCATGTGAAAATTTGTTCATGTTCTTTTCCTTCCTGTTTTTGTTGAAAGGAGAGAATATCTTTGTAAAGACATTTCTTCAGATGTATTTCTGGCTGCCTGTCCGTGAAGCGTTGACCTTGTTCGACCACCTTTTGCTTTTCCTCAGACCTGCACCTGAAGCTCTCTCTGCCTCAGGGTTACGAGGCCAACCTGCACCCTCTCCTCATCATTGTGTAAGTGTCGCTGAGCAATCCCACGAGACAGTCGGACTGTGTGTGTCACCGGTTTTGCAACATGTGAACAACTCGTCTGAACCCAACTACTGTGAGCACACCAGCTGATCCTGTTGGTCTTGTTGCTCAGAGATGGAGTTCCCGGCAGCCAGTCGGTGACAGAGGAATTTTCCCTCGACTGGCCCCAAGTCCTCTCCAGCTCGCAGAGTGTGGCCTTGGCCTGGGTGGAGGGCCGGAGCGGGGTCGGCCGCGGACAGAAGACCGCCGCTCTGGACACGCGCAAGCTCGGCTCACTGAGAGTCAAAGATTACCTGGGAGTTGTCGAGTCAGTGTGGTTACACAACAACGTAACGCAGCCTCACATAACGACACCTGAGCATAAAGCCTGTCCGGTGATAAACTAACAGGCTGTTATGATGTTTCCACAGGTTGTTGATGCAACTGCCGTACATTGATCATCGCCGGATGGCCCTCTATGGCAAGGTTACAGCATTTTTAAAACCTGAAAACTCAATTCCTCTTTATTGAAGTCATAAAATTGTTCACATGATTCAGATTTGCCCCTGTTCTGTTTTCCCCTCACAGGCGTTCGGTGGTTATTTAACTCTCAAGATGTTGGCGGCAACAGATAAACTCTTTCAGTGCTCGGCTGCCGTGGCACCGATTACCGACTTCAGGCTTTACAGTGAGTTGCAGTCGTGTCATCAATTATTCATAGAGTGGGGGATTGAAAAATGCAGTGAAACAGCAAAATAATTCATATGTTGGTGTAAAAGTCGTTCCACTGCTTTCAGGTGCTGCATTCTCAGAGAGATATCTCGGCCTTCCAGCGAAGGAGGAGCACGCTTACTCGGTGAGGCTCGGGACCTGTCCTCTAGCGCTCTGTGCTCACCTGTAATTAGTTTTATTAAATGAATGAGGGCAGCGTGGTGGTGTGGTGGTTAGCACTGATGCCTCATAGCCAGAACGTTTAAGAGGTGCTGAGGCAACTTTAAAGTCATTTGAGCCGTTTAATTTGTGGTGCAGCTCAAGTTTATTGAGTTATACTTACAGTTATTTTTAGTCGTTTGTCACAATTGATGCCAATGAGGGCAGAATAAATAATAGAGACAACACTCTAGTAGTAAGAAGAAGAAGGTGCTTTAACAAGTCCATGGTATCAAATGATTTGTTCTTCATTTATTGTATTCACTGCCGACAGTTAAGAATACGTCATACAACAAACAGGTCAAACAACAACAGCCCTGGCAGGGACCATGCTCATAGAGGATAGCAGATCTCAGATATAAGCAGGACTGTTCCAGGCCTTAAAAAACAAGCAGTCAAATCTCAAAGTCAGTTCTAACTCTCATAGGTAACCTGAGTTGGTGTTATAATGCACTACAGTTCAGCTGCAACCGAACCTATAGCCTCCAGGACGACCATAAAGATTTTAGCTCAATAGTATTCAAACTTTTATGAAGTAAGGATTTGTTACAGGGCTGCATTAGTTTGAACTGGACAGGTGTAACGCGCTCACAGTCATGTTGTGTATTCTCAGACTGCCTCTTTGCTGGAGGAGGTGAACAAGCTGAAAGATGAGAATTTCCTTATTCTACATGGAACTGCAGATGGTACGATATATTACATTTTAATAATGATATTTGGATTTCATTTGTAGTTTTTGTCTTTCATACTTATTCTAACATTCTGTGTGTTTCTCACAAAGCGAGGGTTCACTTCCAGCACAGCGCCGAGCTCCTGAGCCGACTGGTGAGGGTGGAAGCCAACTACTCACTGCAGCTGTACCCAGACGAGGGTCACGTCCTGAGGGAGCCCCGCAGCGTCCATCACTTCCAGAGGACAGTGGTCAATTACCTCCAAAGCTGCCTGAAGCAGAGCGTTCTCTTCGAGCCCGTAGAGGAGGAAGAGGAGGACGAGGACTGAGCCGAGAGTTTGAAGGACTCTCTTAGGACTGAAAGCAGTTTTATGCATTACCTTGGGTCGGATTACCAGGAACAAGAGCACAGGAGTGGGGACCAAACACATCAGATCAGCGCCAACAACTTCTGAAAAAAAATTGATGTACTGTATATCATGTTGCACATAATTATTTCTGTTACACTGAATGATTGAGAGACGGTTTGTTTACAAGATGTACTTGAGGAGGATGTGGACTAGAAGACTACAGATTCCAACAAAACGTTTGCAAAGACTTGAAAACATGCATGTCTTAATGGCTGCATGATGTGGATTAGTTTACGGTGCATTTTATGTGTTTGGCAGAGGAATGAATTACGCCCGTCAGGGTTTTAACGTCCAAATTCTGCCAAGAGCCGGGAACACTTGAGAAGACTTGAAAATCCTGCAATGGGAAGATGCAACCTTACATAACCTTCAACTGAATATAGATGTCTGAATAAACCAGATCACACGACACGATCACATTCAGATTTATGCAGATTCCGTTCACGGGAAAGTCAAAAAGGTAATATAAGTCTGATACAAGAAATATGATTCCTAGACTCAAAGATTAACTTCAGGCCGTACGGTCTTTGGTCTGCGCAAACTCTGAAGATGTCACTGCATAATCTAAGTATTTTTGGGTCTTGTGTAAAGTGAATTCCTGGCTGAAATAAAGTTAGATAAATTATTTGTATCATTCTGAATGTGCCAAATACAGTTTGTGGACTTTATCCACTGGTTTCATCAGTGTTATTTGCATTATGTGATTAAGAATGAGAATACGACTGTAACTATTTACACCACATGCTCCAAATTCAAGAAATATTGTTAGAACGTCAGTAAGGCAGGTTTCAGTTTGTCTATGTCTTGGAATTTGAATCATTTGTTGTATATTTCAGAGTTTTGTGGTTTCTTTGGACTAACTGTTGAGCCATTATGTTCCAAATACACTGAGCTTGTGGGCTCGACCATGAAGCGGCCATCAACCAAACCATACCAGTAAACTGCATGCAGTTGGTTTGAAAATGAATGCCAGACTCGAAAACAACCAGCTACCCCCTACTCCTTTTACTCCCCTTGAAAATAAAGTTTGAAGTTCTTGTTTTACAGCAAATTATTGCTTTGGTTTCTTCCGTTCACTCATCACAGAATCATCTGGATGGATAACTATGAAATACTTGGTTAATACTGACTGACACAGCTGAAGAACGACGGTAGCATTCACAGCAACTGATATCTGCTGACTGAAGATCTGTTCCACAGGGTGTGAAATGGATTATTTGGAGTATTTGCACACACTAATCAAAATTAACACCAAAAATAAGACACCACATATCAGAATGCTCTTACAAAATTTGTAACAAAAAGAAACAATACATAACCAAACAACAAAGTTAATACATATGTACATCTTGCATCCCACATTATGAATCAGTGGCTTAGTGCTGAGCCCTCACCGGGACACTGAGGCTATTTAGGAATCTGACCCTGATTTAACAGCTGGGGGAATATGACCTTATGAGGGAGGACATTTTTTGTTTTAGTAGTTATGTCTAGTAATGAAAAACATACTGTGGAGTGTATATGAGGTCTAGGTGAATTTGGTATCAATCAATCAATCTATCTACCTATCTATCTATCTATCTTTCTATATGTCTGTCTGTCTGTCTATCTTTATTTCTTTTGATCTATCTATCTATCTATCTATCTATCTATCTATCTATCTATCTATCTATCTATCTATCTATCTATCTATCTATCTATCTATCTATATGTATGTCTGTCTATCTATCGAACCATTCACCTTTCTTTCTTTCTTTCTTTCTTTCTTTCTTTCTTTCCATCTATCTATCTTTTTCTATATCGATCTATCGACCTGTCTAATCTATCGTCACATACAGAGTGGGGAGGTCCACCAGCCAATCGGCTCGCTGCCCTGTCACGCTCCGACCAATCAGAACCCCATACACGGCGACAGCGCTCCGTCGCCTCGTCCAATCCCCGAGTCTGCATCGTGCGGGCCTCAATCCCTCTTCAACCTTCCGTAGGGGCACCTTCAAGCAGCTCCGCGGTGCAACTGGCAGCGGCGTCCTCAGTTGAAGAGACGTGGAAGTAACTCAGACCAGAAAACATGTCGTTCCTGACGTTCAGCCGCCTGGCGCCCAAACTCCTCAGCCCCAAGGTAAGAGCCCGGCTCCGGCAGCGCGAGGCCACTTCGCCCCCGTCAAGTACTTTACCCAGAGAAGCTAGCGGCTAACGAGGAGCTAAGCGGCTAACGGGGAGCTAGCTGGCGTCAAGCTAGCTTAGCCACATTGTGAAATGCAGTTGGCAAAGAGCCGCAGGGTAATACTAATAACTGTTAATAACCCGAACTCTGGCAACTGCGTTATTTTTGTAATTCAGTTTAACTCTCTGTATACATATCAATGTTCACATGTTCGAGTCCCGCTGTATTTTGAATGGGTCTTGTTAGCTAACATTAGCTTAAGTCCCGTTGCTCTTCACGCCGGCCTGGCGGTGTCACAGCCCGGACGCGTTTCCTCCAGCAGCAGCCACCTCTTTACATGTTTGTTTTAAATATGTTTTAAAGATCTATGCATATATTTACGTGAATTTCAAGCCACTGCGGTTTGTTCTCCAACTCGTCCCCAGCGTGGTGGTTCGGCTCCAGCCGCGTTGACCTTCACGTTAGGATTTCAGACACTAACTAAAAAGGCAAACTATTCCATGAGGTCCTGTTCTTATTATAACTTCTTCCTTTTTAAAGTTTATTTCAACATGCAGATAAAACGGTGGAGATTCAAGTGCAAGGAACTCTCACGACTTAAACCTTGAACATCCTTTATCTATACATTGATAACTTATTGCACAATCACCCCCTTGGTGCTCATAGTATTTTGGGGGATTTCATAATGTATTTAGATATTCTTGCACTAATGCACCAGAGCAAAGTCCTTGAATGTGTAAACCTGCTTGACAATGACACGTTCCTGCTTCTGCTCTGCAGGCAGATGTCACCATGTGTTATTATAAATACGATGGTTGTCTTAATAGTCGACTGGATAGTGTGGGTTATTATACTATATTATCTTCCATTCGGGAACATAGTAAGCCTCCTTCCTGTGACTCGTGCAGTGACCTCTCAGCCCATACTACTAACACTGACCCCTTTGTGGTCCACCACCTGTGTATCTGATCGTGCAGTGACCTCTCAGCCCATACTCCTTACACTGACCCCTGTGTGGTCCACCACCTGTGTATCTATTATCAGATCTTCCTCCTCCATTACATGTAATCTGTGACCCAGAGGTGTACTTCCTTGAACTCTGTGCAAACTAAGGAGTAATGAGTCCCTGTTATCAGTCTTACAATTAGTGATACACGCGTTTAACCCGTGGCGCCCTCATCCCGGCCCTGTTTATCAGTTGTAATCTTTGCTCAGGACATGTATTAGTCAGCTGTTTTTGTGTCCTTTGCGTAACTTTCTTTGACCATAAACTGTTAGGTGTCTGAACTATTACTGAAAGTTATGCAATTAATATGTTGAAAGGTAGATAAAAGTTTGCAATGTGTACAGAGGTTATATTGTCAATACTTGACTCTTAAAAGTTCAGGAAAATGGGAGAAGAAATGTGGATTCAACAAGTTCTTGATACAACATTTATTGAAATTAGTTTGCTTTCAGCCATAGTTCTTCCAGCTAAGTTGTAGGTTCACTTTGTTGAGTTAGTGGATTGTTGGATAACATGTAAATGGAGCCTGTCATGTGTTTCTTTCAAACACAGTGCCTGCGGGGGTGACCCGTTCTGTGCTGTGTTGTTACAGTAACCTTTCTCCCAGAAGTTGGGAGTTGGTTGGTGACGAGGGAAATCTGACACTATATATAAGACCCCGAGCTGTTACATAATCCTACTCTCAGCTGGGGTGTGTGTGGGTGGTGACGCAAGCGCCTACCTTTTGTTTCTGTGGGCCTTGTCGACCTATCGTCCACTTCCAGCCACGGCAGAGCCAGCTGTCACCTGTCTCCCCCACCCATTGATGATTTTGATAAGCAGTCAGTGGAGTCCTGTGAGCAACAGCAGGCTCAGCTTCTCACTGCTGATACTGCACTTCAAACACCATTTACTATTCTCATGTTTTCTTAACCAGTGTTTGTTACTTTTGAATCTGTATTACATACCATTGTCTTGTCCAAATTTCAGCAACAGTATACAGCTAAAGAGTTATCAGTAATTGTATATAAAAATGTATAAATAGGTGGTGATTGATTATCCCTCTTTGACCATCTAATGTCTCTGGTTGTCAGGCTGCTTGTGGCTTGTCTGATTCATGCGAAAGCATTTTTTAAAGATACAACTTTATTGACCTTGCCCTCATTTTGTATGATGCTGTTTAGAGCTTCTTTAATTTAAACACTCCTACTCACTAGAAACAATTTCCTTTTGTGAGCTGGCAGGAAGGCGACAAATTTTCTGTATACCATATATTTCATCAAGTAGCATAAAAGTCACAAGATGTGACTACTTAGACTGATGCCCTATAAGTTAATGTGTATTTTTATTTGTCTTCTACAAAGCAAAGGTTTATTTAGCAGCTTTAGGTATCGGGGTCAGCATCAGAATTATGGAAAACCTTATTTCTCGTGAGCAGTCAGCCCACAAATTGACATTGTAAACTGGTGTTTTAGTTTTGTGGCAGGTTTAATTTGAATAGCACACATGCTAACAATCCCTCAGTTTTAAAAAGGTAATCCTCGTACGTCTGGTGAGGAATGTCCCCAAAGAATTCTCACTAGTAGTGAGTTGTTGCACCTGTTTGTTGTGATTTACCCAATCACCTCATCCATGTTTATTTCAGTGTTGTGTTTGTAAGATTAGTTGTTGAACTGAGCCACCAGCCATCTACTACAACAGGGATAAAAACACCCACCCCAATTTTTTTTGCCACCCACAGTGATTTAGTGTGGCAGTAAAACGAATGACGGCTTAATTGAAATCCTGGGCTTGTGCTCAAAGTAAAACTCTTTCAAAGATCCTGTTATTATAAATTTGAAGAGTTGTTTCTCACTATTTAGAAACTACAGATGAGCGATCAGTTTTGAAATCTATTTTTATCTTCAAGGGTAATGAGGTCGAAAGGTCATTCACAGGAGCTAGATATTTAGAGCCACTGCCAGGTTGTCTGGTTCCTGACATAAGGAGCTTTGGTATCCCAGACATGCGGCTACAGTCTTGAAATACTTTGTAACCCTTTTGTCATGTTACCAATTGTTACAATATTATATCTCTTTCTAATCCACAGAATGCCAACTTCCTTGTGGCAGCCAGAAATGCCAGCGCATCAACAACAGTAAGTTCACTCTGTTTACTCCTAGGTTGTCTGCTTACTTGTGAAGGAAAATAAAGTGTTAGCGTGTAGATGTTTGTTTTGGTGCATCACTGATTGAGATTTTTTTTACAGAATCTGAAGGATATTCTGGCAGATCTCATCCCCAAAGAACAGACCAGGATCAAGAACTTCAAACAACAGTATGGCAAAACCAACATAGGACAGGTCACTGTTGACATGGTGAGTAACTCTGGAGTCAGTGAACAAAATAATGAATAGATTCATCAGAATGACACATTATCTACAAATCAGTTAGCAACAAGCCATGTGGACATCCAGCCATGATTCATTCTAGTTGTGGTTTTCCAGCCCCACCCATCTGTCTAGGCATGCCCGGAAGTAGTTACTGTCAGGTATCAGTGTCCGATCAACTCCCTTAAAGATCACAATACAAACTGCTTCCTGCCGACAGACATTTTAGCTGCGTCACTAAATCCTCTACTGCATTCTGTCAGATTTGTACAGTTGCCATACAAACACACACAGACGCACACACTGCAAAGACTGCGTCATCCTCTTCTGTATAACTGTCACTTCCTCTCTCACCCCTGGCTGGCAGCCACAAGGATCTTAGAGGAATTTCTTGTTTCACTTTCAAACATGAAAATGTAAACATCAGCTGTCCTTTTCATGTGAATGTGTTTATTTTTTCACATGCATTTTATGTTCCAATAAAATACTTGACAGCGCTTGATAACCGTCCGCTTGGCTTCAAAATAATTATGCTGTAGAAAAACGGCCGAACTGTCAAAAATCCAATGTTGCATAGATTGTATCATCAACTCAGTTTTCAGTATTTGACGTCTGTATATGCTCTTGTTTTCTATTTTTCCATCCACAGGTCTATGGAGGTATGAGGGGGATGAAGGGTCTGGTTTACGAGACCTCTGTTTTGGATCCTGATGAGGTCGGTATTAAAACAAGGCCGATAAATGTTTTCAAATTCAAATTGCTGGTCTGGTTGATGTAATTTAGTTGCACACAGTGTCGCAGTTTGTCCCAGTGAGTCGTCTTTTATCTAACAGTGAAATATATATCTGTCACAGTTTCATGAAGATGTAAACCAAGATTGTTGTTGCGGGTCTGTCAAATGTTAAAAGAAAACACTACTAGCTGATGTATTGATATTGAATTTCTTACCGAGCAAATATTTATCAGTATCAGCTTTGACTGAGAGTCAAAGTAGAAAACTTCATGATTTATATACTATCCTAAAGTGGCTATAATTTATACTTTTGGTTTAAATTGGCTGTTAGAGACCAGGCTACGTCATAGGCACTCATCTTGATTGGTCTCTTACTGAAGCTGAGAGCTTTCAGTGGCAGAGCTGCTTTGGTCATATATCTGATTAGCAGGCCCCCACATGGAGCTCGATAATCAAACCCTCCATATTCATTGGTAGAACTAGAGCTCACATTGACCGATTGACCACACTCACCTTTCACAGCTAACATTACGATTTTTGTTTCCTCTCCTTTGATAAACAGGGCATCCGTTTCCGGGGCTATAGCATTCCAGAGTGTCAGCAGTTGCTGCCTAAAGCTCCAGGAGGTGAGGAGCCGCTGCCCGAGGGCCTCTTCTGGCTGTTGATCACTGGGCAGGTGCCCACCGAGGAGCAGGTGAGCGTGACAGAACTGTTGAAGCTGCTAAGTGCATTGTGATTATGAGTCATGATGCAGCTAAACGCGGGTTTAGCTGCATATAGGACTGTGACGGTACTTGCTTACTGCTATACCACATGTGGTGACTATGGTGGGATTGAGCTCATTACCGTCCTAGCAGCAGGTGATCGGCAGACACCCAGGGAGCCATGGCCTAGCCAGAGGTAGCACGGCCTGGCCACAGCACCACTAAGCCCTGGGCAAACACCCAGGGAGCCAAGCACAGCTCCAAAGCTAATTCTGCTGTGTGTCTATCATTCACGCTGGGCACTGCCAAACAAACCGATTGGCCCCAGCATCGCCTCCGGCTCTTGGGCTGCAACAACTAATCAATTACAAAAATAGTTGATAACTAATTAATTAATAAATTTGTCAGGTCGGATATCAAGAGGACAGTAAATCGTTTAGCTCGCTTGAGGATGCTGTGCTCTCTGAAATAATTGTTTTAAAACTGGCAGAGACAAACATTGCTCTCCACACAGCGGAGACGGGCTGATGAATACGCACACAGCTGTGAAGAAGGATTTTACTCATTGAAGAAAAGTGTCAATCATTATGTGGTGGTCAGTGTTGATATTGTGGCTTCATTTCAAAACAAATCGTTTAAACTGTAGTGAGTCAGTGAGTAAAAAATGCAGTCTGTACTTTAAATAAGCATTTCATTGCTGACAGCAATGTCCTGGAAGAGTGATGTAAAGAAAGTAAGGCTAATAAGCATTACTCTCTCTAACCGAACACAATTCACTAAATCAATAGCTTTCACATCTTTACCCATTTTGATCTGACTTATTATTTAATGAATCTGTTGTCTAGTCAATCAGCGAAGGAGGGTAATTTAAGACCATCATCTGCAAAAGTTCTGCAGATCAATATATGCTCTCAAAGTAAAGCTACTGTAGTAAATGTGCTTATGTCTGTAGCACACCTTCTTATGAAGCAGAAAATCAAGTCTTTCAAGTCTCTCACTTTTATATTGTGTGATTCTTTTACTCCAGGTGAACTGGGTGTCCAAAGAGTGGGCGAAGAGAGCAGCACTTCCCTCTCACGTCGTCACCATGTTGGACAACTTCCCCACAAACCTGCACCCCATGTCTCAGTTCAGTGCTGCCATCACAGCTCTGAACAGCGAGAGCAGCTTTGCACGGGCTTACTCTGAGGGCGTCCACAAGACCAAGTACTGGGAGGTGAGTTCATCTGTTTCATGACCTCTGAAATCGTACAGGCTTTGTACCAGGGCTGGAAATACTCATCTGTTGTTTCTGAGTCAAATATCTTGATGAATAAAAATACTTCTGTTTAATTTGGTACTTTTACATGGCCTCTCTTAGTTTGTCTATGAAGACTCCATGGACTTGATCGCCAAGCTGCCCTGCATCGCTGCCAAGATCTATCGCAACCTGTACCGCGAAGGCAGCAGTATCGGAGCCATCGACTCAAACCTGGACTGGTCCCACAACTTCTCCAACATGCTGGGCTACAGTGACACCCAGTTCACTGAGCTAATGAGACTCTACCTCACCATCCACAGGTGCCACTATTACTAGAGTTATTCTCTGTTTCTAATTACACTCAAATCAAAGGCTGAATGTGCAGAGTGCAAGAAAAAGTTTAGCAATTTAATGGATGTTGGCGTAATTTTCATTTGAAGCTTATTCTTTTTCTCTTTTTAATATTACAGTGATCATGAAGGAGGCAATGTCAGTGCCCACACTAGCCACTTGGTGGGCAGTGCTCTGTCTGACCCCTACCTGTCCTTCAGCGCCGCCATGAATGGTCTGGCTGGGCCTCTGCACGGTCTGGCCAATCAGGTTTGTAAAAAGCTAATCGCCATATCCAGTTTTACTCATCAGAAGATGACAGTGTTTTATTCCTTTAAGACATTTTCCCATGCCACTGTTGGAAAGGCACAGCTGCTACTAATAAATCTAATTGACTGAAATCCACTTGGCTGCTGGTCTCGTTCGAGCCCCCCCCCCCCCCTGTCACACTGACATGAGTAATGAGACTAGAGCTGCGCCATATGACTTCAAATCACTATAATCTTTAAACATTTACTTTGATTACGATTAATGAATAATTTTATGTAATTTCCTGTCATGTAATTTGCATTGTCTTCATCTTACAGGAGGTGCTGGTGTGGCTGACTGCTCTGCAGAAGGAGATGGGAGGAGAGGTGTCTGATGAGCAGATGAGGGATTACATCTGGAACACACTCAAATCTGGAAGGGTAAAAAAAACACTTCTCTTACACGAACAGTTGTGGTTATTCCTAAAATTCGTATTTACACTCAAATACGATTATTATACAATAATGGTTAATAACACCACATCCATCAGTTTGCATTCACCGTACTGGGGAATTATATATATTTCGCGCGTACGACAATAAGAACAAATACAATAAAAAAAGTAGTTGGATGTTGGCACAGTTCTTATGTTTACGAAATGGTCTCCTCTCTCTGGGCTGTAGGTGGTGCCAGGCTATGGTCATGCTGTCCTGAGGAAGACGGACCCACGTTACGCCTGCCAGCGTGAATTTGCTCTGAAGCATCTGCCCAACGACCCCATGTTCAAGCTGGTCGCCCAGCTTTACAAGATTGTCCCCAATGTGCTGCTGGAGCAGGGTAAGGCCAAGAACCCCTGGCCCAACGTGGACGCCCACAGTGGAGTGCTGCTGCAGGTGAGACCCAAGGGATCCCTTTCAATCGTGTTAATATCCTGTTCTGGTTCCAAATACAAATCCTGACATGGTCTCTCTCTCCCCCTTGTGTACAGTACTATGGAATGACTGAGATGAATTACTACACGGTGCTCTTTGGAGTGTCCCGAGCCCTCGGCGTGCTGGCTCAGCTGGTGTGGAGTAGAGCCCTGGGCTTCCCCTTGGAGCGCCCCAAGTCCATGAGCACGGATGGACTGATGGGACTGGTGGGAGTCAAGTCAGGCTGAAGAACCACCTGAAAGGAGCCGGGGGTTAGTGTAAAGGGTGGGAGGAGGTGGAAATATCGAAAAAAGGCAGACATAAGTTGACCCCCTGTCATTTCCAACCCCAGGGATTCAATGGGATTCAAAGAGACAGTATGCTTTTAATGTCATTTCACAAAAGAAGGGCCTTTTAACTCGTCTCACAGTTAGTGTTTGAGTGTATTTAGTTAACCCCCGAGAGGTTTTCCCCACCGTGCCTCCATATTTGGAACACGTAAGGTGAAGGCTTCAGTCACATGTAACCCATAGTCGGCTCAAACTATGTACTATTCTAAGTCTGCTAGCATTGCTAAGATTTCCCCCTTTGCAGTGCCCACACATTTGTCATTGAGCACCTTGTGGGTCTGAACTATGAATAGGCAGTGGCATTCAAAGGGAATTGTTGGAGTGAACTACACTTCGTTTATATTTGTTCAAAAGTTAAAATACCTGACTCAACCTTTTGTTGCTTCTGGCTAATTCAGTGATTTGTTTTAGAGGACGTCCCAAAGAATAATCTGCCCCCCCCCGCCCCCCCTCCAAATACGACTCAACTTAGTTTTTCCTTCTATGCAATGTTCCCAGAAGTCATCCCAGCCAGTCTATTAACACGCTTCACTCCCGTATATGAACACTCCAGTTTAGACAAAAAGGTCCTCACAAGTAAAGTTAACGAGCAGTACGAGATAAACCTGGGCTGGTTGATAAGTTCATGGCCTGAGGATGGAGGAGTCCATTTCAAGACGTAGCGCATTTAAAACATTAAAACCTTTCGGATCCCTCCTTTGTGGTCAACGATCTCCAGCGTGGTGACGGTGACCGGCCTCCCGGGATGGCGTTCGTCCTCCAGGCTCCTTGCCACGCTTCACCAAGAAGGGGCCACCAGGTCCTCCAGGACCTCTTTAGGTGAAATGGTTCCTGAGACGAGGTACAGTGGCTGATGGGCCATTTTCAACCAAACCAAAACAGAAACTCCGAAAATGTTGGTAGCTTCAAACTTTTGTGTAAAATCTCTCAAAGAACTAAACCACTCGTGCATCTAACCAGAGAACTCGTCTCCTTCCGCCTTAGGCCATGGACATATCAACCGCCCCGGCCAGCCAACATTCAAAAACACCTAAATTAGTTTAGAGTTACTGCCCCTTTAAATCTTACGTCTCCCCTCTTTCATCAACTCTAGTGTTTTTTTCTTTTTAATGACGACCTGTATTTCCTTCTATGATCAAAATAACTGTCTTGTCCGTTTTCGTAGGTAAGCTTTCATGGTTTTAACGGGTCTCTGCGCAAATGGACCCGGCTAGAGAATCCAGAATAATGTACAGTAATCATGATAAAGTTCCGAGCAGAGGGTGTTGTAAGTGACAGCCTGTCGTGAATCCTTAAGAGCAAGCTTGACTGAAAAGTGGGATCCGGGGACTCTGAGGTCCCGTCTCGTCTGAGTGTGTGTTTGTTAAATCCCCACAGGAGAGCGCTTTAAACATCAAATACTCCAAAATGAGCACTTGCTTGATAGGATTTCCTTATTGTAGACGTAGACCCCCCCACCCCGGTTGATTGTATCCCTCTTTTCAGAGGTTTTTTTGGGTGTTGAATATGTATGAAACTATAATCTTTGGGTTCTCATTTTGTGGTTTTATTTATACTTTGTGTACATAGTTATATATATGTATATGTATAGCTTGAATGTATGAGCTCGATCACGTGCTTGTTATAGCCACAAAGATTACCATAGTTGATCCACAGTGTCCTACAGGGTCACTGTGAAAACTTAACAAACGAACAAAAAGAAAATTGCAGCTATCTTGTATGCATATAATTTCTTGCCTAGCTCAGGGGGCCGAGCCGGTGCTGTTTATTTCAATTCTTTCCACTTTAGTGTTTCAAGCTTGCTCTTAAGCTCTGGGTTTGTCTGCACTCCAATTTTTTTTTTTAGTAGTTTAAAGTTCTTGGATCCTTGATAATTTCCTTCCCCCTCAAACTGCTCATGCCGCGTGTTAGTCGATAGCTCGTTCAGATGCGTGAGTCTCTCTGCCGCCATCCTCTCGGCTTGGTCGGGTGTGTTCAGTGTTTGGTCGTGGTGTTCTTCCGTGTGTTGGGTCGTTCCAGAGATAAGGTTATTTTGATCGTAGAGGAGCATATAGAGGTTGAACATGATTATGGTGAATTCACAGCAGATGGATTCACAAAGAGAAACACTGTGGGGGATGGGGCTGGACGGGTCAATGGGAGAGAAAAGCTTGAAGAGCAAATATTGGAAAACCTGACAAAAAAATGAAAAATAAAGGTTTTTATTAACACTTGTTTGGTCTGATTTTCTTTCATTGGCTGTGATGTAATGAAGGTTGTTTTCACAGAGGACGTTCTGACAGGTCACGGCAGGAAGTTAATGATTAAACTAATAACGGCTGATGTTAATGTAGCTGCTTTTTTATTTGAAGTTTGTTGTGTAAGTTCAAAGTCAACATGAATGTGAACAGGAACAGAGGTGCTCTTTTCTGTGATAGTAATTCATATGCTCTCACTGTACAGGATGTAATCAGATTACTCTGGTCTTCCTCAGTGATAAAGTAGAGCTGAAGAGTCAGGGTCACATCCCGTTCAGTCGACGGAGGATCTCAGACTCTGGCTTTTATCTGTAACCTGATCAGTCGAACTTTAATTAGCTGTCAAACAAACCAATGCAAGTCAAAGTCCTTTACAGGTGACAAAACACACAATGTTAAAAATGTATTAAATATTACATTTGGATAAAAAGACCAGAGCAATCAGATGACAACATTAAAGAAAATTAAATCTATATTATAAACACTAAGATGTTATAAACCAATAGAATATGTAAAATATACAACATGACATAAAAGCCAGACTAAACATTCTAAAGGTTTTAATTTACTTTGAAGATGTCTGATCCTCTGAGGTGATCGTTTCAACCTTAAATCCAATCAGCTGCAGCAGGTTTCCCGAACTCAAACGTATCAGCTCCCAAAATATGTTTGGTATTTTATCCGCTGGGAAATCTGCAAGTCTCACAATGTAAAAGGAAGTGGGGAAAAAAAAACAGCTCCAAAATGTAATGGGTTCTCTCCAGAGGTTTTCCAGGTTTTGTGGACATCTGTAAAGTTATCAGTAGTTTTTGTGTAACGCTGATTAAAAACAAAGGGATGGGGGAGGAAACATAACGTCATTGACTCCTGCTCTATGAAAGACCTCATTCTCACTTGTTCTTTTGTGAGACACAGCCTTGGACGACTGCATTTTAGAAACAAGATTTAAAAAGCTTCACCCAGAGAGAAGCTGTCAGTTCAAGTTCCTCTCTGGACAAATGCTGCAGGTCTTCAACTTGAATTTGTTCTTTCAGTTATCTTTCACTGCGGTCAGATTATTCTGGTGACTTGTGCTTGGACGTAATAAACGCGATTGACAGGATCAAGGAGGAAGATGGTCTGAATAGCCACCTCTCCTATGTGCTGTTATTAATAACTGGCCCACATACCACCACCCCACTCTGGTTTCTTTCCAGTCAGCTACCTTTTGGAGAGCGGTGTCCACCCTCCTTCTGCCTACATGCACTTTGTAGCAACAAGACCAGGGATTGCTTAAGAAGCTGCTGTGGCACAGGATCCCCCTGTAAATGTATTAAAACATGACTCAGGTATAAAGTTTCACTGCAGTTGAACAACGCAAACACAGAGGAGTCGTTCTGCAAAATGCACATTATTTAAAAAACTGCACACACAAGATTTCCTTTTTTATTTAAATAATGCTTTAAAATACACCCACAGTGTTTTTCAGATACATTTTCAATATATTCTACCATAGGAACTCCCCAGTCTGTGATAGTGATGATCTACACCTCTGTTTATATACAAGTCCGCCACCATTAGACCAAGTCTCAATCATTCACCTGCAGTTTGACAAGTTCATGTGGAAACACAAGGGATGAAACAATCACCGGCCTAGTTATAAGATGTCAGTTAATTTGCTCCATTTAATCTTTAATTAACATATTTACTGTGATCCTCATCAAATGCAAACATCCACAGTCCCCACATCTGGTGTGCGTGAAACAAACACTGATGTTTTGTCCCGACTGACATTTGAGGTCAACGTAACAAGATGTCAGCCTTTGATAAACAAAACATTTTTATTGATATTGTCAATATAAAACTGAATGAAATTACTTTAGTTGGTGTATCTGTACTTTTAACAGATTTGCGATAATACTGATAACCGTGATAGTTTCGGTCAATGTAATCGTGATAACATGTCCTAAAATATTTACATCCACCAAGGCGGTTATGTTTTCACCTCTGTCCCGAGTGTTTGCTTGTAACCAAGATTTCACAAAAGCAACTCGACGGATTTCAAAGCAAATGGTGTCAGAGAAGAACCCATTAAATTTGGGGGCGAATCCAGGATTAGTAATATCAATTGGAGCAGCTTCAATTAAAAGGGGAGTGTTGGGTCTTGGTGAATGATTACACGGTGCAGAGTGCCATTTAGATTTCCCTCATTTCTGACTCAGAGTATTGGCATCTACGATCAAGACCTGGCATGAAATCCAGGCTGTGTGCAGCCATATTAACACACAGAGACTTTCGGTGCAGATGAATGAAGCCTGATCACTACAGAGCAAACATGTCAATATGATGTAAAATATACTTTATTGCTTTAAAATATATAACACCCCAAAACAGCATTTAAACTTCTTTAATAAGTACAACTATCTTCTTCTTTTTTTAAACGTAACAGTGATTCACTGGCCCACTTGGATTTAACACTCTTCATGCACTGATGATTAAATATCTCTTCATTTCTAAATCACAGAGAAAATGAAAGCAGATCTAGTTCGAAGCCAAAACCGAGATGTGAAAACACCGAACCCCTGTTCAGCTCTGATGGGAGAATAAGACTTGTAGCAAGTGGACAAAGTGACTCGTCTATAACGAAAAAGGTCACACAACAAATGACTTCCTCCATTGACCTTTGGCAACCAGCACGTAGCGGTCACCTCTGAAATATGGCAAATACAATCAGTTTAACTTCAGAGCCCTTTATGGGGGAATAAAGCAATGGGGCTACTTCAATATGAAACTTAAATCCCAACAAAATGAAATTGTGACCTTGACACACAGACACTGGACACATGTCTAATAGTTCCCTCTTAGTTACATCCATGCATCAGAATAAATATAAATAAAAAGCCTTTTAAAAATAATAATTAAACCCACAGATGATGGCAAATGATAATGTTTTATTCTACAGCCCACCAGTGGATTCTTTTATTCTAAAAAATATACACAACAGGAGTAACGTCCTCCTGATGACCTTCAGGAGATGGACCACAAAACACAGAAAGCAGAGAAGGGAAACTTTTACAAAAAGTCTCGTACAAATGGTTTGTTTTCACTGCAGTGTGATTATTATAATACCAGATTACTATCAATAAATCCACCTTTATTTTTTTTATTTATGTATGAGCTCAACTTGCAAACCCACACTATATACACAGGTATTTATCAAATATAAAGTTGTTCTGGTTGTTATCCCATTTACAGTATTTCCGTTCATTCCAGCTTCTCAGTGGAATTATTCAGGTGCGCTTGTTTGTGCAAACTTTAACTGCCTCCACCACTTGTTACCTAACACTCACTACTAGTGCAGGCTGTAAAATAAAAGGCATTATTAAAATTGGCAGACCAAATTTCAATGTCCCACAAAAAAACAAGCATCACAGCACAACAGCCAAAGTTAAAGCTAAATTTTTCCAAAACTCAAGGTTAAATGAGGCCACAGCCAAATGATGAAGAGAACTTTCCCGGTTTCCCTTCGTTGATTTCGTCACAACAAACAGTGACGACTCTGAACGTCCCAAACATTGAACCTTTCTTTTGAATCCCAATAAAATAATACAAGTTTGCATTTAGCCACTTATGGACTAATTTTTTTAAAAGAATGAAAGGAAATAGTTTTTGTTTTTTTGCTCACTACTATGTGTCAGGATATTTTAAAACTTCCCATTTGAATTAAAAACAAGCGGCAAAGGCAAATAATGTGTTTCTCTATTGACAGTGTAATCAGCTGATTAAAGTGCCGAAGTTAAAGTATTGGACACGTTTTGCATTGAAGTGTCAGAGTGACAAGTGTCCGTGAGGTCACAGTGAACTGTAAGAGTCGAGCTGAAGTCTGGATCAAATCAAACCTCTGAACATACAATGAGAAAATATAAATTAAATGGTGTTTTGTTCAGTGTCACTGTTTCTTCTAAAACAAACGGTGCCTTTCTTCCATTGCTAACGTGACGCTGCAATGATCGACTGCTTTGTTTACATAAACACAGTATGTATCTGCCGTGGAGCGAGAGTGATGTGGGTTCCCTCAGCTAAACAAGGAACCTTTCAGTGGAGGTAGACAGCACGAGGACGAGGAGGATGGAAATGAGCGAGAATCTGTTGAGGCTGCAATAACAAGAATGCGTAATATTCCAACATAATGCTTACAACAGTGGGATGTCTAATGTCTCCGGGAGCCGCTGGGATGTCAAGGCAGCGGCGGAGACCTGGAGTCGGAGGGTGAAGTGACTATACAGCATCATGCAGGTTGGTGGGGACAGAGGGAATAAAGGTTGGTGTCGTTTAAGGCCGGATGGAAACACGCTGAGCTGGTGAGATCACGTCTGATGCACCTCGTGAAACATCAACTCCCGCGGGATTCGAGTCTCTGGGCCGTACAGCTTGCAGGCTCGCCGCTCGAACGCGGTGACATTTTGCTTTACGACCTCATCGAAGAACATGGTGGCTAACTGGGAGTGCAGCAGTGAGCGGAACTCGAAGGATATCTGGGGAAGACACAAAATTCTTAATCAATACCTCAAGAGGGTTGATTTGATTTGTTCAAAACATTCAGTGGGGTCCAATCGTATAAAAAGGTTTGGACTCCACTGTAAAAAGGCTGTTTAGCTTTCTTAACAAAGTTTATATGAGAAGATCTTTACCAAATTCATGTCTGTGTTATACATATAACAATACAACCTCACACAGCTAGCTTAGCATAACATAAAGAGTGAAAACAGTGGGAACACGCTAATCTAGGATGTCTTTATGCCAAGCGTTTGCAGTTTCTTAGTTCTTTTTTACACGAGAGTTACAGTAAAATGCATCGAAGTCGATAATGTGATAATAAAGCTACTTACAGAAAAGTCTACGGTGCATGTGCGAGGGTAACCGGGAATGCCAGGACTGAAGCGCCATATTGTCTCCAGGTGATTGAAGAGCTTTCCATCTGTGCACACTGCCTGAAATCAACCCAAAGAAAAACTCTGTGAGAAGAAACAATTCACTTTGCTTCCAGGTAGTTACTGACATTTATTTTGTATTTCCAAATCTCAAAAACGATTTCCATACATAAAATCAGACGTATATTGTCATTCCCAGGACTGACGGACTCACAGTAGCTGCTCACACTTACTTTGACTAGATGAGGTCGGACACAAGTGATCATAGATGTGTATCTCTCCACCATGGGAGGGAATCCCACTTCAAGCTGAGCTTTGCAGTGGCCGGCTCTTTTCATGATGGTCTGGGACTTCTTGCACCAGGGCACAAAGAGCTTGTACTCATCAACATTAGCCACTACGTCGTACATTTCCTGCATAGAAAACCTAAAAGTGAAAGTATTCCAATGTTAAGGTCTTCAACAAAACAATACGACAAAGTTGTAAGTTCTCAATATCAAAGTAGAGGAATTACCCAATTATCCTACGCTCGGAGTACTCCTTCCTTTTGTTGGTGAAGCTGATGAAGTTTCTACTTTGGGGAACGGTTGTCATCGTGTCCCACTCTTGAAGGCAGAGTGCTCTGGGAGTTCTGGTCATCAAAATGCCGCATGACGACAGGTGTCTGAAAAAGTAAGACAAACATGTCCTGTAAGCCACGTTCTGGAAAGAGAGCAACCAAACACAACCACAGTGCAAAAACCACAACAAAAAACATCCACCACATCCCAGTTCCCAGCTACTGGAGTCAATGAGTGCAGGGATAATGTGCTGGAGCAGGACGGAAGGTCTCTGTGTGGAGAGTGTACTGGTGTTTTCCCAGTGGGGCAGGTCCTCTTATGTGAATAGAAACACACGTATGTATTGTTACATCAACTCACACTTGTTTCACCACATAACAGTTACACAAGTTACCTGTGGAATCTGGACCAATGTTTGTCGACTACTGGCTGAGACTTTGAGACATGGATTGGTAATACAGCCATAAATCAATATCACTTTGTAACAGGGTTGTTGTGCAATTACAACTCTTGTCACAATAAGTCTGTCAGTCGAATACTTTTGTCTACTAAGCTTTATTTAAATACAGCATTTGTTTGATCCCAATTGTTTAACTGTATTCAGTGATGTGTGGTATTTGCTCGAAGCTAAACAAGGAATCCATGTTGTAAATGTGTGTTATTTTGTCGCTGGTCTCAGTTACACTTCTGTCCGTCCTTGGAGAGGATCCCTCACACATCGCTCTCTCTGAGGTTTCTACATTTTTTTTGGGGGGGGGGGGGGGTTCCTTCTCGGGTACAGGGTGAAGAACAGAGGATTCGGCACCTTGTTAAGAGCTATGAGACAAATTGAGATTTGTGAATATGGGCTATACAAATAAAGATGGTTTGTCTTGGAAGTGAATCTTACTGAATCAGGAATTGTGCATGGATTATGGACATGTAATTATTCCACTGTGTGTAAAATGTGGCCCCTGGATGGCCCTCGATTAAGACAAATCCTAAATCCACCCCTGCCACACACCTGACTCTCTTATACACAAACCTTTTCTTGTCTACTGATTTACTGAGGATCAGAGTGTATTTTTGTGTGTGTTTAAACCCTGTGTCGATGCAGCATTTGAAGGATTAAAAGAGGTACTTAAGGTTATATGGCAGATCAAACCTGCCTTCCACACACGACTCCATCCCCTCGTGTCCACGTGAGCCGGTGTGGGTCTCAACATGACAACAAACCGCGCTGCTCACCTGATGTTCTGTCGCAGGCATCCTCTGGGCGCCGCTGCGCGACAGGAGCGGGGCGATCCCACCGTGACGATCTGGAGAAAGTCACTGAACGTCCGCACACCCATGGGCAACCGCCGGGCAGCGGCCGTGGCTGCCATGGAAGCAGCCTCCGCCGGTCGAGGAGGACAGACTTAGTGCGTGTGAGAGGCTGAGCTCGGGGTGTCCGCTCCGAGACCAGGGGCGTCCGATCCGAGACCAGGGGCCGGTGGGAGTCGAGGTCTTTAGACCGAGTATGGCACAAAACAACAACCGACACGTAGCGTCTACGCAGCTTCAAGAAACAAACCAGTTCGCCCGAGCTACGCCTTCGTCCGCTAGCGTTAGCACACACTAAGCTAGCTCAACGTTAGCTTGCTAAACAAACGCGACGCACAGCCGCGTTGCTCTGCGCTTTGTGGGACACTCACATCCCTCACATGTGTCCAGGCGCAGAGTCAAGAGAAGCGTTGGGTGGTTTACGCGGGTTTGGGATCAGTTCGTGGTGAATTGTGTCTCCAGCTGTCCTGCGACCTTCCGCCGAGACACCGAACACCGGCGGTGGGACAAACTGTTCCTTTCTTCTGTCCACATTAGCTGTCAGCTCCACGGCGCTGTGGTGCGATACCGCCCCGCACTGGCCAGGAGTTTCACTACAGAAAAACCTAATTTAAATTATTTTTGAGTTTAGATTTAGGTGAAAGGACGTATAGGCGGAAATTGAATATGTAATAATCCTAGTTATGTTTTGTCTAAATTGTGCAAATTGTTGTTTTCTTCACCCTAGAATGGTCCTTTTATATTTAACCACTTTATATTTATCTCAATGGAGCTGCAATGTTTTTTTACAGTAGCCCCAACTGGACAAACTAAACTTTCATGTTTGGAAGGGGAGGGTGAGGCGAGGGGTATTCATCTGCAACATGCAACTTCACCACTAGATATCACTAAATTCTACACACTGACCTTTAAGCTCAAATTTATTATTGTATTATCTCGAGATGTGTATACGCTCAACAAACAGGTGTGATTGTATTTGTAGAAAAATATTAAGTGGTTAATACTCTGCAAATTTGCACTGCAAATTAAGAAATCAATGCATGCGCTGCAAAAAGCCCCAACACTTGTAAATACAGTAATGTGCATTTTATTAACAAAAAAGTACAACAAATCGACTAACTTAACCCTGGGAAATCCACCAAAACTAAATCATACTGGGGGGGGGGGGGGGGGGGGGTCCTCAGAGCAAGCTGGCGACTCCTCTCCCCCCCTTCGCTACTCACTGGTATTTACCTTTGCAGCCTCACCTGTCTGGAACCTATCACCTGCCCTGGTGAGTATAAGCTGAGCTACACAGAAAGACAAATACAGAAACCACAACCAACTCTATGGACACAAGACCAAGTTAGACCAATCTATCTGCAAACATACAGAGGATACACGAAACAACCTGACTAGAATGTATTCCAACACTTTCTCTGTCCCCTTGAGTCTTCCCAGCTCCTCCTCTCTCCTGATCGGATCAAGCAAACCTGTTCTCACTCTCCCTGACTGACCTGCTGATCTGACAAAACAACAACAAGCAACACCACAAACGCAACAACATAAACTGTCAACACATACAACACACAACTCAAAGAAGATTCTTTAAAAGGTCTGATTACGAATCAAAAGTCAAATAATAATCCAAACACTTTCAATGTATATGTATCTATCTATCTATCTATCTATCTATCTATCTATCTATCTATCTATCTATCGCTCAGTCTCCCTGTCTCTTTATTCAAATATATTTCTATCTCTCTATCTCTTTATCTATCTATCTATCTATCTATCTATCTATCTATCTATCTATCTATCTATCTATCTATCTATCTATCTATATCTGTCAGTCTCTTTATCTGTCTCTCTATCTATCTGTCTCTTTATCTATATCTATATATATATATCTCTCTATCTATCCATCCATCTTTCTTTCTACCCCTCGCTCTCTCTCTGTGGTGTGCTTGCTGCTGTTCCGTTCCCAGCCGCTTAGTGTCGCTGTGGTGCCGCCACGCCTGTAGGCGGACCGTCATCACAGTCGTAGCCGGGATCTTGAGCTCAGACGCTGGATACGGAGACAACAACAGTGACAGACCGAGCCCGCACTTGTGTTGGCCTCCAGCGATGGCTGTCGTCTGAACGGTGGAGCCAGTAGCTTGCCGCAGTTTACCTCGTAGTTCAATCCTCATGAAGGAGCTCCGTCCGGGCTGAGTTTGGGAGATGGGAGTCCTCAACATTGCAGACCAGGTAAAAACCAGGCGCCCCGTGTTTGTGCCGTGGCGCAGTCTATTTGCTGGGACGGAGCGGCTCCGGTGCGCAACCCTCTACGTCGCATTCGTCGAGCGGCTTCTTGTTTTCGCGTTGCGCTCCTCGATGCGTCGTGTTTGTTGCAGCGGACATTAGCATCGTGGTGTGTTATTACCCGTGCGAGCAGCTGCTTCCACACGGGAACACGGCCGCTCCAGCCCGCTCCAGTCTAGGCCGTGCTCTGGGTCCGGGCCAGCTCCGGAGCGGCTGCTAGCTAAAGCCGTGCGGCTAGCTCACGTAATGGGATAAGGGGCCTGTAGGCCTCGGTGAGGGCTGCGAGTATTTGCTGGAATTAACACGAATTACACACAACAAACGCATTGTATGCAACATTTAATAGCTTGATAGTGCAACTGCAATTTCCCGGAAGAGTCCGGTTGATTTAACGGGGATTGAACCCGCTCAGAGGTTAAGTGTGATGGATGCTCACCGATCAGCGTCATTTTATGCAACGTTAACTTGGCTTGTGTGTGTATTGCATTGCAGCCTCCTCTGGTCCAGGCCATCTTCAACCGTAATGCTGAAGAACTTCAACTACTATTGCACAAAAAGGAGGATGTCAATGCACTGGTACGTGTGAAGTGCATGCAGTTCATACTGTGCAGAACGTGCGACCACCCCCCCACCACCACCACCACCACCACCATATATCCCAACATGTTAAACGTCATTGTATATTTTTTTTTCTTCTTTCCTCCAGGACCACGAGCGCCGTACGCCACTTCATGCTGCTGCCTGCGTGGGTGACGTCCATATAATGGACCTCCTCATTGAGTCAGGTGAGTGAGCTGCATGCATTGCTGATTTCTGGCTGTGTGTTATCAATCTGTCATCCTCCATCAGGAGAAGTCTATTCACTGAGTGATATCCTCACTGTTAAATCCCTGGGAAGCAGCGTGAAGGTCTTACACAACAAGTCTGGATATTTTTGCGTGTGTTCACGCCAAAAGACATGGCCATGCACAGAAACCTTGCACACTGAGTCTGATGTGTGTTATTGCACTTATATATCTTAAGCTTCGCACCAGGAGGTAAAATGGAGTCCAGCAGCGTGGAATGAGTTTTGGTTGGATCTTCCAAGTCCATTTCAGGTGGTCAATCTGCGCAGGCAACTCTCTAGACACCTGACAGATGCGATAAACGCAGCAAATCAAACCTGTTTCGTAATGGGTTTTTTTAAACATGCCACGGTTTCAGACTGAAAATCCACGTTTGGTGTGCAAGGACCTTTCAGCTGTGATATCCATGTGATGCCTTTTACAAATGGTTTATTTTTGTTTGTTTGTTTATTTGCCAGGTGCCAGTGTTAATGCTAAAGACCACATATGGTTGACCCCATTGCACAGGGCAGCTGCTTCCAGGAATGAAGTAAGTGATCAACTCGCATCCTTTTCTCATTTCAGAGAATCTAATTATCTTGCAGCGAGGTGACATCATCCTCTTCTTCTGTTATATATTCACCCACAGTGATTATAGAACTCATTAGAATTTATGCACCAAAAACCTGTAAAGGAAATGCGGCAAACCTCAGAGATGATGTATACTTTAAGCTCATGTAATTGTGTCCTCCCCCCCAGAGGGCAGTGGGTCTGCTGCTGAGGCGCGGAGCAGAAGCAAATGCACGAGACAAGTTCTGGCAGACGCCGCTGCATGTGGCGACTGCCAACCGTGCCACGCGCTGCGCAGAGGCCCTGCTGACCCAGCTGAGCAACCTGAACATGGCAGATCGCACGGGCAGAACTGCTTTGCACCACGCTGCTCAGAGTGGGTTCCAAGAGGTGAGATTTCAGTTGTGTGTGTGTGTGTGTGTGTGTGTATGTGTGTATGAAGGTTTGAAATGGGTGCCTCAACTTTCCAATTGACTTGTCTTACAGATGGTGAAGCTTTTGCTGAACAAAGGGGCCAACTTGAGTGCTATTGATAAGAAGGAGAGACAGCCCATCCATTGTGCTGCTTACTTGGGTGAGCGAATTTCCTTTTCTCTATAGTGCTGCACAGCACTCAATTTCCATGTAAAATCACTGTAGAAGCTCTATTATCCATAGACCGTGTTACTCAAACTAAGAGCAACAGCACGGCCAAGTCCTTCACTCGCAGTCTGTAATACTGATGTGCTCTCCATTTTTTGTTTCCCTCAGGGCATGTGGAGGTGGTGAAGCTGTTGGTGTCCCGCAGTGCTGACAAGAGCTGCAAGGATAAGCAGGGCTACACACCTCTCCATGCTGCTGCTGCAAGTGGTCACCTCGAAATTGTAAAGTACCTGCTGAGGATGGGGACAGAGGTGAGCGGTAAACATTCAGTTTGTTTGCTTGGTTGATTTTTCTTTAAACATAAAACATTAGTCGTCTATCTTGGACAGCTGAAGTCTGGGTTTCCGGTCATAGTCTGATCTTGTGCTATATTTGTCGGCCACCGTCAGATTGATGAGCCCAATGGCTTCGGAAACACTGCGCTCCATGTGGCTTGCTACATGGGGCAGGAAGCTGTGGCTACTGAGCTGGTGAACCATGGGGCTAATGTTAACCAGCCCAACAAGTGCGGCTACACCCCCCTGCACCTGGCTGCCGTCTCCACCAACGGGGCCCTGTGTCTGGAGTTGCTGGTCAACAATGGGGCAGATGTCAACCAGCAGGTATGAGGCATTCTTATGTAATTAAATAAATACATGGGGGTTGACATGGAGAAAATGTTGTATGTATGTGCAAGGGTGGAGATTTTTTCATACATGCATTTAGCTGTCAGATGTGACAGTGTTGCCATGATATGTGTGAAAAAAGTGTGCGAGAACGAAAATGTCATGATAGAAGAAACCATATCAATTTGGTCACTCTGTGTTCAGCTTTCATAGATGTTGTCTATCAAAATAACTCAGAACAGTGTAGTTTGCTATTTGTAATATATTTAATATTTTAGGTGTTAAATTAATTGTCATTTTGTAGATAGACTTGCCAATAAGAGAGGAAAGAGTTCTTCCACACTAAACTCTGAACTGTAAAATGCGTTGGAGAACTATCAAATCAGCCTCATTTGCTAGTGCAGCAGTTTTCTGAAGTGTCCCACAGCAATTAAATTGTATTCTTATCTCTGCTCTATGTTAAATATTAAATTATATGTTTTTTTTCACAGAGCAAAGAAGGGAAGAGCCCCCTGCACATGGCAGCCATTCACGGACGCTTCACACGCTCTCAGATCCTCATCCAAAATGGTAACGATGACGCTGCTGTCTGACTGATCTGTGGGAACATGTAGCTGATGGCTTTTCTCTCCTCCTCATACGGGTTTCATTGAGTCCCTCCTTTCTGCTTTCCATCAGGTGGGGAAATTGATTGTGTGGATAAGTATGGCAATACTCCTCTCCACGTTGCTGCTAAGTATGGCCATGAACTGCTGATCAGCACTCTAATGACCAATGGAGCAGACACGGCCAGGTATCAGAAAAGCTTTAAGTGGTAGCACTGATGAGTACTTTAATACAAAGAAGCATTAATGCTTGTGCCTCCTGCTGTGGGTTACAGCGGGTTACATTTTCTAAATTGCTTTTAACGTTTTGTTCTGTGTCTATTTTGGTTTTCTTAGACGTGGGATCCATGGAATGTTCCCCTTGCACTTAGCTGTGCTGTACGGGTTTTCAGACTGTTGTCGCAAGTTACTCTCCTCAGGTTTGTTCCATGAATGTTTACGTGTGGAACATTTGATCTTTTATACTTTGACGTAGCTCTAACCGCCGGCTGCTTCATCATTTCCTTACAGGTCAGCTGTATAGTATAGTTTCATCTATGAGTAAGGAGCATGTACTATCCGCTGGGTTTGACATAAACACCCCTGACAACTTTGGGAGGACCTGTCTACACGCTGCTGCCTCTGGAGGGTAAGACACACAATCTGCTTGGGCACTTGAACATTAATGGGACTGAAGATATTATGCTGTCACAGGTCGTTGGTTGCTCCAACTTAATTTCCTGTCCTGGGTGTCTGTCTTCACAGAAATGTGGAATGTCTGAACTTGCTCTTAAGTAGCGGTACCGACTTAAACAAGAGGGACATAATGGGAAGGTGAGTTCTCGCTCATCCGTAAAGCAAGATTCTCTGCATGTTGAATACAAACAAATATTCAGAGTGACTGTTCCTTCTCCTTGCATTCCACCTGTAGGACACCATTGCACTATGCGGCTGCTAATGGGAGGTACCAGTGCACTGTGACCCTGGTGAGCGCTGGCGCTGAGGTCAACGAGCCTGACCAGACAGGTTGTACTCCCCTGCACTACTCTGCCGCGTCCCAAGCCTTCAGCAGGTTGGAAAACTGGTCTCTCTCCTTCTGTAGGAGCACAAGCCACCAAAAGTGAATGCAGTTTTTTTTTTATTACGTTAGTGAACCAGAAAATGTGTTTCTTGACCTTGTGTGTCTGAACGTGTGTGTTCTCTCATGAATGATAAAACCGGAGTGCAATAAATTCACAGATTTGTAAATGTTCTGACCTCAAGGAAGTTTATTGACTCAGTGCATTTCTCACTATTTCCAGAGTTGATCGTCATTTTACCGCGAACCATCAGAACGATGAGGACGAGGCAAAGGAGTCATACTTGTGAGTAGATTTATTCTCGTCTTCTCTCTCCTGCATCTGCCCATTACCAATGTGATGTTGTATAAAAGGCTCCTCTTCGTAACCATCCGTACTTTTGATATCTTTTTTGATTTAGCTGCCTGGAGCATCTTTTGGACAACGGTGCTGATCCATCGATGGTCAACACAAAGGGTTACAGTGCTGTTCACTATGCAGCTTACCATGGCAACAAACAGAACCTGGAGCTGGTGTGTACTTCTGTACCTCACAACATAACTTGGCACAGACAGTAAATACTCATATGCTTCAACAATATGACTCAAGTGCTGCAATCAATTACTCATTTATTAAGATCATAAAGATTTATGTCTTTCGATGTGGTGAATTCTAAAATGAGAAATATTTCTACTAGGTCGGTTCAATAAAATCAAGTCTCTGTTTTTTCCTTTCTAGCTCCTGGAGATGTCGTTTAATGCACTAGGAGACATAGAGAGCAGCATTCCAGTCAGTCCTCTGCATCTTGCTGTGAGTTTTTTCTCACCGACTGAGATCGTCCTCTTCACCTCTATTAGATTGTTTAGTGGTGACTGACTTCCTGTTTCCCCCTCAGGCTGACAAGGGCCACTGGCAGGCGCTGCGTGTGCTGACTGAGACAGCAGCTTATGTGGACATGCAGGATGCTGCAGGTCGTTCTGTGCTCTACTTGGCCGCTCAGAAAGGCTTCGCCCGCTGTGTGGAGGTGCTGTTGGCGCAGGGAGCGTCCTGTCTCCTCAATGACAACCGTCTCATGTGGACTCCAATTCATGTTGCAGGTACAGCACTTTCTGCTGGAATATTTCAAGTTACTGCAACTTTTTCTGATAGTTATCTTCATGAAGTTAGTCTGTTTCATGTTTAAAGACGCATATTTAAGATTTATCTTGTATTTTGTTTCATACCAGCTGCCAATGGCCACTCAGACTGCCTGCGTATGATGATTGATTATGGGGAGGATGGGGATCTTACCAACGTTGCAGACAAATTTGGACAGTGAGTTGTTCTTTTCTCTGGGGCCTGCTGTGTTTTTGCCCAAAGCTAATTTGCCCAATGGGCCAACAGTGAAAATACACTTCTTAATTGTTATTCCTGTCACTTTTAGGACCGCTCTGATGCTCGCTGTTCAGGGAGGTCACACCGACTGTGTCCACTTCCTGTTGGAGAAGGGGGCCTTGCCAGATTCCAAGGACAAGAGGGGCAGCACATCTTTGCACAGAGGGGTAAGTCTCCAATCCTCTGTGGCTACGCACTGTACTAATGTAGGTGTAATTTTTGGGTGAAGCGTCAACAACAATAACAGACAATCTAAAGATCTTTAATTTCACTTCCAAATATAGTAGTTAGAAGTAGTAGTAAAGAAAAGCTGCATTTTGCAGAGTTGCCACGTCACCCCATTGGCAAACAGACTAGCATTAAAGATTTGATGGTTGAAGCTCTTTCAAATTCCTAACAGCACCATCTGTTTGTATCTGAGGGATCAGAGCAACAGTTGTCCTAATTAGGAACTAATCTTTGTCATGGGTGACACAAATCAAGGATTTCATTGAGTAATGTCTCTAATCTTGTGATAGACTCGGCCTCTGTCCAGGAACACAGATCTAATTAATATTGCTGTCATTGAGAATTATAATTCGAAAAATGGATTATACATAATTTTAAAATAAGACGACATAGTTATTATGTCCGTTTAAGAGTTTGTCTCATCCCCTGTGGTCTGTGTGCAGGCGGTGTTGGGCCATGACGACTGTGTGACAGCCCTGCTGGAGCACAAAGCTACTGCCCTGTGTATGGACACCCAGGGTCGGACACCACTGCACTACGCTGCGTCCAGAGGCCACACAGAGATCATGGCCAGTCTGGTGCAGGCCGCCGTGGCCACAGACCCCCAAGATAAACTGCTGGACAACAAACAATACACCCCATTACACTGGGCTTCTTACAACGGTAAGCTCAGTTTAATCGATTTTGAAATGTCTCTATTTGCAAATACTCACCGTAACATCTTCCGTCCGTCTTTCGCCTGTAATGCTGCATGTGTTTATTCTCAGGGCATGAAGACTGTTTGGAGGTTTTACTTGAATTTAAAACATTTATCCATGAAGAGGGAAACCCTTTCACCCCCCTGCACTGTGCTCTGTGAGTATTAACTTTTCATGGGTGCCCTTCGCAGTGTGTCAAAACGATGTACTTTTCCGCAAAAAAAAAAAAATCCCTGAAGTAGGTTGAGGTTAACCCAGCATTTCATTAACACCTGCTTCTCCCTTGTAGGATGAACGGCCATAGCGGTGCAGCAGAGAGGCTGCTGGAGTCTGCTGGGGTCCAGATGATTAACACCAGAGATGCCAAAGGAAGGTCAGCCTGCAGAAGAGATGCTGCATTATACATTTAATTTTGTTACTGCACATGTTTCTTCTATCTCAAACAAGTCCCTGAGCTATTAACCGAAACTGCAGACACCGTAGCACTGATCATACATTGGACCGTCTCTGTGTTTGCCTGTAGAACCCCACTGCATGCTGCTGCATTTGCCGAGGATGTCGCAGGACTTCAGCTCGTGCTTCGCCACGGGACAGAGATCAACGCAGTGGACAAAAGTGGACGCTCTGCTCTGATGGTAGCTGCCGACAAGGGACACAGTGGCACTGTCGGTAAGTTTCACACTTCTTATTGTTGTTGTTTAAAATAATACATCGTTGTACGTCCCACACTGGACTCGGTTTTGTTCTGGTCCTCTCACAACAACTGTCTCATCAGGACCATTGTAGTGGCATGAAATAAATGTCTTTGTGTCGTGGTGTTTTCCAGCCATCCTTCTTCACCGGGCCAAGGCTGACTTGACACTGCTGGATGACAACAGGAACACTGCCCTGCACTTGGCCTGCAGCAAGGTACGCGTCAGAATTACTAACTAGATCCTCAAGCTCCACTCTGGTTCTCTGATCTTTACCACCACCACGGCTAAAAGGAATCAGAGCACTTAGCCAAGTAAAGCTTCCCCTAAATGAGCAATGCTTCTATGTTAAATAGATAAAAAAATCCACTGAGCATGACGAGATCTGTCTTCATGTATTGTCTTTCTGTTTTGTCCCTCAGGCTCATGAGATGTGTGCCCTGCTGATTCTGGGAGAAATCCACAGTCCCACACTCATAAATGCCACCAACAGTGCTCTGCAAATGTGAGAACCATGTCATATTTATAAGCTGAGAACGAATGAGGTGACAAGTTTTCAAACTTGGCTGTACTATATCTTTTGCCAAAGTGCTTCTAGGCCTAAACTATTGAATTACAGTAAACGTTTGTCCCAGTGTTCTTTCTTCGATTCAGTCATTATTATAAGAAAGTAATAATTTAATATCCTGTATGGTAATTGATCCATCTTTTATTTAAGGCAAGTGTGCATTACCACCACTTTCAGGCTGGATGATAAATTTAAAGTGGACAGTGTTATTTACTGTTGATGTTGTTACTGTTAATTATTTGCTGGATACTGGGTCTGTCGGCTGTCTCTCACACTTTTCCCTCGCTCACTTCCAGGCCCCTCCATCTCGCAGCACGTAATGGCCTGGCTACGGTGGTGCAGGCACTGCTGAGTAGAGGAGCCACTGTGCTGGCTGTGGATGAGGAAGGTGAGTCACTCTGAAAGACTGTCTGACCGATGTGGGTTTTCATGTGTTGTTTTTGTTTTTTAACAAGGAGGCCATTTACCGACATTTCAAACTGAGGAGTTACATTTAAAATGGTAAACACAAATTCGGACACTAAACTAATGCTGCACAAAGCCTTTGGGCCAACACCATAGTGTCCATGTGTTTCTATTATTTAGTCCACCCCATTTACATCAACTTAAATAGCAGAACAATTTCCGTATAATGCAACTTCGCTCCACAGACTGCAGCCTCCACAATGATGACTCAGCTGAATTTACACGTCTCCGGGGTAATTTTCATTAAAAACTCAACATTACAACCTGCATGAAAGGAGGATTTATTGCAGAACTGTTGCATTATTCTGCATCAGTTATTCGCGAGGTGCACTTAATAAACTGCCAGCCGAGTTTATATTTATAATTATCAGTTATATGTAGAGGCTGCAAAGTGCCCTGCTGGAATTTATGGTTTCTTTCGGTGCAGTTTTCACTTGGGAACAGTTTATATACTGATGTGTATACGCCTGGTGGTTTAAAGATGTTTACTATAATCGTTTTATGACCATATCATAATCACCGCATAACATTTTATACCCCCCTTCTCTCAGAGTATTTTATAAGTGACTTATTTTCTAGAAAATTACTTCTATATTTTTTAGAAGTAATTTTGCTTCTACTAGAGTAAAATCTATTGTAAATAACTTTATTGTTTAATTTCCAGTTACTGGAATCATGTTTTGCTGCTTCAATGTTTTTGTGAGAGTTACTACCAGCTCTGTTTTTCTTTCTCTATAACTCAAGAGGGAAATGCTCAGCTCTTTAGTTGCTAAATGATCCATTATCTTCACCAGCGAGTTATAAACCTTTGTTTGTGTCATTTCATGTTATGCAGAGAGCAAACATTAGGTTTTTAGAGGTTTTGGTGTTGCCTGATTTAACCCAAACAGGAAAGTTGCAGATCTTAAAACCAAACACTGATTGAAAAGCAGATAAATTCTCTGTGGATTCCTCACTACGAGCACCACCTCTGACACTACACACAGTCATTTGATCCTTTTGTTTGAGCAGCTTTGTTTAATTCACCTTGTTTTCAGGCAGTATGTGTGTATTCATGTGAGGTTCTTTCAACCAGGCCACACCCCAGCTTTGGCCTGTGCTCCCAACAAGGACGTCGCTGACTGCCTGGCTCTGATCCTCTCTACCATGAAGCCTTTCCCCCAGCGGGACCCCTCCTCCTGCTCCTGCTCCTCTCCCACCGTCTCCCCATCCCCGGGTCTCAACTTGCTGAAGCACTGCGGCATCACCGCCGCCTGCGCCCCGCTGCCCAGCAACGGCCTCCACAACGGCTACGTCAAAGACCGTCACGGTGCACCGGTTGGCCTGGATGGATGTCTGTCTGAGTGAGGTCATCCGCAACCCCCTCAGTCAGCTGCTATCACCATCATCACCACCAGGGGGTGACTCCCTTTAACATGGCCCAGAGGACCAGGAGAGCACCCACCCACACGTCTGTTCTCTGTATGTATGTGTTTGTGCGTCTGTGTGTGCGTGAGTGTTTGGTCTTCTCTTGAGGTGCAGTCAAACCTAATATGCAATTAGATCCCATTCCTCCATCTCCTAGTAGTGCTTAACTCGTAGAGGCCACTTGCTCTACAAGGTCACTCAAGACAAAGTGCGGCATCCAAAACAAACATGAGCAATCTGGACACCTCGAAATCATTTAACCCTTTAAAACCATGTCGACACAATTATATAACCAACATCTAAGAGCATGGAAGTCTCTGTATCCTCGACTGTCTTTTTTCATCATATCACTCAGTATAAAAGTCATATCATATTTAATCCGATGTGGTGACCTTGTAGAGGAACATACAGCCTTCCCAAAAGAATGATCAAAGAGTTTCTTTGTGTTTTGGTGATATTTTTGTTTTCTTTCTTTCTTTGATTTTTTGTTTTGTTTTTAATTGTCCGTTAGCTTAGATTTTTATGAAGGAACCACACAAGGGAAAATCTAAATTTTGCTTAAGAGTGCAATGCTTGTGTACCACAGTACAATCCGAAATTTGGAAAAAGGGTCACAAAGATGTTAATTCCATAGTGTACTTTAAAACGTACAGCCTAGAATCGTTTTTTGGCATTTTAAGATGATTTGGTACCGCTGCTGAATACAGAAGCATGTCTCCTTCCAAAGGAGCGCCGTGCTCGGGTCGGCATTGGGACATCCGTCTGCTCTGAATGCTGACTTCATGTTTTAAAGATGCTAAATAAGTGTTTGTTAAGCTAGAATGTTTCTAAGCATATAAGTTATGACCAAAGTTGATCAACACTACTATGGCTATAAATTATTTATTTGAGATGAACTGTACTGTATAGAGAAAGACAATAGATCTTGATATACCTCGTCAACTCGTTTAGCAGCTGCTTCATCTTCACCCAGGGTCCGTAGGCCTAAGGTTCTCTTTTTGTAGGACTAGAGAACTACTGTAGGATAGTGACTGACTGAGGCCTTGTTTATTTCTAGATGAAGGCTTTACTAGTAATATCTGCCAACAACACCTCATCAAAGCGTCATATATCTGAGCACATAAATGAACAAGCCATTTCAATTTATTTCCCATCTCTTTAAAAGTGTTTTGGAGGGCGTGTTATTTTTTTTTGGGGGGGGGGGGGGGGGGGGGATTTCAGAATTCGATTGGCCTAATTATTGAAAGAGAGCAATCGTTTCTTTTTGGCACTAATGACTCTTTGTTTTTGTTTTGTTGTGTTTCTGAAGTTGAACCGGCCGTAAGCACCGTCGTTTTACCAGCTCTTTCCATGGGGAGTATTTGTCAGAGCTGGTGAACTCGTCTCGAACATCTAACAGCTTCTGTCTCAGCTTCTCGCTGGTCAACTCTGATCAATTATTATAACTGAAAGATAAAGAGTATTTTCTGCTTTTTCTATTGGGCAGTTTTCAAGCAATATTTTCTTTTGGCCTTTTTTCTTCGGTTAAACATTATTGAATAGACAATCACTGTCACAAGGGCTTTTGTTTCCCTGGAATGTGTTTGAATTTTTCTTGATTTATTTTTCAATTTTTTATTTAATTATTCTTTCCTTTTTTTCATGAAAAATTACTAAAGACTTAACGAATGGCTCTGTTAGTGTGCCGGGGCATTTTACTGTCAGTGTCAACACGAATGCACTGGGCTGCCTTTGTGGCATCCCATGAAATGCCTTTTTGACCCATGCCTTCCGTAACACATCATTTCAGTTGGATTGCATAATGACAGAGTATGACGAGCCCTGAATCTGATCATCTTTCCACCCATTTGATAGCGACAACTTGGAACACGGTCAAATCATAGTATCTAGTGGAAAAACAAAACATTGCCCAGCATATCTATTATATATGTTACGGCAATATCAACGACCAGGGGGCTAGTGTCCCTTCTAGAAGCAAATAGGGCTAAGAGGAAAAGGAGGGGGATCTTCGCTTAGGCCAATACCTGTTGTTTAGATTTCAGGAATAGCAGAAATCCAAATATGTGCTTTTTTGGTGTTAATTATGTTGTTTCCTCATCCCATTTCTGGTACTAAGCATACTAAAGATGATTGTATCGGACCACTAGAGCTGTTTGTGACTTTAAGATGTTATATCTATGCTATTTTGTCGTCTTTTGTTTTCTTCTTCTATTGTTTCAAACCATCCGCTGGTGGTTAAATTACACTGAGTAAGATTGTTTTCATTGGCGTGATAACTTCATATCCACTGGTAATGAAGTGGCACAATTGCACACGTTAGTTGACTGGATGAGAGATGAGGACCTAGACTAGGCCATGTTGTTGATTTTTCACCCTGCGAAAAGTTGTTCACGTCGTCGTATCTTATTTGACTAACAGAAATTAACAAGTCCATTTCAGAGCAGTGATTTCTCGGTTAGTTCGGTAGATTTGTATTTGTCATTTCAATTTAAAAAACCTCCATAACTGACTGAAATGAATCAGAACTAATCGCAGACTCTCGGCCTTTGGTGTCTTGATCATTTTCTAATTTACAGGAGAACAGTTATATTGTTATAATAAGGGATAGGTGCATCATTTTCTTTTGTAATCTCAGGATCTGTGCTGAAGCCGCAGGCAGAACTTTACTAATCCAATCAGATCTCAGCAGGATGATAATGTCTACATTTTTAATGGGAACTTCTATTAATTTAATTCCTTTTTAACCCTGATCCCACAGCACTTAATTAGATAGTCAAGCACGCACTTTAGTACATTCAGGTTCTAAGTGTGCAGAGGAGCATATGTAATGTATGTACCTATGTTTACATGCATGTGTGTTGCTGCTGAATACAGGAAGGAAGCGTTGCAAAAGACAAGCAAAGGCTGCAACAAAAATTGTACTCTAACAATGCATTATTTAAAAAAACAAGCGAGTGTCTCCGAGCACTTCGGGACAGTGTCCACTGCCCACTGACTTTTTAGTGTGTTTTCTTTTTCTGGGCAAACGGCCCGACAAAAGTGACAAGGTTACATTACCCAGCCTACTGTTAATAATACAGACTCTGGCCTCAGTCACTTTAAGTCAGTCCAGTGATTCAACACACACCTCAGGCAGGCTCCTCAAAATACTCACCACGCTCTCTCTGCCATCTGCAGGTGCTGTCAGATCGGTCAGTTCAGGCAGGGATCCTTTTCTCTTGTGATGTCCTTATCTGACCAGTACATGGAGCCATTGTCCCTCGCAACTATACAAGTTGTAACTGAATCCTTTTATTGTATCACAGTATTCTTCTACATGCAATTTTTTTTTCTGTGTGTGCGCGTGTGTGTATACCAGTGATAACTGAGTGATTGTGCATGGAGCTAGATCACAATTTTGATATAGTCAACGATTAAACAAACGGAGCATATACAATATATCTGGAGTCGGAAAGCAATGAAAGGTCCAATTGTAGCAATAGAGCGTGTGTGTAAAATGTGTGCAGCACAAATATTGCACTGCCATCCATTCAGGCCAATTCAGTAAATCATAGCATAAATGCCAATGGAAGAATTGAATGCGGGTTCGATGTTATAATCGTTGGTCACAAGTGAGGCCTGATTGCCAAAACATGGAGAGAGGGAAACCTCTCGGTGACGCAGCAATGGATTTATGCATATGTTGAAGCAGTTTACAGTCTGACCATCAAATCTGAGCCATGAATTTTTTCTGACTGAAATGAATGTAGGGTCAGTTTAGAGCAGGTCAATTTGCTTTCTCCCGACTTTAAACTGTTGCTCTTCATTTGTCGTGCGTTGAAGCGATTTATACAGGTAGCATGTCATAACCTACTTCTCTACATGATATTCAGTGAGTGTAGTAGTCTTCCTGCATCGAGGGTCTGGATAGTGATTTGTTTTTGTTGGCATTATTGTTGAGAGTATAGGCCTGCTGTTGTGTGATATCACTCTCTACATTAGTGTGGAGTGTAGCCTACAAGGTAAACAGAGTTCAGAAGAATTAAACGTTCATGTTCATCCATTCCATTGAGACTTGCCTTAGAGCACAGTAAAAACAAGCGGACCGAAAAGGGTCTGCAGTAGATATGATCACACATACTCGTAAATAGCCTATATTTGACAAAAATGCACCTAAGCTACACCCATTTAGTGCCATAGAAACCTTTATTTGCCTTTAGACATAAATCATATTTACTTGTTCCGTAACTTATTCAGAAGTAGGCAGGATTATTACAATTTTGAGTTTGGAGCTGCATGTCTTTTGTCGCCAATTATTCTAGTCAAAGGAAATCTATAAATATTTGCATGGGATATTAGTAATTTAATACAAGAGTTCTGTTCAAATTTGGTGTTGGGTAGAAGTCTATTTTATAATTGGACATTTTTGGGAGAATATAGTTAGATTGCTATTGGCAAAGCGATCCCTAGGTTGTGTGTGTGTGTTTAACGAGATGGTTTATAATGTGTGTGTTACCAGGAGAAAAAAAAAACATTTTTAGATGTCCCCAAAAAAAAGAAAACGCATGGTATAGACAGTGTAGAATTGATTTGCCTCAATGGATGTCTCGGTTCTTACTTGAAGTAAATAGCAAATTTCAATTCAACTCTGATCCACTGTTGAGCCTTTCGCCTTAAAAGCTGAAAATGGAAACGATACCTGGCAGAACCGAATAAGTTGCATCAACTGTAGATTTATGCTTCTTGGTTGGATTCGCTAAAAGAAAAACATACTTTTGAGCTAATTTTGGTCTTAAAGACGTCTGCGGGTGTCGAGAAGCACACAAATCAAGTGAGGTAGCACATAGCTCAAGGTTGCCACGGTGCAGAGATTGTTCTGAGAGGTTAGGATTTCGCCATATTTGCCACTGTGAAAGAAGGAATTCAGAATTCACTTGTAAACAATCAAGTTTGGCTTCTCTTGTTATCCAGGGCCGAATGACACTGGGGATGAAGGTGGTGTGCCTCAACAAAAAACTCTAGAAATCTAGATGGAATAAAGGAAATTCTTAAGAAAAAAAAAGTCTTGTACAGCTATGCTAACAAAGAGTTAAACTTTTGTTATCCATCTTGTCGTGGGTGGTGTAATTCTGCTTAAACCAGCCTAAATCGGAGATGTATCTACGCGTGAGTGTTAGATTAGTGTCGGCAGATGTCCAATGTTTCCTACCTTACAAACGGGCAGCCCACTGCACCTTGTACTTCTTATTGGACCTGCAGTTTTACCTCATCACTGATCTTTTTGTGACGCCGCTGACATTGATCCTCTGTGATTTCTTCTTGCGTTTTTCCTAATGCCAGTCGTGTACATTTCTCTCTTGTAGTGTGTGTTTGTGTGTGTGTGAGTAACATTTCAATAGCTGCATGTCAAACCTAAACATGCACAATTTCCCCTTTTTATTGTGTAAGAACAGAAAAGCATAGTAACAATTTGAACACGTGTCTCTTCATTACAACTAAACAGATGGGTCTGTTATCTGGTGCGAGTCGTATAGGATGGAGGGTACTGTCTAAACTTAATGTAGGAAATGAAGCTAGCTATAAAAACCTTACCTCTGTAAACCACAACAATAAGATTTAACTGTATGACTAATGCTAGTTTGACCACTTCTCCCTGCCTGAACACTTGGTTATTCATTTCCCCACCACCAGTAGGACCTTTGTGATATTGAGCACAGTGGTGGCATGGTGCCTTTTATTTGTTACTACCGAAAGGTACGGTCTTCCATTTGTATTTCCCAGAAGCCTTATAATGTGGGGGGGGGGGGAGAAATTACACTGAACATACGTGACGACAGTACATGGACTCATTCACCCTCTGAGCACGAATATCTCAACCCGATGTGATCGTAGTTATTCAAACAAACAGAAAAAAAGCCAAGTAACTCCTTCTGTGTGGATTTAATGACACATCTTCGGTCACTGAGTGCTTGTCGGAATAAATTGCACACTACTGATGCAATTACGGGCACACCCCACAGTGAGCGGAGGGAGATCAATTGTACGAAAGCACAAATCCAAAGAAGGCGCCTCTGGACTTAGTTGGCTTCCCCCAACACCGAGGAGACCAAATTTAGGCGAAAGACGTCGGGAGAGAAAACATTGGCCTCCTGTCGAGTGCAGAAAACCTGAGGATTGATTGTCAGTAACACATTAACTGTAGAAAGACCATTTTTTTCAGAGCTGCTTCAGATTGTTTTGCTCGACTCTCTGGTTTTTATCGATGATTATGAACCGAGTTGCGAAAACGATGCGGTACCTGCATTTCAAGATCAAGTTTAGGCAAACTGTTGTGACTGTGTTGCAAATTGATTGTGGAGATTGTTTTTGTATTATTTTAGGGTAGAACGACTACAAGTAGGTTTGCAGTAGTAGCTGTGTGCAGTGTTAATAACCGTGTGATCATACTATAGAAGTGACGTAACATTTGTTGTCTTACTACGACATTAAGGCATGAATCATCTTCTCTCAAGCTGACCTCGTTTGACAAATAGATAAAAGTGCAATAACCCTGTGTTTATCATTGCTTCCTCGGTTGAAAATAAATCTTATTTAATATGCCCTTTTTGTTAACACCAAAAGTCACTTGTCTGTAGCAAATGAAGGATTTCAAGTGGTCCTCTTGTTTGTGTCCGGAGACGTGGCGTTTGCTCGTGGAGTGAGTGATATTCCGTTCTTAAAACTGTGATCAATATCAGACTTTAAAAGCTGCCTGCACAGAGAAAGGAAGGTGCACAAGTTTCCCGGTAGATTTGAGTAGGTGCAGGGTTTTTTTTCCTTTCCTCTGATAGATGGACTTTAACGGTATTGTAGTTTGGATTTCTGGTTTCTAGCCGATAGACAAGTTCATTTGCATGTGTATATGCATCCTCTTCCTCCTCGAATGAAATGTTTTCTCAAAAATATTTAGACCTGCTGTCAGTGACATGTGCGGATAAAAGGAAATATGAAATGCCTTATATTTGTTTTCATTGTTAAGCATTAAGGGTTCTTACGTGTCCCTCCCTTTTCAGCGTGTAGCCTAAAGCTTGTACAGTTAAGATACTCATGAGATTTATATCTACTGAATAATAGCCTGTGTTTCCAGAATTTGTTACTTGGAGGTCCTGTGATTGTGGTTTTTAGAGAAACATTCCCCTTTGAAAGTGCCGTTTGTTTTCACCAGCAAAAGATGTGTTTTTTTGTGGGGGGGATGTACTTACACGAAGGAAAACAAATGTTCAGAAAACGTTCCAGTGTTTGCCGGTGAAACTGTCGAACTGAGTGATACAGACAGAATTTGTGCAGGTGAAATAAGGCAGCAGTCTTCTGATGGAGCACCTTATCGACACGCTCCTTCCACAAGCTCACGATGGAAGTCGTCTCACATCGAGCTCGGCTACTCTCAAGCAGACATATCGCTGAATTTTTCCCATTAGGAGCCCCCCCCCCCCCCCCCCCCCCTGAATGTGCTATTAGAAATAGCCTACTGTAGAAAGGATTTGTACTGCATGTTCTGTGACATTTTAGTCGTGGTTGTCCCCTTTCATGTTTTTTGTGTTTAGTCTGCTTCACTGTAGATGTTGCCCCCTCATCGCGACTCACAAGCTATTAACAATCCTCTCACGACTGGACTTGAAGCAGGCAGCGCCCTGCGGCTGAGGCAGCCTTAATTCATTGCAAATTTAAAACCTAGAGGTTAGAGATAATGGGTTGCCTGTTTTACTTTGAGTGGCTTATCTGGGGAAATACAAAGGAGCCCTTATTACGAGTAGAGGGACTCTGAATCAGGGCATGTGATGAGTTACAATCAAATGGTTTTCACAGTGCACCTTCACAAAAAAAAGAAATGGAATTTAAAAAAAAGGATAAAATAAATGAGCAGAAAAAGTTGGCTCGTCCACCCAACATTCCAAAGTTGATTTACTTTTCCACAGTCCTGTCCCGCCGATTGAGGAACGATTTCTTTTTGTTGCTTTGCTGATGAATGAAGTGGGCATGAGTGTCAATGACAGGGTTCCCTACTTAGCCTAACGCTGATTACCTCATTTACAAATCTGCAAATAAACTACTCTACTGTGTCTAAAGGAGTCAATGCCATCACCAGCAGCGTGGTCTCTAGACCTGTGATGACGACAGGACCAATGAAGTTACTCTGTTGAAATTAGCCCATTCAAAAACACAAACCAGTCTGGAAATATAGGGTAAAGACACGATAAATGTTTCTTTTTTGTCAAGGCTGAGTGGGCCTCTAAGATTTCTTTAGTTAGTAAACAGCTGCTACTCCAGTCGGCCTCGGGCGCCGTCAGGAAACCTGCACGTTCAACTCTTTGAGATTATTCCTGGAGCTTCTTAATTCAAGTCGTTCAAACCCATGATTTAACGATATTTTTACAAAAGTGGAAAAATCTGAAATTCTGGTTGTCACACTCCGAGCTCCCGAGGCGTCGACTGGGTTAGCAGCTGTCGGCAGTAGCATGGTTCAAGAAGTCCAGCCGACGCCTGGTGTGTCTCATGATTATTTAAGTGAACGATCATGTTAGCATCACTTGCTGTTTTTCAGTAGCATTTCTCCTACCTCCTTGTTTTGCAGCCTTGAGTATTTGTTTGTCTCTCCACCTGTTCTGACTTCTAAAAAAAAACTATGAAAAAGGGTATAAAAAAAAAGTATCACAGTACGGGAATACAGATTTATCATAAGCAATGGTAGTTATACATACAAAAAAAAAAGTGTGCTTGGTTGTGCTGTATGTGTATTTGTCTATTTGACGTTGAAAAAAATATTTATGAGAAGCATTTATACGACAAAATACCACTGGAATGTGAAGCCAGACAATGTTAAGATGCAGATTATGATGATAGTCTATCCCCTTTAACATTCAGTGGTGAGGAACCATCTTTTAGAAAATGAATTACCAATCCATTGGCTTTTCTTTTCTTTTCTTTTCTTTGGCATTGTGTGTTTCTTTGGTCTCCTCTTGTTTGTATACTTCCCTGTCGAGCCCTGTAGTATACACAGTTTCAAAGTTTACAGCTTCATTCTGCCGTCAGCCATCCATCGCTCGTGCGGTTGGAACGGTACCACGGGTTGTCACGGGAAAAAGATGGCGAGGTGGATTTGTAAGTCTGTACGAGGGTGAGTTTGAGCCCCTCGAGCCGCTTGCCTTCGAATCCATCTGTCGAACCAAATTCTGCTTCATAGTCTTCTGTTTCCAAACTGCCCCGACATTCTACATTCAGATCGACGACAAGGGGCACAGGACAAGGTGAAAGGTTTGAGGTTTACCCCCCCCCCCCCTCCCTCTCCCCCCAGACACTCCCTACACATACACAAACCATCCTCAGTCCCCCCCACAACTATGCTTTGTCCAGGACTGGACCGCCCTTTGCCACTGTCTCACCCAAACCTCAAGCCATTCATTCTTCTATTGTGTTTTAGGACTTTCTTTTTTCTTTTTTTTCGACAATGCAATCCTGAAAGCACTTTGCCTTGTTATTCCTTTGTGTGAACATGTGAATGATAATTTGTTACAAGAAAATGTTAAATATGTAAAAGATCATTCACTGTTTTGGAAAAACCTGCATCTGTCTTTCTGACGTTAAAAGAAAACAACAAAAAAAAACAATTTAGTGACATTAAACCTGAATCTATTTTATAAAATGTTTGCTGCAGCCAATTGGTCTTGTCATTCAGTATTGTGGCTTAGGGTTGTTTGTGTTCAATAAAGTGCTATTGCTAAATATTTCAAAGTTTGGAGTTATTTGTGCCAATTGATTCATCCTTCAGGTCCCGTACAGCAGGTTTTATTCACATTTCTTTATTAAGGTCATTAGTTTCGTAAAAATTCACAAATAGCTAAATTAAGCTTTATACAGTTAATAAACTTTTTTTTACATATTTATCCAAAAAGACTGAGTCTCAATTCGAGTGTAAAGAAAACAACAATTCGTACAATTAAGATTAAAACACAGTATTGAAAGCGTCATTAGGATTATTATATATTAAATATCTGCCGATAGATCCTTTTAATACGGTGGCTGAAAGAGCTCAACACACTGCAAATTAAGGAAACCACTTCATCAGTTTGACGACGCATGCAAATAAAGAAACATGCTGCATATTGCAATGAAGAACCAGGGAAATGTTTCCAGGAGACCGAAAGAAGTGATGAACCCGGTTGTAGTTCACAGTTTTGTGAAGTTATTGAAGTCTGAAACTCGTCAATGGTGATGGAACTTCACGAAGCACTGAACTACAGTCAGGTTCATCACTTATTTGGATCCCTGGAAAAAAAAATTGTGTCGTTTTCGCTACTTGCAGCATATTTCTATGAGTTGTGACGTTTTGTTTTCTGTACATACGTTTGTGTTTTATATGTTTTTTATTAATTTGCACTGGACCTTTAACACAGCTCCCTGAATGCAGCATTTAATTAAAGGTCGGTCGGTTACTTCCTGCTTCCGACTGACTGACAACACCCACCGACCAATCAACGGCGCCCCAGTACGTCATGACGTCAGCTCCCTGGTGCCGTCAGGAGCGACGCAGACGCGTAGGATGTAGCACAGGACGTGGCTAACGAGCTGCTAGCTTACAGTAACAACGTCCACAGTAAAAAAAAACACACAAACGCGGCGGCCGGGATCCATTTTGCTTCATGTTCACGTAAGTACACCACGCGCACGATGCGGTATCCTCACGCAAGCGGACACTTCCCCGCGTAGCTGTCCCCCCCTGAGCTACGCCTGGTTAGCTCGGCGGCTAACAGCCAGAGGAAGCCAACGGCACCCACCGCAGACGCTTTAACGGGGGGCTAGCTAGTTAGCCACCGTTAGCTTATTTTTTATTTAATGACGAGAGAAGCCACCTAGGCACCGTCACTCGGGCACCTGGTGATTCATCTTAACGTGGCCCTTTTAAAATAGCGATTAAACCCCGGAGCTCCAGTGGAGTGGGAGTGATGGGAGCTGGAGCGTCCCAGTGGAGGGTTAGCTTGGGTGCAGGACATGCTGGGAACGATGGAGGGGCTGTGGAAATCGCCTTCAGACCCAGTATGTGCTGCTTCCCTGTGAATTTAGGTCAGACACCAGTCAGCTGGGACTAGAGGATCCTCGCTACCAGACGGGGCTGCTGCAGCATCTTAGGAGAACCAACAACCCACAGTGTTGGTGAATCAAGGACGAAGCTCTGAACGTGTCTCTTCAGATTCTACTGATCACATAATGACAAGTTCTGGCCTCTTGGATCGTTTCCCCCTTTTCTCGCTTCATGTCTGACTGCAACGAGGAAGCTTGGAAGTCACTGTCGACCAATCAAACGTGTGTCTGCAGCTGCATCCATGTTGTATTTATTACCCAGTAGGAGCTCGATGAATCACCCCCCCCTCCAGTCAGACAGGAGTTGTTTGAATATGATAATAATAATAATCATCACGATCATTTGTTTCTTGCAGGGAGCGTCTGTCTCTTCCATCGGACAGATCATTTCTGCCGGATGTGATGCATCAGCCGTGCATCAGGAGCTGAATGGAAGCGTTCGGGGTCTTTTGTGAGTGAGGTAGGCTCCGAGTGTGTGTGTGTGTTGTTAACATATCCATTGTCCGACTCTTTCACAGTTAACACAATTCCCATCTGCTCGGTTGTGTGTTCCTCAGGAGGTTGTGGGTCCCAGTGATGTACCATGGGGTACGACATTACGAGGTTTCAAGGGGAGGTGGATGAAGACCTGCTGTGCCCCATATGTAGCGGAGTGCTGGAAGAACCAGTGCAGGCAAGTGCACGTCTGAAAGATCACGCACCTTGAATTCTGTCTTCTGATTTTCTTACTTCATTGTGTTCTCATCTTTCCCTCCAGGCTCCACATTGTGAGCATGCCTTCTGCAATGCCTGCATAACACAGTGGTTCGCCCAGCAGCAGATTTGCCCCGTTGACCGCACGGTGGTGACGCTCGCTCACCTCCGGCCCGTGCCCCGCATCATGCGCAACATGCTGTCCAAGCTCCTAATGAGCTGCGACAACGCAACCTTTGGCTGCACGGCCACGCTGCGACTGGACCAGCTGCAGTCACACCTCAAAGACTGTGAGCACAACCCCAAACGGCCCGTCAACTGTGTGGAGGGATGTGGGTGAGTGGCTCCCACTTTTGGGATCCCATGAATATAGCTTCTCTCTAATTTGTCACCCCTTCCCTCTATGGTGTTAATTTCCTCTCTTTTCCTCTTCCCCCAACTCCTGCAGGCTTGAGATGCCCAAAGATGAACAACCGAACCACAACTGCATCAAACATTTGCGCGGTGTTGTTCAGCAGCAACAGACCAAGATCTCAGACCTGGAGAAAACGGTGGCAGAACATAAACACCAGCTGGGCGAGCAGGTAAGAACATTGTTCTCCAAGTTGAAACTTTAAATACTACATGGCTCTTGTCCTGAAAAATGTTGTTTACAAATGTCTGTAAGTGTGATAAGCACGATACGGGATTACATGGATTCCTGTTTGTGTGTAAATCTGTTGTGCTTGTGTACTTGTTTCTTCGATGTACACACACTATTTCTAGGAGTAGAACCGATTTAACAATATATAAAAGTCTTAAATGTAATGAATTTAGACGTGAACAGTAATAAGTCAAACTTAAGAGTCTTTTTTTTTCAGAACCGTAATTAAACACAATATTGTTATTACTGGTTATGTGAGAGATGACACACAAATACTTTAATATGTAATATTACAGAGGAGGAGGATGATATTTATTATGGAATTGATTCTAAACTCTTGTTCTAAATCCAATAAAAGTGAAAATACCTGATCAAAAGGGATTGGTTTGAAATATACTGCCCCCTGATTTGTGTATCCTCTCAAGCTGGCAGTCACATCAATCTGTGATAAACTCCCAGTTTAGCTTTATAAAATCTTGTGAGATCAGTAACTGAAGCTGGTTCCTCTTCATCTCCAGAAACGAGACATTCAGCTGCTGAAAGCCTACATGAGAGCAATCCGCAGTGCGAACCCCAACCTGCAAAACCTCGAAGAAAGCATCGAGTACAATGAAATCTTAGAGTAAGTTTAACTGTCTCTCTCAGAATTGGTTCTCTCAGGTAGATGTTGTCCCGGTGCTGCGGCTCAGTCCTTGATTCTCTTGTGGTTTATTTGTTTTCCAACAGGTGGGTGAACTCCATGCAGCCGGCCCGGGTGACGCGCTGGGGGGGCATGATCTCCACCCCCGATGCCGTGCTCCAGGCGGTCATCAAACGCTCCCTCATCGACAGCGGCTGTCCCCTCTCGGTCGTGAACGACCTGATCGAGAACGCCCACGAGCGCAACTGGCCTCAGGGGCTGGCCACCCTGGAGGTGCGGCAGATGAACAGACGCTACTATGAGAACTACGTCGCCAAGCGGATCCCTGGCAAGCAAGCCGTGGTGGTGATGGCGTGCGAGAATCAGCATATGGGGGAGGATATGATCCTGGAGCCCGGCCTGGTTATGATCTTTGCTCACGGCGTGGAGGAGATCTTATAACTGGGCAGCTGACTGAGCTGATCCAGAGACACGCGGGACGTTGTTGCGCGGGGGGGGGGTTGTTTGCTGTGACGAGTATTTTTTTTTGTTTTTTACTCGTCAGAGTGAAACCTTCAAGGTAATTCTGGCTTATTTAAAAAAAAAAAAAAAAAAGAATCTTATAAGAGGCTCACTCCTAAGCTTCGTACCTATGCCTTAAAATAAGGACAAACACACAATGAACCTGGCAAATCAACTTAATCTGACTGATATCGAAGAGAAAAGGTGAGATGTGATGTTTACAAGGTTTATATTTAGTGCATTATATGATCTGATTGTTCTGCTCCATGTCCTGATATAGTAATAAGCTTGAGCCCCCATTTAATGTCCGCAGTTGTATAAATGCTTGTAAATACAAATACTATATTGAATTATAACTGTCATTCTCTTATTCCCATTACTGTAATTAGATTGTGTTCTGTTAATCTCAGTGTGTCCCCGTCCTCAGGGACGTCGGCTCTGCTCTTTTTTTTTCGCGTGCTTGCTTCTTCTTTTCTTTTTTTAGTATTTAGACTCCTGTGAATATTTTACAAGACATCGTGATCTCAGTTTAGATTGTCCAAAACCTTCTGTGCCATTGATTTTTATTTATTGTGTTGCCTTTCACACAGACATGCTTGAAGATGTTACCATTTTGATGTATGGAAATCTGCCTTTTTCGGTGCATTTGAAGTTCGTTGCAGGAAGAAGAATTACATTTTTGTTGTGTTTTCTTTGTTGCCTCAGTTGTATATATACGTACTCTGTATGTTGGGTCCAGTTGAATGGTTGAATTTTAACATTTAGGATTTGCCTACGTGTTTTATGTGACAAACCACGGTGGTCCACCTGATCCTGAAACACACTGATCTTCTCATTCGTCACAGTTGTCATTCATCTGTTCACTGACATTTCACTGAGAACCACAGCTTGGAGATTGTATAAATATTTGTGAAGTCACTCTTATGTTTTCATTTTGAGAGGTAACAATGTTTCACCATTAGTCACTTAGTGCTGATAAAAGACAAACCAGACTCCAGACATGTGGTAGAAAAGATCAATCAAGTGCAGTAAAATCATAAGTTGAATTGTGCCCTTTCTTATTTTCCTTATTAATGTTTTTGTTTTGTGTCTGTTATGTACTGTGTTGTACAGACAAAGTAATAAAATGACAAACTTCATCCCAAAACAAAGCGTTTTTCTCACTGGGGTAACATGAGTTTAATTGTCTTAATTATGAAATAACAATGCAGTTCCTTGTTTTACCACATCATGTCCTCAGAGATCTGTGGGGAGCTTTGTGCCTTTAGGGCGAAGCAGCTGAAAACATGATGTGAAGTCTGAAGATGGAAACGACTTCGGCTTTAAAGAAGCTATGGCATCCAGGGGGAAAAGCAGGATTCTTGTTCCAGAAAAGGAGAAGTTGAATCCCGAAGAGTAGGAGGGGGGTCTGGCTGCTCTGACCTGACTCACTCTCCTCTAACCCTGACACCCACATGTTTTCCACATCTGCCATCCTCTGCTGAACAGCCTCGTCCTCTTTGTGGCCACTAATCCCTCAGCATTGTGGGCAGTGGAATGTGAAATCACCAGCGTCTGTGGCTCTTGTTATTCTCTGCGCTCGTTATGAGATGTGGTTGGTCGAGATAAGACAAACTGCAGTTCCCACACTGACCAACCTGTGACGTGTATGTGTATGAGCCAGATTGATTGACACATAGCTTTATCTTCTGTATGTGTGTGTTGTACTTATTGTTCAATGTTCTGTATTTGTACACATAGTATTTACTGTCTTCATTTATTCACTACATCTGTTTGTTTGCATCTTATTGTCTCGTCTCACTCGACTCCATTTTAAATAAAGTTTTGTAAAACACTGGTCCCAGTGAGAGTTGTGCTATTAAACCATTAGACTGTGAATAATGACTTTGCTCTCATAAACAATGGTAACAAAACCACATAATGTGCAATTGGATGCACACACAGACACACACAGACACACACACACATACAAACACACACACTTTTCTTCAAACCCTTATTCTAACCATAACTCTAATATAAAACCTAAATCTAATTCAAACCTCAAAACCAGCAGTCACATAAATGTCGTCACAATAACGGTCCTCACAACTATAGAATCCCCCCCCCAACACACACACACACACACACACACCCCGGTGTGACGGAGGGGGTGTGTTGGTTTGCGGAGCAGAGCAGCTGAGGCGGTGCTTGTCAGGAGAGTCGGCTCGCACTCAGTCACTGCTCCGCACTTCTTCAGTCTGCTCCTCCCGTCTCCGCCTGTCTCCTCCCGCCTCCTCCTGTCTCCTCCTGCCGCCTCCTCCTGCCTGCAGATAAACTTAACGGACACTTTGCTTCTCAGAGGAAAAACCTGGATTTTCACGAGTTTTCTGGAGAAGTGATCCAGCGACAGAAAGGTAAAGAGACACACACACACACACAACACACACACACATACACAGAGAGAGAGAGAGAGAGAGAGAGAGAGAGAGAGAGAGAGAGAGAGAGAGAGAGAGAGAGAGAGAGAGAGAGAGCGATATGTGCGGACTCGTCGTGTTGAAGTTTCTGCTGCAGAGACTCTGCTGTCACAACATGAAAGAGATGTGCACGAGCTCTGTGCACGAGGGTTTAATTCTTTACACACTCCTGAGATAGTGTCTGCGTGTGTGTGTGTGTGTGTGTGTGTGTGTGTGTGTGTGTGCGAGTGTGAGTGTGTGTGTGTGAGTGTATTACTGAGTAATTCAACATCCAACAGCGCAGAGCTGCTGCTGCTTGAATGTTAAACTGGTGTTACATCCTCTGTCTTCTCCCTTTAGGTCCTCACGAGATAAGATGAGATGATTCTATAACTGTTATTCATTGAATGAGAGGAAACAATAAGAAACAGATGTAGTGAAGGAATTAATAAAAAAATACAGAATATTAAACAATTCAAGTAAAATCAACTAAAACACATACACACACACACACACACACACACACACAGAAGATTAAGATAAAAAGCTGTGAACAATGAATTTAACTGATTAGATCAAATAAGACAAAGGAAATAATTTTGCTTAGTCCAACATTACAGTATCAACTCTATATGATAGATTATAGTGATTAATGTCAGACTTCTTCTTCTTCTTCTTCTTCTTCTTCTTCTTCTTCTTCTTCTTCTTCTTCTTCTTCTTCACGGGGAACCCTGGCCTCAGTTCATCTGTCAGGGTTTGGACTATTCTGGGTGGTGCCCTCTTTAAATAGTTTGGAGTAAAGGTCTCCACTGTGTGTTTGACTCGTAGCTGCCAGCACACGACACGCTGCAGCCTGATATCTGTGAGTGTTGTAGGATGTGGCTGCTGCAGCAGAGGAGACAGGGAGGAAGACGTTTAACTCCTCCGAGTGGTTTTCACTGGTGGTGTGAGGAAGAGGAGGATGGTGGGCGATGTTGGGCACTGATCATTGTTGTGGTCTTTTCACTGCGAGTGACTGTCTGCCCTCATTACACCTGGAGAAACGAAACAAACAGGAAAGTCTTGAGTCCTTTTTTTTGCCTAATCTGTCAGTTTCTGCTCCAGGGGACGGTGGGGACAATGATCTCCATCAGTCCATCCGGTCAAATGTCCTGTTGCTGATGTTGGTGTCTGAGTCTCGAGGCTGAGAACTGAGAGGAGTTGAGATCATTCGACTCTCTGTGGTGTGGTTTTTATTGGGGTCGGCGATACGACCACAAAGTAGATTCATATCAGTGGAGCTCAATAATTATCTTGATAAATGTCCCACTTATTAAGATTAAGATGCATTTATTCATCCCAAACACATGCACAGACATGCAAAGACTCATGCATGCAGGTAGGGAAATTTAACCTCTGCTTTTGACCCATCTGGTGAAGGACAGAAAGAGCAGTGAGCGACCATGTACGGCGCCCGGGGAGCAGATGTTGGGGGAGTAAGGTGCCTTGCTCAGGGGCACTAGACAGCGTAGGGAGAATCCTCTTGGATTTTTGGACAGATCATCCAGGTTCGTCTTTTTGTTGTCTCTCTGTGGAGTCGAACCAGAGACCTTTTCTGCCCATAGTCCAAGTTTCTGCCACTAGTCCACTGCCTATTATGACAAAAAAACAAATCCATTTAATTTTGGTGCAGATCCGGTTTAGGGGGGGGGGGGGGGGGGGGGCTTTTCTGTCTTAAACCTTGTAAGATAGGGCACTTTCACAAAAATACATTTCTCCCTCTTTTCTCAGAGAAAACTCCGGTTCCAGTGAATTTGAATGTGGTTTCATACAGGAACTGTTGGAGGTTTGAAGTGACTGAGTGAAATCCTTGTTGCTTATTAACTCACTTTTGTTTGTAAATAGGAGAATCTATTTATATATATAGAAAAAACTACAAGGTCCTGGTTTAAATCTTTCCACCGTGAAAAATATGCACTAGTGGATCATATAAGCTTGTGTTCTACTTCCTGTTGCTGAATATAACAAACTTATAACTTCATATTTCAACACTTCAAAACTTTGACTCTTTTTAGCCCCGTTGTTTGATCCCTGTTGCTATGGCATGACTGTTGTGATCTGAGAAATGGCATCAATGTCTTTTTTTTATCTTTAACTTCTCTAAATGCAGCAGTTGTTTCTTTTATTTTGCCTTCACTTCCTTCTTTTTATTATACAATCCTGTGTCAATTACCACGTTTTGAACCGTTTTTTTAGGATTTGATATTTATCAGGTCATAGAAGTGATTTTAGAAGTTTCTCTAGTGAGGCCTCGTCGATTCGTACAGAAAAAAGAACAAGTCCCAGTCGTGTATTTTCTAGTTCTTTCAGATCCCCGGATGACCTATTTACCTGGATGGTGCAGGACTCCGCGTGGAAAAATTTGACATTTAGTGTTTCGTTTTCACTTGTGTCTACGTGCACACTCTCACTCTGTGAAAAACACAGGCTGTGGCACGCTCACTAGTCTGGGCAGGTTTCCGTGCCCTTCTCCAAAGCTGCCCACACACAACGAGCTGTTATATAAGTCCCATTCACGTCTGAGCTCGGGGTGACGGGGCTCTGAAGCCGGAGAGCCAGGGGAAGCCTTTCCTTCGATTTACAAGAAATCAGTGATTCACACGTGGGGAATGTCTTCTTCTCTCCTCTCTCTTCTTTTGGTTTGTTGTCACAATCGTGTGTTTATTGTGCACAGAACTGTTCCTCTCACTGGAATCTGTTGTGCTTTTTACTTCTTTAATTACAGTCGTAGTGAAGGGGAAGCCCCACTTCAACAGCAGTCCTTGTTGTTCTCTCTATTCATTACGCAACAGTGTTATTCAGTTGATGATTCTCACACCGGGCAGATCCATATTTGGAGACACACATTCTGCTTTGAACAACAGAGGCTTCAGTTGGTGGTTTCTTATTTTGGGGCCAGTTTGACCCTGCCTCTGAAAAAGTGAAGATAAAACAAACAAGGGGAAGTGGTGGTCACAATACAGATACTGTAAAAGTGAAGAAATGGCCTTTTTCCTCCTGTGGCTGTTGTTGCACTGAGTGAAACGCTTGTTGCTCGACCACCGGAGCAAACAGTTCACGGCCTGAGCCAGGGAGTGTTCCAGTGAGTCACAGTCGCATCTGCATGTAGAATGTAATTTGGCCTCTGGTTTGGAAGGCCAGTGCTGGTGGTGTGGGAGGGGGGGTGCAGGGGGAAGACTCATAGCTCGCCAACCGGGCTCCCCCCCTTCTCTCCGACCTGTTAGTCACCCATGGCAGCACTCTGACGGAGAGCAGCTGATGGAGGGAAACACTTTCCACAGCAACAGAGCACATCCGTCCCCCCCCCCCCCCCCCCCCCCCCCTTCCACTGCAATCTGCACACACTTCAGACCCAGAGAAGAGTTGGAGGAGGAAAACAGATGCCCCGACGTTCTCGACTTCAGCTCAAAAAGAACCTACGCAGTGTTTTCCAACCGCAGGCTGACGGAGTCGAACGGCTCTGCACCGTGCAAGTGTTGCAGAACAGCAGATTTCCTTGACACAAGGCGGGGGTGTGACGACAGCTTGCACAAACATGAGCCCGCGTGGAAAAAGGTCATCCCCAAGCAAACCTTCAAGTGACTCGTGTAGAAAGGGGCTTTTATGGGTGTTGACAGTTGAACATAGGGACATGAAGGGTTTATAATGAAACACATGGTGTGTGTGTGTGTGTGTGTCTTTGTGTGTGTGTGTGTGTGCCACTCTAATCCCCAACTTGTGATTTTTTATGAAGCAGTTGATTTGTTGTTTTGCAGTCCAGTGGTCGGTTTGGTTTATCTGGGGGGGCGGGGGAGTGGTTGCTGCCTAGAGAACCACTTTCAACATTAAGACTGTTCTTTTTTGAAGAAGCGGTGGCGGCAGTGAGTCAGTGGGCTTCTGCTTTTGTGCGTTTGTGCTGGAGCGTGCAGCTAGAGTCGTACCTCAAACCGTCTGCAGCGCAAACCCACGTACGTCGAAGCTGAATCTCCTCTGAAAGGAATCTCAAGCACAGCTCACTCCACAAAGCCTCGTCGGCCGCTCCTTCATGAAACAACTCTCAGTCCAGCAGTGTGAGTTAATGAGAATCGGGCCACAGGCGGTTAGTCACACGCTCTGTATTAAGTCCTAACAAGCCTCAGACATTCCTGCAACCTGCTGAAATATCCACCCTCGCCTCAGTGAGCTCGTTCAGACGGGGGCCATTGTTTTGTTGTGTTTTTTCTCTCATCGCACTATTCATGGTTCCCTCGGAGCGGAGGGGATTCCTCTTCCTGTTGCCCCCATGTGTCCGCCCTGCTCCTGATTCCTTCTCTGCATGCAAATCATTATCTAATCAGGAAGCGGGGAATCAAATTACTCACGCAGGCCCCAGATCTTGTAGAACCAGATGAGCATGTTGATGATGATGATGATGATGGTGCTCATGACATCATCCCGGCCTCTGGTGAGGATAAAAAAACAAACATCTAAAACCGGAGCTGTAATTACCGTGTGAATAAACTTCAGACGACCTATATTTAGTCGGTGTATGAGCCGGGCGTTTGAAGACGGAGTGAGGTGTGTATATTTAGCAGAAGCTCTTCCCGGCTGTGGGCAGGTGATCAGCAGCAGATGGCCTCTCACGACTCCTCCGCGTGTCACTTTGCAGTCGGCTCAGACCCGGCCCACCGGATCGGCAGCAGAAAAACGGCGTCTGCTAGGCAACGCCGCTGACCTTTGGAGGGAATTAAGTGAGGACAGGGTGAACCTCTCAGACTCTGAAGGGAGCAAATGGGGCCTAATCACATGGAAGGAGCAGACGGGTGATTTTTTTATTATTTTCCCCCCCACCACCAGGTTATTTAATTTCTGTTTTTCTGGGTGAAGCTGCACTTCAAGGTGTGATAAGAGCGTTTCAGCAGCCTGGCCTGAAAACCACCTCACTGCCTTCTACCTGCGTTGTGTCCGTGGAGCTGAGGAGTGATGTATTCTGATGAAAAACATGATATCCGGTTTGCAGCGTGTGTATTTCACTGTCAGTTTATTTATCCTTTTCTATTTTTAGCTATTTCCCCTTTTAATCCTCGTATAAAAATCTCATTGTTTATTGGGGAAATACCTGAATTACATGGCAGGCTGCAGCAAGTGGCCTTTCAGGATCAGACCACTTTCCAAAGCTGGTTGTCGAGCTTCTGAGTCTGAACTTCCTGTTCCAAATTTTTCCATTTTCATTAAGTTCCACATGGTATTAAAATCAATTAGCAAATTCTCTTGACTTGTGCACTCCACCAGGGTTAAGAGCCTTGTGTTGTTTTCAGAGGCACATCAATGTTGCATGGTAATGCATGCAAAGTGCAGATTGATTTAGAAAGTCAACACTGCATTATTACCTTGTAATGGTAATGTAAAGCAGGCCGGCTCTAATGCAGCGATGCATCACACAACTCAAGACGAGTTTTAACATGAAAACAATTCAAATTATTTATTGTTTCATTTTGTTATTTTAAGTGTTTGAGCGCCTATTTAAACCAAGACCTTGTTTGGTCGGGGCCCACGGACCAAACTTTAGACCAATCAGATGTCTCGGTCTGGATCGAACTGGACCAGTGTGAGAACACTATTGTGGGAGACTTTGGAGTTTCAGACCAGTGGCAGGAAGTGGAGGCAGAATCAAACAACAGAAGAAGAGAAAGATCCTCTGACAGGATTCCTTAGATTTGAACCACGAGGACAGAATACTACTACCACTTCTACTACAACTACTACTACTACTACTAATAATAATAATAATAATATGACTGCAGCAACGAAGTTATTAAAGGGAACCGGTTCCGTCATTTTTTCTCAGCACTTAACAGAAACAAGTTTGCAAACTGCACTGACAACACGCCCTCGCCAGTCTTCAAACCAATCAAGGTCAAGTAGAGGTCGACACGGCCAACCTCGGTGATGACGACAGGAAGTGCGCATGGTGGGCAGAATCCTTCAGTGTGATTCATACCAGATCAAATGTGAACTGGAACAAAGACGTGAACCTTGCTTCAGACTGTGAATCACCCTGAATCCTGTGGGACGTCAAAGTGAGAGGTCTGATTGACTGGTTCCAAGGTAACGGTGAATCATAGTATATACGGTAAAAGGAAAAGTTATAACATCAAGTGAGGAACTGATGAAGTGAGTCACTCAGATCATCTAACTGAAGAATATCAGACTGTATATTATATTTTATCATCTCAAAGTTTTGGTGTGGTATATTTTCATTTGGAATAATTCATGGATCTGGATGAAAAAGTCAGAAATATTTTAGATTGTGTTTGATTTAGTGAATTTAAATAGAATAGATGTATATGCATTTCTTTACAACTCATATATTCCTCTTTTGTCGATAAGAGGATATTGTATTCTCTCCATCAGATGTTTCACGGCCTTGGTTTTAAATCTTCTCGCCATGAAGAAGATGCATTAGCCGAGCGGGACAGCTTGTGCTCTACTTCCTGCTGCTCGTTAGAACGGACTCATAAGATCGAATTTCAGACATAACTGCAAAACATATCGATTATCAGCCGACACTCTGTAAATTCAGTCTCCATCTACGCCGGTGTTTCTTACATGGTGACAGGATACGACTTTCTCTCCTCCATTAACTAGTTCCTCCTATTTCTTTAATGATTAATGAACTTCATCTATTTGCCGTCACGTCTTACGGAACTTCCTGCAGCACTCAGCGCCGTAATGCTTCGTTCCCTTACGTCTAAAGCCATCGTGTCGTTAATATCAAACGTGTCTTTTATGTTTTCTCTGATGTTGTTTATATGTAAAGCAACAAACCGCAGCTCTGTGGACTCATTTCTCCTTTGAGGAAACCATCCTGCTCCTCTATAAGCAAATGTCCATTCAAAGTTCACATGTTCAGCTTCAGAATAACATGCTTCACCAACTTTTTATTCCAATAACAGGTTCCAGTTCTGTGTGTGATTCATAGTCACATGTCACTTCCCTCCGTGTGAAGGGGGATGTCCCTCCAGAAGTTAATTTGTTTTTTTCCGATCTCTCTGGAAGATACGATTGTTCATCTCTGCATTTTGACTTTTCACTGTCAACATCGCTCCTGCGCCAAACTGAACCAAGGACAGAGAATTGCAGTTTCGTTTCGTAAACCTTAAATGGGCTAATGAGTGCATGGAAGGAGATTTGGGCTGCAGGGAAATCCCTTGAGTCCAAGTATCAGGGGTTCCTTCAGCCTGACATATTTTCTGCCAGACTCGTGTCCCAGTTTTAAGAAGCTAAAACGTATTAAAGATGGAAAGAGATGTAAAATGAACCCAGTGAGCTTCCTCATGTAGGCCCCTTGAATCCAGGTGCACCGAATTTCACACACTCATAGAAATATATTAATATCAGGAAAACAATTTAAGAATGTGCACCAGAATGAAATTATTAAATCTCTGGCTCCGGGTCCCATCCCACTGTATTTTCGGTGCAGAGCGGATCTGTAGGTTTTGCTGAAAGATATCTAATCCCCCTTATGAAACCAATTTTAAATTGATCTGCACCACATTGTAGCACTGTATTCCTCCCCTCTTAATAAGCCTGATTCTTTTCATCATTTATTATTTGAGAAATCAATGAAAATATTGAAAAACGCCTCTCAGTCTTTTAAAGAATATCCTTTGATCCGCTTCCTGCTCAAGATCCAACATTAACAAACATTACCCACAAAAATATGAATCACTTAACAATCAGGAGTGAACACATAACCTTCTTATTGGAGGTACAAATGTATTTAAATGCACATTTAGAAGAGACTGCTTGATGAACGAGGACATATCAGAGTGTTGTTTGGGGGCTCTGTGTGTTATCATCTTCTGAAGGTCTGCTTGTGGAGTGTGAGCCTCCTCGTCTGCAGTCGTGTTCCTGAGCCGCTCAGAACGGGAGATGTTATCTCTTTGCTTTTCAAAAAGAAGCAGGAGGCGACCGTGCACCCACCTCCTCCTCTTCCCTGCGCATCTGTGTCTCACCGGTTTCTCTCTCCCGCCCGAGCACAGGCAGGCGGTTGGCGCAGAAGCAGGCACCATGTCCACCCCCACAAACCCAGAGGTGGAGGAGCTGAACCCTGTCGACTTCATCCAGCTGCAGCAGTACATTGAGTGTGAGTACAGACGAGCGGGCGGGCGGCTTTCTCAGCACTTATCCCCCCCCCCCAAGCCCCCCTCTCCCAGCCACCCACACACACACACACACATACACACATACACAAACACACACATTCATTTATACTTGTGTAGGGTTTTTCATATCCAGAGAGACCTAGCAGTAGCATTCTGTTGTTTTGGAAATAAAGCATGCCCACATACTGTTCCCCAGCTTCTTTGTGATTCATGTGTTTTCATAGAGGTTTGAGTGCCGGCCCCACGTGTGTGTGTATCCCTGTGCGACTCCGTGTGTGTCTCTGCTTCCAGACTGCAGCCTGAAGGTGAAGGACGTGCTGAGGGAGTTCGATGCAGATGGCCGTCTGGCCCGGCACAGACACGGAGAGGTGAGGGGGGGGGGGGCGCCACGGCCTGATGGTTTCAACACAAGGTCGGCTGCAGGCCTCTCCAGGCGCAGGACTCGGCTGAGTTATGACTCTGAGCGGAGCCGTCCACTGGGAAATGAGTGATTAATGTAGAATGTTTGGTTATTGATTGTTCTGCGCTGATTAATTCGATTCGTACCCATTGATCACGTTGATGCAGCCGTCCGTGAGAAACCCTCTTTTGCACATGTAAATGACTCCACTTGGTTTTGCCTACAGGCCTCGGGCGGAGTCAGTGCAGATGTGAAAAAAAGTCTTTCCAGATCTGAACATCAGTGGCTGACGCTGCCGACTCGTCTGCGCAGGGAGCAGCAGTCGGACTTTATGATCCATGATTTAACTACACAGTCGTAGAAGAAAACAGAAATAGAGTCGTAGAGTACAAGTATATAACTTCTAAGCTGCTTCTAAGGACAATTTATTTTGTTTGAATATAATGTAAATGTTGTTTGCATAATAATGAGGCTGTGCCCTGCACTCGTGTGACAGCTGGCGACTGGAGGCAGAAGGTTTTCATGTTGTTGTTATGAACACGATCATCTCAAGAGCTCCGAGAGGGAATTCCCTCAAACTTGGTACAAACGCTCACTTTGACTCATGGAAGAACTGATTCGGTTTGGTTGGTGGAAGGTCAATGTCACAGTGCCTCTGACACGTTACCTACCTGAGGGGGAAAGAGATTTACAAGCATCAACTGGTGTGTGGACAATCCCATCCTCTGATCAAGGTCCCAGTGACCTCGTGATAATTCAGGAATCGCCTGAAGAGAATTTCAACAAGACAAGAATGACCTGATCATAGTTTGGAGGTCAAAGGTCATGGCCACGGTTTCGGCCCTCTTGACCAGTCACTTGAACTCAATAGATTTCATTGGTCTAAGTTCACGCTGACCTCATGTGAGTCTGGAATCAGATTTCATTTAGACTGACACTGCATCGGTCGGTGGAGACACACAGCTGCAGTGCGGTACTTCTCTCTCTGTTGTTCTTCTTCTTGTGATCTGCCTGCCTTTGCAGTGGCATTATTTATTACTGGTGCCGCTCTGCAGGGCATCAGCCATGGAAATGGAATTATGTCAACAAGAAGTGGGTTTGTGGTTCAGTGTGATCGAGCCCTGCGGCAGGTCTGTGTGTGAGAAACAGAAACCAGACCAGACAGATGGTCCACAATCATATGTTATTGTCACAGGAAGAATACTGTGTTTTAACTCATAAATGATAAATTAAGTTCTGCAGAGAAACATCTTGGATCCCACAATCAAAACAACAGGACTTGTTTTTCTAAGGAGCTTTTTATTTTCAACAAGGCAGCAACAATCTCCCCTCTTTCAGCAGAGTGGATTTTGGACAAATGCAGAAGTTACCATGCAGAGGTTGCGACACTTCTTTTGAAAGTGTGTCTCACCCATTCATTGTTTCCACCAGTGCATCAATGAAGAAGGCTTCCGTCTGTTCCTGAAGACGTACTTAGGAGTGGAGGACTTCCCTGTGGCCCTCTGCCAGCGACTCTTCCTCTCGTTCCAAAACTCTGAACCCACCCAGGAAGACAGCACCAGTGAGATTACACACAACACAACTCTGTAACAAAGCCCTTATCAATTCAGACACCGGCCTATTAGGCATGCAGTCGTCTATCAGTGCACGTTTGTGTGGTTCAGCCTGTGACTGCAGCGTCTCTCCTCCCTGTCTCCTGCAGAGGAGGTCTTTCTGAAGGACGTGTCCTGTTACTTCTCTCTGCTGGAGGACGACCAGCCCCGGGACAAGCTGGAGTGTGAGTCGCTGGTTTCGTTTTTTCTTGCCCACAATAACGTGAGTGATGATTCCCGGTGCAGCTCCTTCCACTCTCATTTCCCTTTCTCTCTTAAGTCGCTTTCAAGCTCTACGACCGCGACGGGAACGGAGTCCTCGACAACTCGGTAAGTTGTCGAGAGTGTGAAGCAACAAGTCATAGAAGCTGTCTGCCCCTCTAACCAACAAGTCTCCTGGTCCTTTTTCAAACAGGAAGTGGACAGGATTATTGCTCAGATGATGCATGCTGCAGAATACCTGGGCTGGGATGTGTCTGAGTTGAGGCCTGTAAGTCCCACAATGCACTGCTCTGAAATGTAAACATCCAGGAAACACCTAGAACCCTGGGCACACTGCACCTTCACCCTTGACACTATAGCAAATGCACATTTGTTTGCACAAGATGTCCTTGATGACGTGGCGTGCATGGGACGCCACCTGTCACTCATTTGCTAGGACCAGTAAAATCATAAACCTCTCTGCTCAAATCACATTCACACATTCTCATGCATGACAGGTTTCAGAAAACGTGTGGTGTTTCTTTAAGTGATGGAATATAAGTGATTCAGAGATGATGATGAAAAAAACAGCCATGTATCATTTCACCAGGTTCTGAAGGACATGATGACGGCTATTGATGCTGACAGCAGCGGCACGGTGTCTCTGGAGGAGTGGGTGGAGGGGGGCATGAACAACGTCCCCCTGCTGGTGCTGCTGGGCCTGAAGGTGCTTTGAAACCATTTTCCTCTTTTCACTGAAGCGCCGGCTCTGGCTCGGATGTATTTCATTTTGAAAGCAAGTGTCTCGCAGAGTAGTAAAAAACCCACTTTTACTGCTCTTGTGAAACCCCGTCCCCGCGTGCCCCGGCCTCCCCCCCGTCTGCAAGGGCCCTTTTTCTGCCGACTCAGTGTTACAGTGCCTGATAATGTCATCGCTTCTCATGCAAACTCGGCACCATCTGAGCACTTTAGTGTTTTCTCTGTGCCCGGTTCAATCTGTGCCCACATTTTAACAGCACTTGCATAAAATGGTAATCTTCAGGCGGATGCACTTTATTTGACTAGAGAAATAAACCATATCCACGATGGCAGCACATCGACCCTTGAAAAAACTATTACCTTAAATCAAGGACAGGCCAGTTGTGTGGATTGTGTTGCCAGGAGTGTAAAAGCAACACACACTGTGAGACTGTGTGTGTCTGGCAGCTTACTGTGGCAGTTTCTAAAACCACGAAGCGGACTCTGTCACTGGGCTCGGCCTCTACAACAATGCCAGGGACTTCCCCCCTCGGCCTATTTCAAGCCACCAATAGACATTTGAAGCCCGGGTGCATAAACTCAGCCCCCTCACAGGCGCAGCGTGCTTCCCCCCCGTGGGCCGCCCGCTTTGCCTCATGCAGAAATCGAGGCTGATTCATCCTGCAGGGAAAAAAATAAATAGAAAAAAGCATTTGAGAGTGTAATCTGGATAAGAGCACCGGTCACTCAGTAAACAGATTGAAAGCATCTTTATAATCTTGTGTCGAGAACTTGAGATTATAGCCGGCGTGGATGTGAGCAGCCCCGGTGCTGCACAGTGTGTCGGGATGTGTCGAGCCAACTACACACTGCATCATCAGCAGTGTCATTAAGGCGAGGTTAGTCACGAGTGGGTGTGAAACACTGTGAAACACGAGCCTGTACCACAGGACGTTCAGGACAGGATCTGTGTCTTTTTGATCCAAATCCGAACAAAGGAAACAGATATAAGCTTCTTATGTTACAGACTCTGTGTCGTCTATTCAAAATGCAGACGAGTCAGAACAATAACACAAAGCTTGAAGCACAACTCTCTGCTCTTTCTTTGCATCCCCATCTTTTATGATTTCCCTCCTTCACCATGCAGATGACCCAGAAGGACGGGCAGCACCTCTGGAGGATGAAACATTTCAACAAGCCCGTTTACTGCAACGTGTGTCAGAGCTTGCTGCTGGGTCTGAGGAAGCAAGGGCTGTGCTGCACCTGTGAGTTCCCGGATTCACCAGAAGAGGGCGACGCTGCAGTGACACGTTTATCACTGGGAATTGCAGCATCATTTTCTACATTAACACTCAATTATATTTGATATTCCTGTGAAAGCTGGGTTCTTGTTTTGCAGGCTGCAGGTACACGGTCCACGGGCGCTGCGCTAACAAGAACCCGGCTCCTTGCACCAGGACGTTTGTGAAGTCCAAGAAAGACATGGGGGTAATGCCAGTTGTCTGAATAAACTTCATCCTGTGTGTCCTCTGCTCCGCTCTTCATGTTAAAACACTCGTCCCACATTTCAGGTTCCGGCGCACGACTGGGTGAGTGGGAACTGTGAGTCCAGGAAGTGCGATAAATGCCAGAAGAAGATCAAGAGCTTCCAAGGCTTAACAGGCAAACACTGTGTGTGGTGCCACACGTTGGTGAGCAGGCTTCTTAATGTGTGACTGAGCGTCTGAAAGTGTGTTTTCGATCTCTCTGCTTTAATATTTGCTTAATTCCTCCTCTGCTCTTCTCCCTGATTCTTCTCGCTGTACGAATCCACTGCAACAGAGATTAAAAAACATGCTGTAAAAGATAAATATAGCTCCTGTCAATCCTCACTGTCTGTGTTCGACAGCGCCACGATGAATGTGCCGACCAGGAGCCGACAGAGTGCAGCTGTGGGCTGCTCCGGGACCATATCCTGCCTCCATGGGCCATATATCCTGTTATAAAGGTACTGACTCATCCTGGTGTACTGTACAAACACCAACGCACAACACCAACATCAGCCCGGGGCCGTTCTTGTGTTGTTGGTAGTACCTCGGCTGCCTGGGGCCTTGACAGCTGAGGTGGGGAGAGATCTTTCTTCACATTGCTCACGTATTCCCTCTGCTCTTTGTGTTCCTGCCCGAAGGAGAGATCGAACAACGTGAAGAATTGCTGCTCCGGTTCGACGGACGACAGCGAGCTCAACACGACTCCTGATGGACAAGTGCTGCAGGTAATGTTCTGCTTCGTGTCGGCTCTGGTGTTTAACAGATCTGACGTCTGTGGGCTGAGTACAGACAGATTCCACAGTGAAGAAAAGTAAAGAGTAAAGTCAGCATGTGTACTTATTATTTATCATATATCCGTGTTAATCTATCGCTACCTCTTATTGATTTTGAAATTCTATTGCTCACTTTTAAATTGCCTCCCTCTCAAAAACCTCTCAGGTGCATTGACCCCTGAGAAACCGCCCTGGTTACTCACCTCATAACAAAGGGAGACCGAGCTTTTTGCTATTTGAGCCGAATGAACTTAGAGAGACTTTTAAATCCCTTTCTTCAAACTTTTCATTTCTTGGAAACTTTTACTAATAATTGACATCGACTCTTATTCACACTGAATCATGAGCTCGGACAAGGAGGTTCTGTTTCACTGGAACTTGTTTGTGTGTGAGTCGGCAGGATTTCACAAAAACTATTAAAAGGATTATCAGGAAACTTGGTGAAGGGATCTGGTGTGAGTCAGGGAAGAGACCATTTAATAGAGGCATGGATCTGAAATGTCTGTTCACTTTCTTTAACCAAAAGCTCTTGTTTATTCTCATTTATCTTCCTGTCTGGTGTCGTTGTCTTGCTGATAAAACAAAGTGCTATAAAAAAGGTTTTATTAATATCATTATACATTTGTATGTCATTCAGATCAGCCCTGTGTCAAACACCCATCCTCTTCTGGTGTTTGTTAATCCTAAAAGTGGAGGCAAGCAGGGAGAGAGGTGAGTCCCAAAAACAAAAACACATTCATGTAGAGCTATGTGTTTAAAACGTTCACTTTGTTTAATCTGGGTTTATCTGTTTCAGGGTCCTGCGTAAGTTCCAGTATTTACTGAACCCGCGGCAGGTTTACAACCTTTCAAACGGTGGACCTGGTCCAGGGTGAGTAACCAGCAGATTATTATTATCTTTCATAACACTTTGCTCTGAAGACTTCAGGCCTGTATCGTTTGCTGTTGTTATATTTGTCTTCACATGTCTTCCAGACTGAGCTTCTTCCGGAATCTGCAGGATTTCAGGATCTTGGTGTGCGGGGGCGACGGCACAGTCGGCTGGATCCTGGACGCGATAGGTGAGACTCCAGGCTCCATGAAAGGCCTGTGTGAGCTCCTGGTGACAATTCTCATGATCCTGTATTCTGTTTATTCCTTTTCTCTTACAATCAGACAAAGCCAATCTGCAGGTGCGACCACCCGTCGCTGTGCTTCCTCTGGGGACAGGAAATGACCTGGCACGCTGTCTGCGATGGGGAGGAGGTGGGGAACGGTTTTCTTTACTATCAAAATAATGACATTTAAGAGATGTTTCTTTTTTAAACATTTAAAGATTGATCCTCTTGTTTCCGCTGTGCAGGATATGACGGCGAGGATCTGACTCGTATCCTGAAGGACATCGAGGGGAGCTCCGAGGTGCTGATGGACCGCTGGACCGTGCAGGTCATCACAGATGAGAGCCAGGAGAAGGGAGACCCGGTGCCGTACGAGATCATCAACAACTACTTCTCCATCGGAGTTGTGAGTTTTCTCAGAAGAACATTACAAGACAAGAGGAAGTGTTTTTTGTGTGTGTGTTTTTTTAAAGCTGCTTTGTTGTGTTGCGTTGACAGGACGCGTCCATCGCTCACCGCTTCCACACGATGAGGGAGAAACATCCGCAGAAGTTCAACAGCAGGTATGAATGGATCTCTTCAGGGGAAGATAACCAGTTTCTCTTGCTCTCAAATTGCAGTCGTCAGCTGTTTTTCCTTTTTCCTACTCGTGTCGACTGATTCTTAAAGCTGATAACGGTCACACGCAGGCGTCTGTGGCTCCTCCTCCTTCTGAAGAGGCGTGTGTGCTGAAAGGAGAAAATGTTCAGTGGAAGTCAAACATGTCTCCAACCTGAAACTCACGTCTGTTTGATTGCAGAATGAAGAACAAGCTGTGGTATTTTGAATTCGCCACATCAGAGACCATCTCTGCTTCCTGCAAGAAGCTGAACGAGAGTCTAACGATCGAGGTGAGAGCACAGCGCGGGCCTCACCACAAGTGCACGTGTGCAATGTGTATGATGCTGATGTGTAACTTTGCTGCAACCCCCCCCCCCCCCCCCGCTTAGTGCTGCGGTACGGCTTTGGACCTCAGCAGCCTGTCGCTAGAGGGCGTCGCTGTACTCAACATTCCCAGCATGCACGGGGGCTCCAACCTGTGGGGTGAGGCCAAAAAAGGGGACGCGAAGGCGCTGTCCAGTCAGGAGGAGCCGGAGGTGATCACCGACCCAGAAATCCTCAAAGTGGCGTCTCAAGGTGAGAGGGCTGAAGTAGTGTGAACGGAAATCTGCATTCATGATATCTCAGCTCGCCTTGACGGAATTTCTTAAAATTTGGTACCCAAGGATAAATTGATTCAATCTGATTGTCAAGGGTCAAAGGTCAAAGGTCACAGTGGTCTCATAAAACCTGAAACTTGTCCTTTTGAACTTGTGAGGAATGAACAAGTTGCAAAATATGTTGATATTCAACTTTTTCATTGTTTCCCTGGAGAATAATTCATGAATCAAGATGAAAAACTTGTGTTCACAGGACTGATATTCATGAGTGTGGACGGAGTCGTCCTAACGTGTGAAGTGTGCATGTGTGAGGTTAAGGGTTGTGTCATTTGACTGTGGGTGTGAATGTGGGTGTTAATGGTTGTTTGTGAACTTGTGACCTGTGCAGGGTGTAACCCACCTCACCCCTTATGTTAGCTCCAGCCTCCCCCCCCCCCCCCCAACCTCAAACGATAAGTGGTCAAGATAATGGAAGGATGGAGGAATGAATATTCATGAGTGTGTGCAATTTAGTTCAGATCCAAATAAAATAATTTGAATTTGGTCTCATGAGGGGACTATCTATCTATCTATCTATCTATCTATCTATCTATCTATCTATCTATCTATCTATCTATCTATCTATCTATCTATCTATCTATCTATCTATCTATCTATCTATCTATCTATCTATCTATCTATCTATCTATCTATCTATCTATCTATCTATCTATCTATCTATCTATCTATCTATCTATCTGTCTTGTAGTTGTAGGATGAGCATAACTGTGTCTTCTTATGTTTGTGTGACTGAACAATGTCTCTGCCCCGGATGTCCTCCGTGTCCTTGTGTCCCGGTCAGATCTCGGTGACCGTCGGTTAGAGGTGGTGGGCCTGGAAGGAGCCATGGAGATGGGTCAGATCTACACGGGCCTGAAGAGCGCGGTGAGGCTCGCCAAAACCTCCCAGATCACCATCAGGTGAGCCACCGCCACACGGACGTGTTCAGACGCGTCCGACTGACGAGGATCCTTCTCTGGATCTTTACATAACAGTACTTATGTATGCTGGGTTTTTTCTATTGGTATTTTAATGACACGTGACAGTCATTGGTTTTCTTTGCTGATCCCAGGACAAAGAAAGCATTACCAATGCAGATAGACGGGGAGCCGTGGATGCAGCCTCCCTGCACGGTAACTACACACAAAACAACACACTGCAGGAATCACATCCTGAAGCTACCATGTCATTTACTCCACGTTTTGCTTTTGTGTTTTTTTTCTTTCCAGATTCACATCACTCACAAGAATCAAGCCAGGATGTTGATGGGTCCTCAGGCCAAAGCGACGGGCTTCTTCAACCACAAATGAAATGACACCGAACTGACTTCATGCACTTGTCCTCTGTAAATAAAGAACTGACACGTTTGTGATTTTCATCATATAAAATCCATTTTGAATGTGCCCGTTGTAGAATAATCACATGTTAACAGTCCAAGGTTCTGCATCTCTGTAAACGTATATAACCGAAGCATGGCGCTGTTTGAACTACAAACTGTAGGATGTGTTGGTTCGTGACAGAATGAACTCGACCAAATTCACCCAGTGTTTGTTTTTTTTCTGACGGATGCTCGTGGAACCGCTGCTCGGCCGGAAAGTAGAGCAAAGTGAAAGTAAAGACGAGTGTTCAGCTTCATGTGCCTTTGACGGTCTGCTCCTCTTTGTGGTTATCAAGGCGGAGGTAGAAGATGTGCCGGGCGTTGTGCAGACATGCACTTTGGACACAGACCATGCAGTGTTGTGGTTTCCTCTTGTGGCTGTGAAGACACAGGCTTTGACAGATTCGGCAGCAGGAGTGAAGGACAGATGAGAATAGGTCTGAAGTCATTTGTAATAATATTTTTCCTACATTTCAGAAGATACTTGAAAGTGTTTTAGGGAACAGTTACAGGACAATCATCACCAAAAGGCCTGAGTGTTGATGTGCTGCAGCAGTCGGCCTGCTCTGCTGTTCCTGTGTGAGTGTATGTGAGTGTGTGTCTGTGTGTGTCTGTGTATGAGTGTGAGTGTGTGTGTGAGTACATGTAATATCTTTGTGAGGACCAGATTGAGTCAAAGATCTTAAGGAGTGAGGGGATTTTATTCAGTCCTCACAACTTGAGGCTGTTTGAGAGCTAATAAGTGGTTTTAGGGTTAATGGTGTGTGTCTGTGTGTGTGTGTGTGTCTGTGTGTGTGTCTGTGTCTGTGTCAGAGCTTAAAGTCTGCAGCACTTGTTGAGCATGGAAAGTTGTGATATGTTCACTTCTAACTTATAAATTGAGACGACTTGGATTTATAACCACAGATTGAAACCTGTTTAAAACATATATAATCCTTATTTAAATGCTTTATCTCTCATATCATTTCACTGTATCTAGAGAATGTTAACGTAACATGTCTGAAATAACACACTGTGTAAAGACTTTAATAAATCGTCTGCGCTTCTCGAGTTTGTTCTATTGTTTATAACACTTGGATTCGACTGCACACTAAAGCTTCACCCTGTGCTGGATGGCTTTTCTACCACAAGGGGGCGTCATCTACTCTTCACAGTCTGTGGCTCCAGGCTTCTGCAACATGTTTGTGTCCATTAACTCAAAATGAATCCTCTTCTCTTCTTTTACTGTAGAATTAGGAATCATTTAGAACTTAATTTCTTAAAATGTCCGATGATAAATCTACTATTTACTATTTACATATTTACAGTAACAGAAAAACCATTATGGAATAATTTACATTGTGAAAAATGATTCTAAATCCCACAGTGATGTCTTCAAATGTCTTTTTTTTACAGCCACAGGGCAAACCCCCCCAAAATATTAAGTTTACAATAATAAAAAGCAGAGAAATGCAGAATAATATTCACATTCAAGAGGCTGAATATTTAGTATTCATGCTTAAAAAATGACAAACGATAAAAAAACTGAAATGTATTAATCAATTAATTATTTTATTCCTGATATTTTAACTAGATGAACATCTGCACCCCTTCAGAGACACTTCCACCCATACACAACATGTAATTTATCTATCTATCTATCTATCTATCTATCTATCTATCTATCTATCTTTCTATCTATCTATTAAAATAAATAAATGGAGATGATAAATGATGAATACAAATATTGTCAAAATGTACTTGTTGTTAGTTTTTTAAGTGTTTAGTTTATTTAAAAAAAGAGAAAGGTGGACAAGAACACTTCAGGGAGCAGCTAGATTTGAAAAAAATGTGTCAAGTAGAAGAACAAAAAACTTCACAGTATAAATAAACATTTGTACATTTTCCAGGATAACAGTTATGTGCTGTTCACTTGGCCTTTTAACGAGCGTGTGAAATTCCCGAGGTGCACGTGAAGGCAGCAGAGCGACGCGTCAGCTCATGTGCGTCGAGTCCCCGCCCCCAACTTTATTCTGAAGAACAAACAGAAACATTGAGGAGGAGACCTGGAGAAGAAGAAGAGGAGGAGGAGAAGAAGTTGTTGGAGGCTTCAGCTCCTCAGACCCTGTCCTCATCTGCTCCGCTGTAGGAACAGCTTCTCAATAACAGACCACATCCACCATTATCAGTATCAGTGTTACTTCCAGAGTTTATTCTGAGCCGCACGTGAGCGCATCATGACTTTCAGGAGGCTGAAGAAAGTGAACTCCAGCGGACCCGAGTCTGGACCCGCAGCCCCGGACCACGACATCTATTTCCCCTCGTCCCAGTCGGACAGCTGCAGGACGGTGGAGGTGCGGAGCGGCTCCTCGGAGGTCTACAGCTACAAGACCCTGGCTTACTCCGGAGGGACGCTGCCCAGGAACTTCAAGAAGGTGAATACAAGCTTATTTAAAACTCTTCATGTGTTCAGTTCATTCAGGTCATTCAGCAGCTCAGTTCATGTCCAGCCTGGGTCCTGATTCACTGGCTCCTGTAGAATGAAAACAACTTTTAAATCACTTTTCTGCTGCTTAATTGGACTTTTTGAAGCTCTAACTTTTGATAAAGTCACTTAAACTTGGTTAATATCAAGTTTAAGAGCTAAAATAATTTCAACTACTTGTTTTATCAGCATCACAACATGTGTAGTGACATGTCTGCTGTTCAACTGAATGGTTTCCAGGGAAAATAAAGATAATTCCAACATTTAATTTAAAGATAAAGACAAATAACAACATTTTATTGAAAGATAAATACATTACTTCTAGGATCATTAGAAAGAGGAGATTATTTATTTCTAAAATGGACCAGAGGCTCTGGATTAATCTAAATTTGGGGTTAATTCTCCTCACATGTGGAATTCATTGTGTTTTGAAAAATTAAAATGTTTGGGAAACTGCTCCCAGTGGATCTGTAGAGAGGGAGAGAGGGTCTCACTGTGAACAGTAGCAGCCTGGTCAGGGGGCAAGCGTGTGGACCACCCAAACACTGTGTGTGATTGATGCCGTGTCAGGTAGTCCAGGGTCCTTCAGGGTCTTTCACACAGACGACTCCTGGGAGTTGTTGTTGTTTGAATCTGTTTTTCTAGACAAAATGTGAAAATCGTACAGAGTTTGTGTTTTAATATTCAAACCTTCGCGATAAGAGACTCGATGAAAAGTCTGTAACTTTAAAATATCAACATCCAAACAGTAGAAATCCTTCTCATGAGGTCATCATGAGGTCACGTAAACCTTATGAAGATAAATTTGACATTTGTATATGTTAGTTATTTATATTGATTAACGTCTGAGCTCATTTGGCTGAAAAGTGGCCACAAAGAAGTAAATCACCTTTTTAAATCACTCTCCACATGTTGTTTAATCTATTTGTGAAGCTTTATTTGGTTATTTCACATATCCACAGATTCCTGTACAACATTGAAATTACCTGAAGTTGTGTATAAAAGTAAACTGAACATAAGCTGCACAAATGCATCAAAATGAAAATAAACAGTTATATATCAGTTCCTATCTTTATTTCAAAATAAAAGTAAACTGAAGACAACTTCAGAGATAATCCTATCGACCTCTTTAACTGGATCATTTTAACCTGATTACAACATTTTACTGAAGCCGTATCTGAGGAGCAGTTGACAGGAGTGACAGCCTCCACCTCTGAGGGTCAAGAACTACACCAGCTTCAGTCACTGCTGGATAATAACTCTGCTAAACATAGATAAATCCCCATATCTAAAAAGCTCAGTTGATTTTAAAATCTAAAATCCTTATTTCCTCGACTCAAAACGTGTACTCCAGTGTAAAGCCATGTGTCCCAGTGTCCTTCACAGAGACGCACAGTCACCCGCAGACCCACACATCACAAACGCTGTGTGTAGCTGCAGCCGGCGGCCACAACAGTGCATTGTGCACACACAGGGATGGAGCTCCTGCCCCGGCCGCCCCCGTCAGGCTCTGTGGTTACGTGGGGGAATAAATGCACTCATTGAGACGGGCACGGGACAATTCTGTAAGTGTTGGGGCATAAAGAAAAGCAACATTTTACTGCCCAGAGCGCTCGGCAGCACAAAGCCGCCTTTCACGGGGCCAGCATTTGAAAATGACTGAGTTGGAACAGAGGCGGATTGATTGTACGTGATTTAGTGGAGCCGGCGGACAGATACCTTCCTTATTGACACAGGCAGGTAGGGCAGGGTCCTGACCTGCTGTTGACTGGGGCTCTCGCTCAATGCACTTATTGTGGCTGAGGTGTTGTGTGTCTCCAGGGGGGGGGAAAGAAAACTTAAAAGACGTGTGTGTGTGTGTAACTGGAAGAGCCACAGTCTCAGTATGAAGCTGGGTTTGAATCCACTAGTTCCAGATTTTGATTTGGTTCTGCAAACTCACAGAAATATCCCCAGACATGAAAAGTCCTCATTCAAATTGTTAAAGAAAGTCCTGCTGGGATCTGGCCCCTGATCCGAAGTTTAATGTCTTCTCCCCGGAGCCAAACCACAGCTTTTCACCATCGTTCATGTTAATCCGTCCAGTTTGACTCCATCTGGCTCACAAACAACCAGACAGAGACGTGCATTCATTCATCCCGGAGTCCTAAATAATCAAATGTGTCTTATTCGTTTGGTTTAATGGGCTACAATAAAAAAAAAAGAAGCTCTTAATGATTTTAAAATATCAGACAGATCAACAGCCTGGAGCTGATTGAGTTTGGAACTGGAGCTAAAAATAGGTCGTCCTCCTCTTTGATGATGATGCGACGGCTGGAGGTAAACAAAGAGCAGCCCGACGGGTATTTCTGGTTCCAGCTTGTGTTTCTATATCATCACAACGTGGTCCAGTGACTGAGACACACACTCGCGTGCGGTGTTTCCCACTCGATGGACCGGTTGATGCACTCGTGTTTGCAGAAGGTGTGTCCGGGAACTTGGGGGGTTTTCTCCCTCATGAGTAATCAAGCGTTTACCTCAAGCAGGTGTCTGACACACGCCTGTTTCGTTTTGTCTCCTCGCAGGGGGGCGGCCTGCAGAAGTGGAAACCCCTGACACTGTCACCGGAGCCACAAAGGTACAAGCTCCTCCTCCACCTTCATCCTGTGTTCCCCCCCTCCTCCGCTTCCTCCTCCTCTTCTTCTGTCCTCACTCTTCTAATGAGCAGCTTCATCTCGGAGTGAAAGCCCCTCAGTGATGGCGGACATTGTTCTCTGTGATGTTCTTGAGTTCTGTTATGAATGTTCATCTCTTTTGACCGCCTCTGCCTGAGAGATGCTTCAGAGCCTTTGTTCTGTTCGTCTGTCTGTGACGTCCACATGCTGCTGGACACAGAGGACGTCCTGTACAGCAGAGACCCCCCCCCCCCCCCCCTCCGCATGCAATTTAGATCAGGACACACAGGGTCGATCCAGATGTTGGATTCAGACAAAAACTATTGACTGTCTGTAATATCTGTCCTGAATTTTGGATTTTATGGATAAAAATGCTGCATTTATAGATATTTGAATGCTAAATGTTTCTGATTATTAAAAAATATCCCTGGTTTTAGCATTTTTGATTTATATATTGTCCTTTTGTTAGTCTCTTCGTCTCTCCGTCGATCAGACAAAAACAAGACATTTGAGGCCTCGGACCTCACAATGAACGTTTGTTCCAGACTAAACAAATAGATTGCAGATTGATAATCCAAAATATGATTCTATTAATGGATCAGTTGATTAATCAGTAATTTTCTCTGTCTGTTAGAATGAGGTTTATTCAAATAGTTGTTCAGAGGAAGATTCCAGGAGGAAAATTGAGGATAAAAAACTAGCTGTTGCTCAGAGAAGAATCTGAATTAACCAAATGTCTCTTGTTTTCCAGGAACGTGGTCGTGCTGGAGAAAAATGAGGAGGAATCGTTTGGTTTTGAGATCCAGGTAAGAGGATTAATGGAGGGGGGGGGGTCTGAACGTTGTGAGTGCTATTTAACAGGATTCCACTGATCGGCCACATCATCGCTGTCAAAGGATAAAACATAAGTAAAGGATCCACATCTTGTAAATCTCTTAATCCGAGCATTCGCCTGTGCCCGCAGTGGAGGGGCGGGAGGGGGGGGGGGGGGTTAAAGGTCACGCATCAGTCAAATAATTTGTGGATTTTAGTCCCATGACTGGAGAGAAGAGGAGATGTGTCTGTGTTTTTGTGTGTATTTTAAGCCGTGTGGTTTACTCACACGCTCGCCATGTAATACCTGCTCCACTCTCATCCCATCGGAGGCTTTTGCACATTTGACCTCGATATCTGTGTGATCTCGGCCTCGTGTCGCCACCGAAGCACCGCCGCACAATCACGCCTCTGTCGCACAAACCCTTCATTCTGTAAATACTTTACGAGGCATCGATCGAGTGTTTACAATAACGTGAACGCTGCCGAGCTCCGGTGGTTAGAAACAGAGTTATTTTGAGGTGAAAATGCTGCGTTGAGGAGAAGACATATTGTTCTATTTGTGTGTTCGGGTCGGAGGTTCCCACCCTTCCTGCCTGTGGCCAGAGGGAAGTCAGATCACGAGGGCCAGTTTGACGGCCAGCAGAGGAGCACGCAGATGAATGTGGAGTCTCTGGTTTTCTCCTCCCTCGTCCCGTCTGTTATGTTAACACTGACGTTGAGCTCAGGAGCCCAGGATGTAAATGTGTGTCATTTGCATTCCAACGACATTTGCATGGTTTGATGTCGGGATCCAGCAGCGAGGCTCAGATCTGAATCATTCCCAATTTCCCCTTTAAACAAATTTGCTCCAAGTTGGATCCGTGTTTCAGAAGGAGCTCTTGTGATAGCAGATGGAAAGTTCGATGGCTCTCGGGTTACTTGCCTCTCGACCTGTCGGCTGAGCTTCAGGCTCCTGCAGCAGCAGCTTGTGAACTGAAGTAGCCGTTTAGGGGGAAGTGAGCCTGTGACCTTCTGCGGTGACTGAAACAGGGAAGATAATGCAAATGCGTGTGGAAGTAACCATCACTGTTTCTAAGACAACACAATGTTTAGGCCTGCCACTGGTGGAGGAAGTGCTCGCATCGGTTACCTCAGCGAGGCAGACTTCAACCACATCAGTGATATTAGTTTAAAACTGCTCTGTTTCCTCTCGGTGGCTTTTGAGAACATCAGTCACACAGAGCGAGACTTTTAAAGGCCTCGCTATTATTAGAGCTTTGGTAGATCAGATTATTAACTGATTAAAATCTGATCATCAGATTAATCGTCAAGGAAAACACAGTTTGTCGCTGCCCTCATTTACAGCCATTTCAGATAAAAGATAAAACCTTTACAAGTAAAAGCATCTTTAAAAGTATGTATATTACATTTATAAATACTTTGAGTGACTCTACTTAGTTACGTTCCATCTCTGGAGCTTTCAAAGGTGAAGATGCAGAGATGGAAGATACACTTTCATCACTTAGTTTGTGAGTGAACAGGATTGTGGAAAAGCTTCTGGATGGATTCCCATACAAACCTGATGGAAGGATGTGAGATGGGTCAGGGGAAATGGATTTTCACTTTCTAAAACATTGTGAGAGGATTCTCCTCCATGCTTGATTGAATGTAAGGGGCCTTCTGGACCTTGGTGGACGTATGGGCTCTATTGACATTTCAGTTTTTACATGAGAGCAGCGTCTTTGGCTGATTTCCGTATCGGTTTTATTTTGAATGTTGACGACTTCTCTCTCTGCAGTTTGAGTTTTATCAGATAAAGAGAAACCCACCTCGCATGTGGCACGTCTCGACATGTGTTGAGATACAATCTGGTTTCCTGCAACCTCAGCGACTCGTTCGGTGGTTTATCACCGAACCGTGTATCTTGTATCTTCAAACTGCTGCCATCAGCCACATTGTGTCAGATAATAATGACATACCAGGAAGGAAAGGAACCGTTTCTCATGTTCAGTGTTTGTTGTTCTGTCTCCTCCAGACCTACGGCCTCCACCATCAGGACCAGAACTCGGTGGAGATGTGCACGTTTGTGTGCAAGGTGCACGGCGACAGCCCAGCCCAGCAGGCAGGCCTCAAAGTCGGTGAGTTGTCGTTTTGTATTTATCTGTTGTTGTTTTTTTTATCTGAGCCTGAAATAGGCTGGAAAACTACCAGAAATAGAAATGAGGGGAAGAGAGCGTGACAGGAGCTTTTGGTTCAGCTCGTCCGTTCTTCACCAGCTGACACTTGTTTACCGTGAGTCAACAACATCACACCCTGACTCTCTGCCAGCTGTTTAGGGAAGCACAAGCATGACTTCCTGTCGGATCATTTTCCAGTCGATTAAACCTCTCAGCGAGCGGCTTTCTCCTCCAACACGTGCGTGCCGGCTCCTCTCGCCAAAGTGCCGGCGTGAAGTGGCGACCAGCTCCTAAATACCGGCTTTAAAGAACCTGTTGTTTTTATTCAGTTAACAAGTCTCACTTTCTGTTAGTTGCCTTTTTTTAATTGCTGAGATAAGAAGCCTGAAGAAATTTGCACTATTACATCAGCAGAAGACAAGACATCAGTAGCATGAAGTACAGGGGTTAATGAGTATAAAAAAAAATAGAAATATACATTTATACGTGTAAAGAAATATATTATGTGTAGGAATATGAACAGCAGAAAGCATTCATAAAGCAGCCGGTTCAGGGTTCAGTGAAACATTGACTAGAAAACATTTACAAGAGCGAGATGAGCAGAAGCAGCTCTGCCGCTCTGCTTCTATAAATTCTCTCTGGTTTTCAAACTTGTGACCACTCCGTCACAAGCTGTCCGCTCGGAGCCCGCTGGAAAAGACTCAATGTTTTGATCTTCCTCTGCCGGTCGACCTGCACATGTCACTTCGGTTTCACTTCTTGCATTCCTCGCGTGCTCGCTCTTTTGTTCCCAGCGTCTTGCTGCGAACACAATGACTTCATCGCATTAGGGCAGAGGAGGCGTTGTTGTTTGAAAGAGGAAAATAGGCTTTGTTGCCTTTAGCTCACAAAGGGCCGCGGCCGTCACGCCTGGAGAGTCCACGCTGCGTCCAATAAGTTCACCGGCTCCACGGGCGTGACTCCGATCAGTCAACAAACCAACTCTATATCTGGATATCTGTGGATCTAAAAACAAACAAACAAGTCGACTGTTTAGATAATTTATCGTTTTAGCTTAACGTTTATTAAGCATCAAAGACTAAATGTGTTTCCACGGCTTGACCTCATTAGAGCAGATCAAACATGTTGTTGTTTGGACGGAAGCTCACACGCACAACATGATGATGACGTGTGGTTGATGATGCTCTCGGAAATGGTGACGAATCCTTCACACGTTTGCGTCGCACATGTGTGAAGGATTCATTTGGAATCGAACGAGCCTCAGAAGATTGATTCCTGCCGGCTGCTAACACTCTTCTTCTGTTTGGTGTGTGTGTGAGCAGGAGACACCATCGCGAGTGTGAACGAAGCCTCGGTGGAGGGATACCGACACAAAGAGATCGTTCAGCTCATCCGGGCCTGTGGGAACACACTCAGGTAAAAACACACTCACTGAACACAACAACAACAACAGCTGTTGATGTTTATAATTATATTGTAAAGAATACAAGAAAGATTTATCCTTCTATTTTGGTTTTAGTGTTTTAAATATCTGGAAGTTTTAAGTTGTAGTTTTCATTAACTCCTGTTTGACATGAGAGAAAGATGAGGATTTAGTCCTTTCAATGAAACTCAAATTCGGTTGCAGGTTTCCATCATATTGTTAAATAGACTGTCACTGTACATCCGCCCAACAGGCGCCTTTAAAACAATCAAGCTGCTCCACCTTTTCACACACTTTCAGATCTCAGTGCTCTAAACATGCCTGGGTTGTTTTATCATCAAGACCCATGAATGATTCTCAGTGTTCAGTGTTAAAGAAAAGGATTAAAATCATTTCCTGGATCAAACCACATCCTTCAACCAACTTCCGTGGTAATCCGTTTGTTTTGTGTGTGTTGTACTGCTCATAAACAAACACACGATGAAACAGTCGAGTTAATACACAACTTTTTTCATGTGAGGTCTCTCTGTTTTCTTTAATGTCTTGAACTGTTTTATTTAAGCTGCAACAATTAGTGAACCGACAAATATACTGGTTGACTCTTTATATATATTCTCTGTTGGCTCCAGCTTTTCACTCGTGAGACGTGAACGTCATTAAAACCAGTTTCTGTCGCCTCAGGACTGTCAAAGTAAATACGCATCAGATTAATCCTCGATAAAAAAACGGTCATTAAACGGTTCTGTCAGTTTACTGAGCGGATGTTCATTTGAACCCGCTCCCTGTCCTCCTCCTCCTCCTCCTCCTCCTCCTCCTCCTCCTCCTCCTCCTCACCCTCTGGCTCTGCTCGTAAAACATTAAAGTCACAGTCGGCGAGGGCGTGAGGTAAAACCACAACACAGTGTCTGAAATCATCAAATTAAAGTTACAACCCGTGTAAGAGTGAAAACTAGCAGCCTGTAAGACCCCCCCCCTCCATTCCCACAACTGTCTGATGAAAGGAGACTTTATCCTTGTAGTTTTTTATTGAGCGCTTCCTGTTCCACTTACGAGCCTTTGATCTTCTTCTTCTGCTCTCTCACTTAAAGGCTGGAGACGGTTTACAGCGACTCGATCCGCAAAGCCGAGCTGGAGGCGCGGCTGCAGTATCTGAAGGTGGGTTCACTCTCTCAGGCTGTCGCTGCATTAGTCGGCCATTAGCCTCACACACAAACACACACACACTGGACTTCTGTTAACAGGCCTGATATAGACACCCCCCTCCTCCTCCCACACCTGTCTCCCCGGCAGCGCCACCTGTTGCATCAGCAGTTTTCTGCAGACATTCTTCGCTCGTGGCCGTGAAGTGGCTCGAGTGTTCGAGCTTTTCCCCCCGAGACTCCAGCAGCTGTCCGGCTCTAATCCGCCGCGACACAGCCGCTCTCCGAGGCACTAATCCAACATTTTAAAGATTAACCTGCTGCTGCTGCATCGCTCGAGCCCTAGATGCAAATGTTGGAAAGTGATGTTGTCACTTAATACGATGCAGTCGAGAGAAACTAAATAAAACCACCATCTGACTAGAGACCACGTAAATCACTGTGAGACACTCGTATCACTCAGAGTTTCACACACACTGCTGGGATTTTTTGAAATATCCCCCTTGACGCAGAAAGCTATTCGATGACCATTTTACCACTTTACTTCAGGGATTAAGTCCCAGTTCCTGAGCTGGGAGTCATGTGTGGACTCTGTTTGTTGTGGTTTTCGTGTCTCGGTCGTTAAACCTGCATCTGTTTTCTCTTCTCAGCAAACGCTTCACGAGAAGTGGGATGAGTATCGGTCGCTGATGGTGCAGGAGCAGAGGCTCGTTCACGGTGAGTGATACTAAACCTCTCAGTGTCAGAACGTGTTCATCCAGGGATAATGGAAATATTAAAAACATAACAAAATGTTCTAATATAATAAATGAAAAACAAAGAACTTGAAACGTCGGTTCTGAATAGAGACAGAGACAGATGTATTCATTGGCTGGTAAAGATCATCTGATATCCGTCTTTCAGAGACAGATCGGCAACGGATGTGAAAACTTTTATTTGACAGAATAAACAATGCAGAAAGGATGTGCATCTTAATGAAAGTCTTAGATATTTGGATGCATTTGGTTTCCTTTGTATACAAAGTTATTTATTGTCAAGTTTTGTATAAATATCAACCTTCATTGAAACTTGTTTTCATCTGTATTTGATAACGACATCTTAGGAATCCACTGTATCAGTAGAATAAACTTCAGCATTGAAACATCTGTCGGAGTTTCGTTGTGAATTGTTCGTCTATTTCTGCGTCTGTGTTCAATGATGGAGTTACATTCACATTAGTCCACTGTCCTAACCCGTCCCCTCTCTCCTGCAGGTATAGTAATGAGTGATGCGGCGGTGTACGAGTCCCTGGAGTCGGCAGGCGTGTACGGCAGCCTGGGCGCCCCCAGCCCCGCGGCTCAGAGGGCCCTGCTCGGCACCGGCAGCACCAGCAGCAGCGCCAGCTTCCTCAGCACGGCCACAGAGGACGACCCTCTGTACCAGACCTGCCTGTACCAGGTGGACGGCAGCGTGGACTCAGACAACGGCAGTGCCGGCAAAAAGAAAGAGCTGCAGCTGCCGCAGAAGGTGCAGCGTCTCCGGCCGGCCAGCGAGCTCTTCACCTCGGCCAAGACGCAGCTGACCCGCAGCGCCAGCACACGCAGCTACATGAGAGGCTCCAACTCGTCGGGCGAGAAGCAGGGAGGCTTCACCACGCTGCAGAGGAAGCCCAAACAGAAGAGCTTCCGCAGGCGCCTCCTCAAGTTCATCCCCGGCCTGAACCGGCCGCTGGAGGAGGAGGAGAGCAAGCTGTGAGCCGGGCGCCACAGAGAACTGACCCAATGACTTTAAAAGCACCAGTGACTGTCAGACTAAAGCTGCCCAAAGAAAACTGAGCCCACAAACAGTGAAGAGACCAAAGAGAGACGGCTCAGCTTCAGGCCGCGGCTTCTCCCAGCCGGACGGGACTTTTCTTTACATTTGTTCATCTCTTGTTTAAGTTATTTATTTATTTTTGACACGTTTTTGGTTTCTGTACAGAATGAAGCATTTCTCAGTTTTTACTGCATGCAAGACTTTTATTTTGTCAGCTGAATAAATGGCCTGTTACGAGTGTAATTGTGCAACGCAGCATTTTGTACGTTTTGATATCGACATCAGATGATTCCACCGCCACCTCAGTTTCCCTAAATATAAAATAACGGAACATTATTTCGAGCGGAGCTTACATGGAAATCTATTTAGTTCCACTAGCCACAACTGTCTGTGGGAACTGTAGCTCCCAAACTCGAATTAGCACCCAGACCTCGAGTGTGAACACAATCTTTTTCTTATTCCTTTTTTCCACGTGCTGCTGCTAAATTTACGAGGCCTATAAATCCCCCCCCCCCCCTCCATTTAATAATGTTATCACCCAGGTTTTGGGGGTTAATGTGTGGTGTGAGGTGGTTTGGGGTGCGAGGTATCCAGACAGGAGGCCGTTGTGTGCACCCTGACACGGTTTATTGTTGGGAGAGCAGGGAGGAATGTGCGGAGAAAGGCATGACCCAGAATTCCAAACACAACCGGCTTCTTTCAGCTCCTGGCAGACGATCACCGATTCCTCCCGCTTCCACGCTCCCATATTCCCATGGCGGTTGTCCGGTTGTCCAAGAGCTTGCTTGGGTGTGCGTGTGCATGTGTGCGAGTGTGTTGGGCGGGGGTCGCCTGGAGTCTTTTCATTCCTGGCTCCCGGCTGACCCGGGAGGTCACGGTGGTCACTCTCTCTCCGCTGGCCTTGCGCAGTTGATCCCTTTTGTCCTCGGCCGCTCATTCACAGATGCGTCAAAGAGTTGTTGATGATGGGGAGCGATGGTATGTGGCCATGTGTTGGAGCCGGGCCCTCGTCTTCACGTTTGCTCCTCTATTGTGAGAAGAAGAGGGGTAGGAGGGGGGGGGGGGGGGGGTGCCTGGAATGGACGCTGACACAAGGGATTGTTATGCAAGACCCGCTAATGCTTGAAACATGGCTCTGGGCTGAATGCATAACGAGGGGATAATTAGTCAAGATGACGGTACACTAACAACAATGTGTGAAGGGGCCATTTAGCAGAAACACAGGGCCCAAACAAGCAGGGTGCATTAACCCAGTGGGAGGTTAGGATGGGGGGGGGGGGGGGCTGTCAATATAATGCTGTTGCAAATGTTTGAGTCCCGTCCCACTGCTAAAGCACCGCTGTTGATTCAGAGCTTTGGATTTGTTTGTGCAGCAGGTTTGAGGAAGGACTTCATTTCTGCTTCTGGAGCTTCTGGTTTCCAAAGGTCGGAGGAGCTTGAACAACACAGACTGTGGTTGTGTCTAAAAACCAGAAGTGTTGAGCAAGAAAACTTGTAATTAGAACAGTTCTCTCCATCAGTAACTGCATAAAAAAGTTAAAGTTAGAGTAAAGATATATCTGTATGAATTCTTTAATTGGTGCACACATAAATGTATTATTAATACCTCCACCAATGAGGTTGTGTTTTTACTGGCGGATGATTGTTAGCATCAGCTAATGGACAGAATAACATTTAATTGAGAATAATGCTCATATTTCACTCAGTCTGTCGGTCACTGAAGTATAAATGTATTTATTTATAACACCTTCAAATCGGGTGATGGTGTCATTAGACAAAAGTAGAGTAGTGAGACCATTTCTCACGCACACATACACACGCACGCACTGAGGAAGCCATCACTCCACATATGTATTTTTAAACCGTAGAGTCGTTAGTCACATTCGAAACCGCTAAAAAGAAAGAAAATACAACATGTTCTGCATCTATAGGGTTTTTGTCAGATATCTGTAGAGCAGCAGGTTTCCCTGGCCTGTCACCGTCTGTCACTGATGACCGAGGGGATCTGAAAAGAGGAAGCAGACGGGGACACAGAGTCTCTGTGGTGAAACGGCTCAGACCAGAAAGACGTTTCTCAATTGCTGAGTGCGTCAACACCTCTGATTGGCCGTCGGTGGCCTCTGGTCAAACGAATGGATCCGTGCAGACGCTCATGACGGTTTAAATAAGGGGAAGCTGTCTAGAGACGATTCTGCTCAGCACTTATTTTGGGCCCATCGATGCACAGAGAACAAAACGGCACCAGACAAAACCACAGAGTTTATTCTCTCGCAAGGAAATGATCCGGTCTGAAGCCGAGATGTGTAAAAAGGGAAAGATTGGGCGTCGTAAAGCGGCTGAGTCTGATAGAGGGAGAGGAGCGTGTGTGGGCGGTCGAGAAACAGGATGCGGGCGACACATGTGCCGGAAATCCACCGTAAAGATAGTAGAGAGTAGAACTGACGACAGGCTCGGAAATAAAACCTCATTCCAGTCTGATTACTTCATTTTTTGACTATAAGTGTGTGAGTTCAAATAACTGGGAGCGGGTGTGAAGGTGCAGGGACGTTTGACGTCACACAGGATCACGTGGGAAACACAGAAATCGGTGCTTTGATCCTGACGTGGCCGTCGATGTGCCCACGATGAATCAGCCTGGAGGAGGCAGAGCAATGAGGCTGCACCAGAGAGTGGAGCTGGTTAATCAGCCTCCCTGGTTAAAGGTTTCTAGTTTGAATTCAAAATTATGAAACCTTTGAGTTATTACTTAAATGTAGAAAAACACATATTTACTGCAGTTTCTGCTGTGATGTGTCAGGATTTCAGTATTTGAGCTATATTCTCTGTCTAGCTGTTCTCTAAATGAATAAAGACAGAAGCAGTTTGAGCCAGATAAGGCCTTCACGCAAATTATTTAATAATGAATCTTTTAATTGTTCTAAATTCTAACTTCTGATTTTAAATAATTCCCTTAGCTCCATTCAACATCAGACAGAGTCCAGGAGCTGTCCCATCTGGGGAAGTTCGGAGTGACATTGTTTGGTTTAGTTGTTTTGAATTTCGTATTTACATTTCTATTTCTACGAAAGGTCGGGCCCTTCCGGCTTCTCTCTCTCTCCTCTCATGTCTCCGTCACGAGCACAAAGCACGACGGTGTAATTGCTCGTTAGTGATTTTCAGTGACCATTGTTTGTACTCTACTTATCGCAATGCATTGTGGGAAACAATGAGTCCACTATATAGGGTAACAAATATCTCTTAACATTCGGGCAGGACTACAAAAAGGCGAACTCACTATGAAGTGATTCATGACTGGTTTCAGCCTCTGTGTTTCTCCTCATGACAGCTCCCTCCATCACCTTCCACCAGGAGAGTGATCCGCCAACCAGACTCAACTGTGCGACTGTTCTCCACCTACAGCGTCTGACAGAGTGAAATGCATGCAAAGTGATGAATGCTCTTTATAATCTGATCGTGCCTTTTGGTTTCGGCAGCAGCAGCGAGCTGGTTGCTTAAAGGTTTTATCGTCTCGTTGAGGCTTTAACAGCTTCTCTCCTGCTGCTCGTAATTTCCCCCCCGACAGCTTGTTAATGGACACAACCAGACTCTTATTGAAGAGCAGGACAGCTGTGTTTTTATCAGAGAGTCAATATGGTCCCTTCGATGTTTCCCTGCAGCAACACAAGTCTGATGGATCCACACAACGTATGTCAACACATTAACTGATAACAGAAGATTAACAAACAATCCTTCAAAAGCTCTGTCACTATATAAAAGCATGAGCTGTTCTTAAATTCTTCTGGGTCAGAGAGAAAGTCACCGCCTGATCCATTAGATCCTGCTCCTGAATCTCCGGGTCAACAAAGGTGTCGTAAAAATCCAAACGGCTGAACGCACACGTCACCGTTTTGTGAGTTTTTCTTTGTGCGACGATGCTCGGTGTTTGTTTTGCAGAGGAGGGAAAGGACATTGGAGATAATAAACTGGGTTCAGGTACTGTAGCAACACTTCCTATTCATCATCGACTCGTGTGCTTATCTCATAGTTTACAGAGTCCTTAACACACACACACACACACACACACACACACACACAACCACACACTCCACATCTTTACTCCAGATCTGGTGCAGCACTGATGTTTTGTGTTAGCAGGAAAGAACATTAACTATTAGCTGTATTAATGTTAAACCTATGAAGCTTCACTTCAGAATGTTTTTACCACCGAGTAATAAGCAGGGAGAGAAAAAGAAGGATCCAGTGAGTGCGACATTTATTCTGAGATTAGTCGCACAAGCAGCTGTTGTGTTTCTGTGTCGGCTTTGCACTAAATGGTCGTAGCTGCCTGACACATGAGCAGCAAAGGGAAATAAAAGAATATTCAATAACACAGACGTTCACACCTGTCACCATCCTGAAGAGGAAATAAAGCTGTGGCATAGTGAGTGTGTGTGTATGAGTGTGTGTGTATTTATGTATTTGTGTGCTGTTGTTCAGCCATCTCTGTGAGGACCAGTTTGAGTCTACAACTGTTTGGGGGTTATGACTTGGTTTTAGGGTTATGGTTAGAATTAGGTTAAAGGTTAGGCATTTAGTTAGCATGGTTGGGTTAGTGTTAGGGGCTGGGGGGGGGGAGGGGGCATTATGCTAATGAGTGTCCTCACTAAGATAGCTTTACGAACATGTGAGTGTGTTTGTGTATTTTGACCAGAACATCTTTTTATAACGAAAGCTGCTCCAGACGTGACATGTGAAATGCACTCACCACTCTACAGAGTTCTACAGAGTATGCGTGTTTGTGTCTGTGTGTGGGTGTGTGTTTGTGTGTGTGTGTGTGTGAGTGTTCGGTTATTAAACGAGTTCCTCTTTCTCATGATGGCTTTATGATGTTTGAGAACACAAAATCAGATAAGGAACCACCTGCTGAAGTTCTGTCAAGCACACACACACACACACACACACACACACACACACACACACACACACACACACAGACACACAGCACTATTCTTTCTAGCGTCATGAGGTTCAGTTTCCAAGCCAGTTATGGATGAAATTAATCTTTACTAGGTAACTGAAACTTAAAAATCTCTCTCTCTATCTCTCTCTCTCTCTCTCTCTCTCTCTCTCTCTCTCTCTCTCTCTCTCTCTCTCTCTCTCTCTCTCTCTCTCTCTCCTCTCTCTCTCTCTGTTCTCTCTCCTGCAGGGCATGTGTGTGGCGGGGGGTGTGGTTGAAGTGCCTTACACCATCAAGCATTGTTTAGTTTTGCAGTGTTTCTTGTTTAGCTGCACGGACGGAGAAAGTCCTCAATTCAATAGCAGGAAATGTCCCGGGGTTTTTTATCTTGTAACAAACTGTGGCTCCAGTTTCCATGAAACTGTAACAGCTAAATAATTCAAATGGATTATTTGCCAATAGCATAATTCTTTCCAGTAAAATAAAGCCCCCAAACTATAGATTTGTGTCTGGGTTGTTCAGGCCTGTAAACATCCACAACATCCCCTCCAGGGTTGAAGCCTGGCGACACAACTTCTTCCTGTCTCCAAAGAGAGGAAGTGGTGGGGATCAGCCTGTTCTGGACGTAAGTTTCTGTTTCCAGGAGGATGCTGAACAATTCAAATGACCACGTCCGCACGGGCCGAGCTGCACAGCCCAGGCAGATAGAGGTTCAGCGTGTTGCCTCATCTCCCACCACGTCGGAGCAAATGAAATCAGCACGGCCTCGTGAAGGCTCAGGCTCTGCTGCCGGAGCCTCTGGGCTTCAGGAATGCTGTGAGCAGTATTTTTTTGTCCAAGAAGGAGAGAGGATGTTGACTCACCAGGGTTTTATTTCCTTTTTTGCATGCAGCTCCCGGAAAAACAGAGAGGATGGAGCCCAGAGATACTGTACTGTTTCCCAGAAATCAGCCCGATTGCAATGGAATTCTCCACTTTTAGGAAGATGGCATGTTGCTCCTGTTTGATGATGACCTTCAGAAAAATCACAAACAAACTCCCCTGTGTGAGAGTGACCTGAAACTGAAACATGGCGTCATCTGAACGACTCTGAGCTCGGTTGGTTGGAGCTTTACTGGAACTTCTATTAGAGGAATTGTAATTTTTATCTTTTTACTTGACACAGAATTAAACCTGAACAATATCATAAACTTTACCCACTGGAATCGAATCAATTAATCTTTGAATCCAAGCAACAACTGGTCAGCATTTGAAGAAGTTCCCCAAAGGCAGACTTGAACGACCAGAAATATTTGTTTTATTGTGAAGCCACTATGACCTTGACCTTTGATACTAGACCCCCCAAAATCGAATCAGTTGATTCATGACTCCAAGTTAACATTTCTGCCAATTTTGAGAGGATTCCCTCGTTGCGTTCTTGACAAAACACGTTCACAAGGTGAACAAGGTTTGGTGAGATAACTGTGACCTTCCCCTTTGTAACCCAATCACTTCATCTCTGTTCTAGAACAGACAAAATGGAGAATATCCCGTGTGTGTGTTTATCAAGATACTAATCACCAGTTGTATGCAAGCGGATGCTAGGGACATGTCTTCAGTTGTGTATCTTAGCGTCATCAGGTGTTCCGGCTTTTAAAACATCCGAATCTGAGGGTACACCCAGGCTAGAGGTAAATCTGACTGGCTACTCCCTTGAATGTCAACACTATGAAAGCCATGTGGCCGATCAGTAGAACAAACATCATTACCTCTGTGTCTTTTTAAACTTAACCCTTACTGTCATAGGCAACAAGATCAAAAACTGTCTTATTTTGGATCTTTGAGTCCAAGTGAGGGGTTGTACAGGATCTCAAATATAAATATAAAGTCGTACACATGTTGAAGAGCTAATTAATCAAATTACGTTGATGTGGATTAAACCTGGGGGTCCGGGGCCCTGGGAAAGTTAATGGTGATTCAGCCTCAACTATTCATTGAGTAATATGGACAGTCAATGTCAAGTCAATGTTAATAATAATAACTCTACACTCAGTTACATATCTTGTAAAAGGAATAGACTTTAGTATGAAGTCTACAGTAAATGTCAAGGTATTATTATGTGATGCTGTTCACACACACACACACACACACACACACACACTCCTCATCAGGTAGAACAGAGTCCTGCTGTAACCTGTACGTCACACACACAAACTTCACAGGAACAAGAATGACGATTATGAAGGCAGTCGCTGTCTTCGCTGTGATGTCACTCGACTAAAACGAGACAGACATGGATCCACAGTTTTCGGGGGGGAAAGAGGAAGTTAAGTGTCTGTCGAGTCACATCGTGGTTTCTTGTCCTCTCCTTCCTCTTCTCACTTTTATTACTTGTTTTTATTAGAGTCCATGATTTCCAAAATACATTTGGCAGCATTTATTTTTAAATTCCCGGGTGAGGAGTTGTGTTTAATCTCCAGCAGTGATAAACGTGTCACCTTCACGTGACTCGCTGTTTTCTGTCCTCGTCTGTTTCAGTGGAGCCTCATGTTTCAGACTCTGAGCTGGAGAGAGAACTCACTGCGATTAGAAAAGAGAGCAAACATAAGCACATTGTGGCAAAGCTATTTTCCCTTTTCCAGCTGAATGGCAGCTGTGGTAGTAACAGCTGACATTTCTCTTCCAGCCTCTACAACTTTCCTCAATCCCAGTCTCACAGTGACAACCGGGGCTTTGCATTGTTTGGGGGATTTTGCTTGCACACACACACACGCACACACACGCACACACACACACAGACACACACACACACACACACACACACACACACACACACACACACACACACGTACACACTTAATAAAGTCCCCCTACTTACTCTTAAACAACTGGCTTCTGACCTTGAACAGGTCCAGGAAACTTTGAGACAATAACATCCCCATTTCATCTACGGACTGTATCTGGAAAAACAAGAGGAAATTCATTGAAGAGAGAGAGAGAGAGAGAGAGAGAGAGAGAGAGAGAGAGAGAGAGAGAGAGAAAAGCGTTCAAGTCCAGAGTCAGCCAAGAGCCAATGTGTGTGAGTCAGTGATGGCAACTGTCCCGGGCCTGGAGAGGAATCAAAACAAGAGCATAGCCCATAGTTGCGGCCGCACATGCAGGCCCGCGAGGAGACGCTGGTTTCAGGGAATTCCTGGAGGTGTTCGGCGCTGACTCCTGGATATCCGATTGTGTTTTGAAGAATCACGTAATGTCTCCTGAGTGTTTTCCTGCAGGACCTGGGAAGAACATTCCTCACACTCGTCCACACCTCTGCTCGGCGACCACGATAGCGAAAAAAACGAGATGTGAATAAAGGCTTCCTGTGACCTCGTTGTCATATTGCGATTGTGTTCTTGCCGGGGTTTGGAAGTAACTAAGTAGATTTACTCTGGGCTGCAGTACATTTTCAGGTGCTTGTTTTCATTCTTTTCACGGGTAAAGTTACTGGTTTCTATTCAACAAAGTTCTCAAGTAGCAAAATTAACAACATACAGCGTCGGCTCTGGAGGATTTCCGTGTCCAGCTCGGGCCTCTTGGCACATTGCAGACGAGTTGTTAGCAGCTCGGCCAGAGAAACCATTCCTCTCCCAAACGTCTCTGATGGTTTCAATTAAACAAGTGTCTGAGCTGCAAAGAGGTGAAACCTTCCAACATTCCATTAAAAAAAGATTAGAGAGAAAGAAGGAAAACATTAGGAAGCAGAATTCTTTTTTCGTTCCATTATTCAGATTTATCTCATGACCACCTCAGACTGTAGTAAAAACAACGGAAAACTATAGTATTTTAAGTAGTTTAGACCAGAGACTGTATATAAAGATGTCCCCAGTTCCTCCCACTATCCAGAAATGAAGCTAAGATGGATATGAACGCTGCCATCTTGTGTATTTGGAGCCAAATTCAAACTACAGAACTAATTCAAACTAAACTTATCAGAAACATAAGCACTTAAACATACACAAGTGTGAAAAGAACGAGCTAAAATGACAGAAGCCATCTTTAGGAATTTGGTTGATGCCCAATCTGCTAACACGGAGGAGGTACGGTTTTGACCTATAATGCAGCCTGCCACCAGGGGGCAATCAAGATGCTTCGGCTTCACTTTTAGTGAGTGACACAGCCTGTTATCTGTTATTAATTTAATACCATGTATAAATAGAAAATTAAAACTCTCAGTATTAGATCTGTCATAGAGAGTTAATGAGTTAACTACAGAGGTTTACAGGAGCTTGTAGTCCGAGTCCCCTGTTTCCCTCTGTTTTCAGTCTAAATGCAAAGCAAAGCCAACAGCAACCTTAACTAATCTCATCTAATCTCCACCACAAAGTGAATTAATACATTTCCCTAAAGGTTAAACTGTTTATTAAGTGAACAACCATCACGTTTTCTCTTACGTGATTGACTGTAACTCAATCATCCACATGTACAGGCCTGTGTGTGTGTGTCTGTGGCCCAGCGACATCAACATGTGGCGTCCCCGTCAGTGAACCCAGTTGTGGAGCATCCCTGCGTCTGTGCTGCAGCGTACGTGGGCAGTCGATGGGGGAGGAATGTCCGAGTGGGACGACTCAAAGGGAGACTTCTTCTTGTGTCCTGCAAACGGGGCGACAGAACAGATTCTGTCCTCCGGGGTGAGAGAGACAAAACAGGAGGTCAGAGCTCATCATTCAGAATTCACTGTGATGAAACGTCTCTGATGACAGGAAGCCCGCTCTCTTGCGTCACGGCCTCTTAATGTAATCTGGATGGAAACACATTATTCAGCACATGGCGGGTTTACAGTGCAGTGTCAGTCCCAGGCATCAATACTGGTGCATCACATGTTCTCTGTGGTATGTTTACAGATTTGCATGCTGGGTTTCAGACAAATAGAAGCTCTCATTTGAGATGTGTAAATAATTTATATATTTCACGGTTTAAAGCAATGCTGTTTCATATCTGAGGGTCTCTGACACACTTAAGAATCCCCTTTCAATGTGTTTTTATTGATTATTAATTATTATTTTTCATTTAATCCTGAATGTGTTTGTTTAAAAGGACTTCTTTCTTAGCTAGTTACATACAATGTTTGTTTTCATTCATTTCATTTCCATATTTACCATCCTTTGAGTTTAAATCACAAGTGATGAGGTGAAGTTACTCAGTGACGTTGGGATGCTGCCCTCTAGTGGTGAATCGGCTCACAAATATTTGAGTTGTAAATTCTATGGACTCGGTTTAATGGTATAAATATATTTATTCAGAATCAGGAGTTACATTTTTTGAAAAGTAAAAACTCAAACTCTAAAACTTTGATGTTTTTGAATTCTAAACAAAGGACTACATTCATTTATTCATCGGAAGCCTGGAACAGGAATAAAAATAAGAATGATTAAAAGACATAAAGAGGATAAAATAATTCTAAACATATGTAAACTATAGATTATAAATGCATGCATATATGTAGTACACGTATTAAAATGTTGTATACATCATATGCATTTATTGCACATATCTCATGAGTGCAGCTCTCTGTCCTGACCCCTGTGTGTCGACTCGGCAGCTCCACCCTGATGAAAGCCAGTCAGTGTTTGATGTGGTTCACCTGGACTGGGATGTTTCCAGTCTGGGGACCTACTGGGTTTGTTGTGCCACAGTCTGTACACATACTATAATTATCATACATCTGTCAACAAGGCTTCAGCAGCTGTTCTAGAGCTTTTCATTGTATCACCTGAGTTTGCTCAGGTCAATAAAAGCCTCAGATCTCAGTACGTATTAGACTGTTTGAATCTAATCACATGATTCAGCTCTCAAATGTCACGTCTAGTTCTCTGGTCTGTAGCTTTCTTCATTTCCAGAGTAAGTTCTGGTTACATTTCAAATCTCCTACTTCTGCAATAAGCACCTTTCACGACATAACCACTAACATTCAACATATTGCAGAACCCTTGTATGAGGCAGCATTAGTTTCTGGTGAACACAGTGAGCAGCCAGCTATGTGTGTATTCACCAGCAAGTCATGCTGCCGTGTCACGCCACCAGATGGAGCGTGCACAGTGTGTCATGGCTTCTCCTGTTGGTGCAAACCTCAGCAGAAGTTGAGAAGTCTGAAGGGAGCTCAGACATAATGGATAAGATGTCACTTGTTCCGGCTCTGAAGTGTCAGTGAAGTGCACACCCTCAAACATTCGGACCGTTATAATGCACAACATGGATCTGAACAAAATGAAAAGATAATATCTAAACAGTGAAAGCTCTGGAGATGAGTTTGTATTTTGATGTGACCTGAATGTAAAATATGAGCCATTTTTATTTTTATGTGTGATATGTGATCTGCTTCTCATGTGAGAAGGGAAAGTGGAACCTGATAAGGACATGGGCAACTCAAGCCTCATGGAGGAATGTGGGAGTAATTGAAAACTGTCTCATGGGTTATGTCACAAAAGGGAAAGAGTCTTATGGAGGCCGAGTCGTTCTTACGTCATCTGGTGCACCAACTTCTCCAAATGTGTTGGTTTTATGGTCTGGAAATAATTTTTTGGGGTAATATATACATGTAATTTATTGGAATCATTTTGGAAATGCCACAACTCATATGACCAGAATTTCCCTCTAAACTCTATTTCTGTTTCACATGTAATAATTTACATATTTTACAATCAACCTCAGACAAAATTGAGTTGAATAAAACAAAAAACATAAAAAATAAAACCCTAACCCTTTTTTGCGTCAATTTGAGGTATCTGTCATTACCAAAATATATCTTCCTATTTATTCATCTATTTATATAATATAGGATGCAACAAGTCTTAATATGATACAACACAAACACACATGATAAAACAAGACTTGGTACGATACAACACAAAACCATACGATGCAAGAATATTTTATTAGCTCCACAAACGTCAATGTCACTTTGAGTGATCACATCAGAGACACATTTAACGGATTGATGGATAATTGATGGAGAACCTTCCCAACCTCACAATGTGGCCCTAGCTGTTCCTAATCTTCTTAACATTGTCAGGCATCTGTACCTACGCAACAGAGGTCGTCCACCAACCAGAAGGTTGACGGCTCGATTCCCAAAGACGAGGTGTCTTTTGGCAAGAAGCTGACCCCCGAATGGCCCCTCCTAGATGTTAATTGCACTAATTGGAAGTTGCACCGGATAAAAGCATCAGCTAAATGACAGGTAATCAACCTTTTCAAACCATCACTTGTTTACTGCTGTCAGAACCTTAGTCTGTTAATTCAATTTAAATTTAATTTCTCAGACTAAATTAATGCTTTAAAGCAAATGAGGTGGAGGACACTTTTAATTATCCAATCTAATGTATTTCAGGTCAGGTTTTACAGGTGAAGTTCAATTCAGATTCATGGTGTTATTTAGTTTTAAAACTTTTTACAAAGTAGAAATCATAGAGAAGCCCAACAGTTCCCACAGAGAGCAAACATATTGCCTTACGTTATTCAGAGGTGTCTATACTCCAGGGTCAAGAAGAACATAAACAGAAAATATTAGACCAGGTGAATGTATGAATAAAACACACGAGGAAATACCTACAGATGCACACGAACACAACTTCATATCGCGTTCCATGCAAACAATTCCCACCTCGCACCACCTATAAAAACATTATGTGACACTTTACCGGTGGCACAAAGGCCTGTTTGAACCCGATCACCGGGTTCTTGCTGCCTGGCCACCGGGAGAAAACTGATACTTTAGGTGCAGCATGTATGAGCTATGTCTGTGACTAAAATGAATCTGCAAGTCATAAAACAGGCGGCTGGTCGATGGAGGAAAGGGTCCGGGGGTTCCCGACATGTTCAGGCAGTGTTAGAAAAGACCTGAGTGATGGATTTGTAACTGCAGAGATACGACCAGTGACAAAGTTTTACTGTAGAAGCAGAGGAGGATCAGAAAAAGATGCAAAGCAAAACTGAGAGCATCTTCACTGCTTCGTTTACAGGTTCATGCAAACTTAGAAGGGTATTTATAACCATAACAATAAGGGTTTTTATTTCGATAGCACATTTCAACTACAAGCAGAAAATCAGACCCATAAATAGTTGGGACATACACATTTTGTAACATGACAGCAAACGTCTCAAGCCACACAGTTCCCGCACAAGTATCATTTTGTTATAAATAAATTTAAAAAATGTGGCTAACTTGATAATATGCTCCTTTTTGTCTGGTGCAATTTAAATAAAGGAATTAATGGAATTATAAAAGATCCACGAAAGATATGTATAAGAGAGAATCTCATGAATTGAATGTGCCTGTTTTGTTATTGTAACCAATTAAATAAGATAGTAGTAATACACTTTATTCATATAGCACTTTTCAACTACACGGAGTAGAAATTAAATCAGAAACCCATGAAATTCCTCCTTGTAGGAAATACAAGTTTTGTAACATGACAGCAAGTATATTTATCTGATAGATAAAATAGAAAAGAAGAAATTGTTCCTAACTGGATAATGGACTCCAATGAGGCAAATTCAATTGAAGTGAAGGAATTAGCAAATACAATTAAAACGATAAAATATAATCTCATATGAAGTGAAAATATTCAGAATTATTAACAATGTGCAGTACTTCCACAGGAAAATGTTCTATATCAAACTGAAGTATTCCTCCACAATGAGAAACATCCTCTAAATATAGAAATGGCACAGTGGAGGAACGACAGGTGGTGGGAAGAGATCTGGCCGTGCACATGTGATAATACATAAAGACTACGTGTGCTGGGACATGCATGTGTGTGTGTGTGTGGGAGTACAGTTGCACACAAAATGCCACATCCCCCTCGTCTGTGACATGCAGACTCTCACATCAGCCTGTGCTCACGGCACAACTTCCTTTGTTGCAGCAGCTCGTGAAAAGCTCTTCCTCTCACGGTTCCTCTCCGAGTTGTATCAGTGACGTTATTCAGAAGCAGAGAGGAAAAATCTACAACAGTTTGAATGATCTGTGCCACATGGAGGAGAAGAGAGTGTGAGACCTCAGAGAAAGTGTGAAGAGAATTTGCAGATAAATATTTTTCAAAGTCATTATAGTGAGGATTTGTTTTATTGGGGATACTGACTGGGGATAGTCACAGTAACAGAAACAGAGCACTTTATTAGGGACACGTCCACACAGTGGTTGGTTGTAACAAAGTTTATTTTACTTAAGTGGATTTATTTTCAGGTACTTTCCGCTTTTACTCCGCTCCATACATCAGTAAGTTACTACATCTTTACGTAGTTTTTTATATTTTTTAAAGTAATCAATAACAAGAGGAGAATTGGTGGATTGATCCAATCAGAGCGTGCGGGTAACATTCGACTCCGCCTCCTGCAGCAGCATCATTGAAATGGAAGAAGAGGCCACTGCTGAGGCTCAAGCATTAGAAGTGAGGCTGCAGTGGACAAGGCCTCAACTACCGGACAGAACTGGGACAATCATCTGGACATGGAGCAGAATCTCCAAGAGATGTTTCCACCAACCGGTGAAATCAATACTTTAGATTATTAGGCAGTAGAATGGCGCTCAAAATCCATAACATCACAAAATACAAAACGCAGGTTTGTGCGTCTGACTGCAGTTAATAGGTTTTGTTCTCTATTCTAAATGCTGCTGTGCTCCACATCTGCACAGAACTGGGATGTTACAACTAGATTTTTACAACAGGAGGCCAAATCAAAACCACCCCTGTTTTTTTGCATATTGCCCAATTCAAAATTCACATGGCCACATCTTCAACATGTGACCAACATGAAGTTCAATGAACCTTCTAATAACAAAAGGTTGATAGAGCAGTTCCTCATGCGTTTTTTTTTTTTTTTGCATAAGACAGCGGGAATCAACACATTTCCTTCACCACCAGAAATGGAAAAAAGAATCATCTGACTTCTTGTTTGTAAATTATGAGATTGTGTTTTCCCATCTTAGCAGGAAAACTCACGTCAGAGAGAAATTTGTGGAGTGATGTGGAGCTGATCTAATAAGGACTGTGAGAACTGCACCTGCTAAAAATACAAATTTTTATTCTGCTTATTGAGTTTCATTCAGTGTGTGTGTGTCTGTGTGTGTGTGTGTGTGTTCCTGTACTTATATCTTTGGGGGGACCATTTTTGGCATAGCCCTAGGGTTATGGTTAGGGTTAGGCATTTAGTTTGGATGGCTTGGGTTAGGTGAAGGATCGAGGGACCGTATATAATCCATTAGTTTTTTCACTAAGATATAAGTATAAACGTGTATGTATGTGTGCGCGCGCAGGTGTGTGCCAGTGTGTGTGTGTGTCTGTGTACGTGTGTGCGTCAACGGAATCCTGGAGTGCGTCATCCCCACCACCGCTGTCTTGAACGCGGACCGTGATTGGCCGGAGGATGGAAATCTCCCCGCCCACCACGCGGCCCTTGTATGGAAAGAGTTCTGTGACGTCACGGGCTCGGTACAGCCGCCAGTATAAAAGCTCAGTGAGCGCGCGAGGGGAGCGCGCCTCAGCTGGGAGACACGCGGCAGATAACAGTCTTGCGGACTCAACAGGTGAGAAATATTAATATCAGACATATTAATGTATAGAATATATAAATAGGAAACATTTTATTTATTTTGAAAGAGCATCACAATACATCACAATGGATTTAAATCAGACACACCTCTGTTTATTATACAGTTAATCCACAAATAAATCATGTAAAGTTATGTTCACATTATTATTATTATTATTAGGTTTTGTTATATCCACATGTTAAATCTGCTCAGTGCAGGTACAACAGTGTTTGCAAGAGATATGTCATTTACAAAATTATGGACTGGACTTTAACACTTTAACACTTTATCACTGTGCTGTACTCACCTGTCTGTGCAATATTAACAGTTCATGTACAATCCAGTCACTGTTCATATTCTCACACATATTCTTCCTGTTTTTACACTGCATATATTAGTTTAATTACGTGCATACCTTTCTATATTTATTCACATTCCTTGCACCTAATTATTACATGTAAGTTATCACTTGCTGATGCCTATATTTCTGAATGCTGTGGTTTGCTGTCCATATGCATCACTCCACACAAGAGCATTAGAAGTGAACGGTGATGCTTTGAAACTAATAGTGGTTGAGTCTGCCGGCTCGGAGGAACAGTGCCATGAAAAAGTTCCTCATATTTGTCAGAGAAACGTGAAAGAATGAAGAACAATGATGCTGGTTTTGATTGATCAAACAGAAAAGCCCCAGTTCTCCTCAGCCCACTTACAGTTTCCCAGGGGGCTCCTTCCAGGCATCTTGTAGAACAGCTCCTCTGGGGATTTAAAGTCTTGTCTGTCCCTTCATGTGATCCCACACTGACGCCATGATGTTGAGATGTGTGAGAATTCGCGGCAGGACTCGTTGTTCTTCTGTCTCTAAAGATAGTTCCGTTTGTTGATGTGGGGTCGTTGTTTTGGATTAGTCAGATTACTCCTTTATAAAGTGATGGACAAGAATCTGAGCACTGTGTTCACTTTAATTTATGAGCAGATGTAAGATTAGGATTTCAAATCCATGTGGCCCTGGTGTTTTCCCTTATATACTTTATGATTTGGCATAATGCCCCGTGTGAAAGTCATCCCCACATTACTTTGCCTGCACATGTGACATGTGCAGCTGAGCAGAGACGTATGATGAGATTATTCAAGACTGTTGCTATGAAGAGCTGAAAGCCTTCCAGTAGTTTCTCATGAAATCATGGATTTCCATTCCCTTCAAGGCTGGATTATAGGAAGCTCATGTTCTCCTGACTTCTGTTGAAATAAACTTGATTTAAAGTGTTAAAAGGAATGTGGTGTGGGGATTTGCACTGCTAATATAATAATAAAATCATCTGACTTGATAAGGATCTTAAGGAGGAACGCTGCATTATCACCTAATCTCCAAACTGGAACCCCCACAGAGCAGACTGAGGCCTTTATGATACTCCAACAAATAAAATAATCATATACTGTGCACGTGGAGGGGGAAACGGATCCAAAGCAGATTGATTGGCCCCAACTTGAGATGTAAAGATGAAGATCTCGTCTGGCTCTAACATTTTGCATCATGTCTCTTTCAGTCTTGCAGCCATGACGTGCATACACCCCCAACATGGATCTCAGTCCCACGACAGCCTCTGCAGCACTGAGCTAGACTTCCTCTCCAGGCTGGCTGTGGACATGAGCAGCCCACGGGACCACGTCTCCTCTCCGTCCCTGCCCAGCATCGGTTCACTGGTGGGCACTCCAGCGGGCGACTTTGATGCATACTCGTGCCAGTTCACCGCCGCCCCGGCCCAAGTCAACCCGTCTTCAGGCCACGAGACCCCCTTCAAGCTGGACGAGCTCCAGGTTTACGGCTGCTACCCGGGAACGTTCACGCTGAGCTACCCGGACGAGGTCTTGTCCCCTGGTGGGTCAGACTATTTTGGCAGCCCCGCATCCACCTCGTCTCCTTCAACCCCCGGGTTCCAGAGTCAGCAGGCATCCACCTGGGATTCGACCTTTGGCTCGTTCTCACCCAGTCCAGGCTACTGGGCAGCTGAGGAGACGTCAGCGCCGCATGCACCCTCTTTCTTCACATTCGGATCAGGGTCGGTGGAGGACTTGGGTCAACCGCATTTACGAGACCAGGACCTATTCACGTTGACCCACCCTCACCACTCTGCACTGACCTTCCCTGGCCTGTCGATGGAGTCAGCCCTCAGCCTGGATGGCAACGATCATCTCGATGGAAGCCTATCGCCAAAGTTAAAAAGCCCAAGTGGAAACGAGGGCTGCTGCGCTGTGTGTGGAGACAACGCCTCCTGTCAGCACTACGGGGTTCGAACCTGTGAGGGATGCAAAGGGTTCTTCAAGGTAATACAATCTGACTTCTGAGAGACACGTCTTCAATAAGAGGAGAACAGTTGACAACTAATGTTCTATGTCTTTTGAGACTTCTAAAAGTAATTCCTCTTCCTTTTACAGCGAACAGTGCAAAAAAATTCCAAATATGTTTGCCTTGGCACCAAGGACTGTCCCGTGGACAAGAGGAGAAGGAACAGATGTCAGTTCTGCCGTTTCCAGAAGTGTTTGGCTGTAGGCATGGTCAGGGAAGGTGAGATCAGTACCAGAGGACTCGAGGTTGAATAATTGGGATAATACAGAGGAAATCAAATTAACATCGATGCTGCCATTTTCTCCAGTTGTGCGAACAGACAGCCTGAAAGGTCGAAGAGGTCGCCTGCCCTCCAAGCCCAAAGTCGTCCAGGAGGTGACATCTACAGTGTCTCCGGTGAGCATGATCGCTTCACTTGTGAGGGCACACATCGACTCCAACCCTGACATTGGGAAACTTGACTATTCCAAGGTAAGAAAAAGAAAACAAGACTATTTACTGCTCCTTGGCAATAATTGGTTTATGCATCGGTCTAAATGTCTCTGCTGTAATTTCAGTATGAAGAGAAGGAGGTCAGTCCGAACCAGAAAGAGGACGCGGGCGACATCAAACAGTTTTATCACCTTCTCACGTCCTCCATGGAGGTGATCAGGAAGTGGGCGAAGAGCATCCCGGGTTTCTGTGACTTCAGCTCCGAGGACCAGGACCTGCTGCTGGAGTCTGCGTTGATCGAGCTCTTCATCCTCCGTCTTGCATATCGGTGAGGGCAGCGTCCTGCAAACTGACATGGTCCTGACACAACAAACAAACATCCCTGAGACATTTGATAACTGGAACTGTGTGTTTTCTTTTTTCAAAGGTCCAATCCTGAAAAGGACAAGCTCATCTTCTGCAACGGCTCCGTGCTTCACAAAACGCAGTGCGTCCGAGGCTTTGGGGACTGGATCGACTCCATCTTGGAGTTTTCTCAAAGTCTCCATCGCATGAAACTGGATGTGTCCTCCTTCTCCTGTCTCACAGCTCTGGTAATAATCACCGGTAAGCGCTTAACCCCCATCAGGCTTTGACTTCAGGGCCGGAGTTACTCACACACTTTGAGAACAGTTTGCACGAGGAATCTGGTTTCACTGGTGCGGACAGAATAATGCAGTCACACAATATGGGATTGACGCGACAGGTGTATAACAAAATGAAACAGGACCTCATGTATGGAGCAGAGACGAGGACAGTCTGTACATCACAGCAGACTAAACATAACCACATGCTAACAGTTAAAGCCAAGGGATTGTACCAGGGGGACAACACGTCGACTGTAGCAGTGTAGAACTCAAGTTAATAGAGTATATGTCTTTTTTTCTCCTGAATAAACTCAAAAGAGCAGAAAGAAAATAATCAGATAAACCTGGTATTCTCTGGTTACAGTCATAGTGACATAGCTTTAAGGCTCATGCTCATTTTGCTCTTGCTTCCCTCTGCAGACCGACACGGTCTCAAGGAGCCTAAACGTGTGGAGGACTTGCAGAACCAGCTCATCACCTGCCTGAAAGATCACGTCTCCGGCTGCGGCTCTGACTCCTTGCGGCCCAATTATTTGTCCAGACTTCTCGGGAAGCTGCCTGAGCTGCGAACTCTGTGCACCCAAGGCCTCCAGCGAATCTTTTACCTTAAACTAGCAGATCTTGTTCCCCCACCCCCGCTCATTGACAAACTCTTCATGGATACGCTCCCATTCTGAGTGAGGGATGGGAGAGGGGGCGATCTGCGATTTCCAATCTGGAGCCAGATAGAACAGACTCAGTGCTTCAAGTGGTTTGAAGAGAAACTGCACAAAGCAAAGGAGAAGAAGAATCCTGAGGGCTCCCTGGTAAGAAGAACAACTTCTCATTTGTGAGTGAGTTATGGAACTTTTGGATGCGGACGTGGAGCATCAAATATAGCTCTCACTGGTTTGATGTGCTCTCCAGATGGAATGAGACCAGCTCATGGACCAAAATGCGACTGTTTACACACAACACGGTGCCATGAATGGAAAATATCTTTCTGTGATCTGGATGATTGTAAATTGCATATAAAATGTGCGACAAGCCATTTTTGTGATTATATTTGGTTCTAGTATTTCTTTGAAAATGAGTTCACAGAACCAATTTGTCATTTTAAAGACACTTTCTGATGTTGTGAGTCACTCAAAGCTACAGATCGGTTTATATTCAATGCTTCCATTAGCATTAAGTGATTTCTACGGCATTATTGCGCTTTATTATTCATGTATCATGAAAGGACATTGAGCAGCTAATGTGTCATCCAGTACAGTCTTATGAACTGGTCATGAGTGTAAATTATTCTGTTATAAGTTGTCATTGTCACATGAACTGTATTCTACCGTCTGTGGAAGGGGCATTTTGTTTTGGGCTTGTTGTTTTTACAGACTATAATGCTCTATTCCCTGCAGCTGAACATTTATTAAATGTGGAACAGGATATTTCATCTGCTTTTGTCATCTTTCTGGAGACACTTGAATTTGAAGTGGCTTGACAGCAGATGTCTAAGATATATTCTTCTCACATTTTACAGTATTTAGTACAGCATGTGATTCTACTGTCTTCAGTTGTGCTGAGTTCGATGATGTCCTGCTGAGCCAGCAGCTCAGAGCCAGACTCAAGTGTTTTCTTTCGGCAACAGATCAGAACATGCATCTGAAAAATGCAGCCCCACTCAACTCCCTCCTAGTTATGTACTGGTCTCGTTTTAGAACCCGGCAGAATTCCCAGTCCGGTCTCAAGTGACCCAGTCTACTTCATCATTGTATAACGCCCTGCTGTAACATGTGTTCATATGTGTTGAGACATGAAGGTACGCCTCTCACCCCTTGAAGTAAATGTTATGGAAACACCACTATCACTAGGGCATTAAAGAGGTATTCATAGACGATAGGTCATAGATTTCGGATGTATTTATAGCTCATTAAACTTTATGATCCTCTAGAATTTTATGGGTTTTTACATTTGATTAGGATTCCCCATCAGTGACACTTCCACACGAAACTTAAATGGCACAGGAATGACAAGATCCAACAGTCCCCTTATGAAACCACATTTAAATCCCATAGAATCTGCACCGGATTGCACTCACTCATAGATATCAGTCCCCTACTGGCTTTATGCCTGATTTTTTGGGAATCAAGTTGCACAAATTATTGCCAGGAACATTTGATAAGTAAAAAAGGCCCATGTTCCATCGTCCCTTCAAGTGGTGAGGGCAGAGAAGTAAACCTTCTTGGTGGAATTGAGTCAAAATAGGGTAAAAATATCATCTTATAAATATGAAAACAACTTTTATATTATGTTTCTGATGTCTCTTGCTTCATTCTGGCAATGCAGCTTCGGTGTACATCACACAAAATGCAAACCAGCACAGTCATCAAATGTGTCGACTGAAATATCTGACTGTGTTCCCTTTTGCCTTGGATTTAAAAGCACATATCTTATCATATTTTGGCCGCTGTTCCTCCAGTTGAGCATCTTTATCACTGAAGCTCCTGTCATCTGCGTCCCAGCAGTGAACCCTCTGTCAAGGTCACTCAGATCTTTTCCACCTGTCACTGTGGTAGAGTCAGAACCGACTGGGCCTGCTCAGCAACCGTCTGCCTCACAGCATGAGTGGATGCTAAATCCTCAGGAACCTTGGACTGTTTTGGCCATTTAATTGTTTTTATTTTTTACCACATTAAAAAGTTTACGATCCCACTGTTTGGTTTCTTTGTTTTCAGGTGAACAGAGAATTGTTTTCTCACTTTGTTCTATTAAATAAACGCATTTGGCCCCAAAACACTAACAGAAGTGAATAACCAGATTTAGAAAACTATGTTTCTTTCCTCTATAAAAACCACAACAGTCTCAATAACGCTTTTTCAGAGTTGAAAATGTAAATAAAGGTTGAAAATGTGAAGATGTAATCCTAAAACTGATAAAACTTCAAGCAATAAACCACCTATTAGAAATAATACGTAGACATCATTTATATCTGCATTTGTTCTGTTCCTCATTGATTTGAGTTTCTTTTTTGATTTGTCACCCGTCTGAATCTGAAGCAGCCGGCCGATGCCAGGTTTGACTTTAGTTACAGATTCTCAAATTCTCCTTCTGGGTTGTAATGTAACTTAATAAACCAGTTGGAGGACTTAATAACCTTTCGAATGTTGCAAGGGCAGTTGGATAAAGTCAGCATCACCCTGATTACAGATCTACGCCTAGGCGAGCGGTGTGACACTGATAACGATGGTGCGAATAAGACGGTTCTCTGGTGTTCCTCAAAACTTGACTCGGTGGAAACATAGCGGGCAGAGAGAGAGAGAGAGAGAGAGAGAGAAGCACTTGGTGGCAGCTTGTTTGAGACGAGGAACTAGGTGCAGGCGTTAATAGAAGATCACAAGCTTCGGACAGAGTTACAGGATTAGAGGTCCTCTCCACTGCCCTTACACATTGTACTGGATGGTATGTCTGTGAGAACATGAGAATGTCACAATTATAAAGCAAGACCGACGGAGAGGCTTCGGTTTCCCTTGGAGGCGACAAGCCCCGGGTTTTTACCTCCAGCTTGTTTTCAGCGTGACGGGTTCCATAAGGGTCACGTCTCAATGAGACCAGCAGTGTCACATTAACTGTCATAAGTAATGAAGGGTTTTTTAGGATTCTCTCCTTGAAATGACAAGTCAAGGTCAGATGCTTAAATGTATCTAACGTCTTAGTTGTTATGGTATTCTGTCAAAAATGAAAGCACAGGACACTAAGATAAGATAAGATAAGATAATATAAGGTGGTCATTTATTAGACCCATTATGGGGAAATTGACTGTGTAACAGCAGCAAAAAGAAAAAAGTGACATACACACTCACCCAGTAAAGGTTATAAATAATAAAACATAATCACAAGGAACTATACGAATAGAAATACGTACAAACATGACATAAATATGGAGACAGTGACTTCTTCTCCAGAAAACAAGTTTAGACGATAGTTGTATGTAACTAAGTACATTTTGTTTTTTTTGTTATTGTACTTCAAAGCATTTCCATGTATCTATACTTTAGTTTTTTAGGGCGTGCTGCTTGTTTTATTACCATCGTCTATTTTATTTCTCTATGAACTTTATGAGTTTGCTAAAATAAACTTTACATGCCTTTTACCTATAGTTAGATGTTGTTCTGAATATTTGTATTCAACCAATGTTAAACATAACTCCCCTTCATATCCTGGATCAGGAGACTAATCACTGGATGCTATATTTGACAATTTGTCCATGTGAAGATACAATCACATTCCAAAAGTGCTCAGGAAATATCAGAGATGTTCAGGTGGCAGCACCGGCTCTTACGTGGAGCTGTGGGATCATGCTGAGAGGTAATAACCACCACTGCCTTTGGTTTGCAGGGGGGTGATATGGCGTTGAAGCCCGCTCAGTGAGCAGCTCAGGTTTCCCTCATTCAGTTAACACTCTATATGCAGCAGATAGTAGCAGATGCATGTGAGTAGAGGCCGTGGTTCCTCGATCGATTCAAGGCCCCTGCACAGACTCCTGGTCCGGCACGTCCTGGGGAGTCGTATCAGATCCTTACAGATGATGACAGGGCAGCACAGAGCTCGTCTGAACACTTCTAATAATAGCCACAGTTAAAATAGACCGTCATCACATGAAGTCAATAATGCCACTTAGATAAGACGGAGCGCTGGCAGGACATCCTCACACACGGATTACCCTGGCACCCCCTCCTCACTTTGAACTCATGCAGCCTTCATCTGGAAAAGTTTCCTAAAATCTGGTACTTTCTATCTGCCATAACTAAACATGCTTGATTATCAGGAGCCATTTGAATCCAAAGGCGATAAATCTAAAATAATTACATTTTAAAAGGACGTGGGCTGAAAAGTCAGTGTCTCAGGTTGTCCTGCCTCTCAAAGTAAAAAATGGAATGGTAGTGCCCACTAGTGGAGGAGCTGTTGTTTTTTCTCTAACAAGTAACTAAATAAATTTACCGAAGCGATTGTAGACTGCATTTCATATATATATATATATAAATATATTTAATTTGGGTGTATAATTACTTTAACTTAAGGATTCAGGTACTCGGTCCTGGGATTAATTATCACCCAAGCTGCTCACATTTTGAATCAGGGCACATTACAACATGCCATTCAGTTTCATTAACCAACAATCAACACAAGAGGATTTCAAATGTAACAACTTTAATATAAAAAACAATACAATTGTAGAAATTAAAAACACTGAACTCGTTAAAACCAAATTTAAAACATAGAACCTTAACTAAGCGCCTGAACAGTACGTGTAACTAATCTATAGGTTAAACGGCGGCCGTGGGAAGACCTGGATCCTCGATGGCGGGCCTCATCATTCTGCTGAGAGACGAGAAAAGACAAGAGTTACAAAACAAAGAAAACAGACACCTTAAAGAAAATGAAACACTTCTGCCTGATGCTATTCTCATCTCTGCATTAGTCCTGAAGAAAGTCATACAAATATATTTGTACAAACACCCCATCTCATACGATTAAAGAAAGTGATATATTAATACTGGGCTTTACTCGTGTGCAGCGTGTGACGGCTGCGTCGAGCTGATCTCCTGCATTTGGCAGTAAAAATAAAAACCAGTCAATTAAAATGCTACAGTGCTTTTACTTTGAAACAGGTACATGAAGTGTTGTAAATATTTCTGAGACATATTTGACATCGAGTCACAGAAAGATCATTTTCACCCTCTACTTTGCTGTGACCCGTGCTAATGAATCCAGTGTGGGCCGGGCCCATAACCCCACCTTATCCCCCAAGTGTCAATAAAGTCAGAATCCATAGTTTCTCTGTCATCCTGCAGTCTCACAACCAAATATAAATGAATACATTACCTCCTTGTCAGAGATAACGAGCTCTGAGGCAGGATGGCGGAGCAGGACACTTACTTTCGATTCAAGCCATTGTTTTGACCCCATTTAAATGTGGGAGCATGATCATCGATCTCTGCCAAACAAAAACACTGTTATCTTGTGCGGCATCATTTTCCAGTGTAGAAAGCAACAAGGAGCGTTGCTGACACTTGTCTTTACCAGCAGCTGCTGTGCAGGGAAATTATGTGTTTTACAATGATACATCTTCTCACATGTCCAGTAGGACCTGAGCGGGACGCATGCGAGGGGTCACGGGATATATGTTACAGGCATGTTAGAATAGACAGGGGTAAACTTGGTATGGCTGTGCCCTAAAGTTAGAAGGTTAGAACCACCCACGTCTCTGTGTGCTAAATTTGCAGGAGATGTCAGCTTAGATTAGAATGAGGACTGGAAAGCGGGAACCTAGCTTTTTCCATCACCAACTTTAAAGCTCCTGTTTGTTCAATACTTAAAAAAAAGCAAAGAGGTTGTGGCTATTAAATCATACCGTCATCCCAGTCCTCGGTTTGGTTTGGGTTTACCCAGGTGCTGGGCGGGACCTGCCATTCAACATGTCCATTGGTGACTTCATCTGTAAAAAAAATAAATAACAGACACTGTAAACTTAGACACAGGCTCAATCTGCAGGGAAAAGGGAAGAGACGATGAAGTGAAAATCTCACCGCCGCCACCAGGGTCCAGAGACATTCTGTTCTCACAGGTATCAATGTGGTGAGTCAGCTCGTTCTTGGGCATGAGGTGGCAAGCGTTGAAAGGGCAGGTTTTCAGCTCGTTGGCCAGCTTTGGATGATTCTGCATCAGAGAGTTATAGACTGAACGGTTAAATCTGCACGTGTCTGTCTGTCAGGAGACCCGTCTTCAGCAAAGTGCATCCCCGGGCTCACTCGGACAATTTACCACCCGGCTGGCAGGAAAACTTTAGACACAAAATTTCAGGAAGAATGTCCGGAGGTCGGTGCATCTCTGAAAGTAACTTAAGCGAAGACAATTTCATCGTTGCTGAATAAATTCTAACGTAACGTAAAGCTTGACTCACCTTCCTGCACTTTATCAGGTGGTAAGGGAAGCGGCAAACCCGGATCTGGTGGTTCTTGTCAAAAGGGCACTGCACAATTCGGTCGGGGTCAAGGTTTCCTTTCTCATCTAAGAAAACAAAAACAAAAAAAAACATTTAACACCAGTAATATTTACCAAGATATAGAACTTTTAGAGCTACTATGATGAGTTTTACCAATTTCTTCCGGCAGCTGTGCCCTCTCATTGGAAACAATCCCGCACGGATCCATGGTGTTTCCAAATTTGAACATCGCCATCTCTGAACTGGGATTTAGTGACAACGCTCTCAACTGGTCAACTGGGAAGGTCAAACACGCGATGAAGGTGAGCCTGGAAACAGTCACCAATAAGGAAACATTGTTTAATAAACATGCAGCATTTTTTTTAACCTATCAGATTGTTAATCTGCAGAACTCACTTGACGTCAGGATAATCAGAAAATATTAGTTCTCAACTGAAATGTCACGTGACCGCCACCTCAAGTCAGAACTCTACAACTGCCAACAGTCAGCTCTAAACAGTAGCTGCTACTGTGAACGTGTCAAATGTTAAACTTTTGTCAGTTGCAAATAATCATTTTTTCATATCAGTTGATATTGATATCACGATATATATCAAACCACTATTTCTGTCATCTCTGCTTCAGATTGTAAAAAAAGATTAGTGGTAAAATACTTTCTAACACAATTTGCAGTACACAACTCTTTTCTTATCAGACTTCAAACAGTCAAACTATCTCCTCACTACAGAATTCCTCTGTGCACCTTCTGCACAACAATGTCATCGTCCTCTGTTTTGTCTTCTAAAGATGTCGCTGGAGGTTTTTTAAACACGTTTGTCTTTTATGCAGCAGGAGCCCGAACATTAGCACGTGCTCCTACAGGTAATCCCACCACTGGGCCACATGTTCTGTCACTCGTTAGCTCACCTGTGGAGGTCGCTGTTGTCGCCCTGCAGGGCCCGGGTGCGTCTCTATGAAGGACTGTGGTTTCAAACTGTGGTTAAAAGGGTCTCGAGAGCCACAAAGTTCCTGGAAACACGAAAATGCAACCGCCAGTGAGTGGGTCCCTGAACCTTACATGCAGGAGACAGGACACACACCGTGTCCCTGAACCTTACATGGAGAAGACAGGACACAAACCGTGTCCTTAGACCTTACATGGAGAAGACAGGACACACACCGTGTCCCTGAACCTTACATGGAGAAGACAGGACACAAACCGTGTCCCTGGACCTTACATGGAGGAGACAGGACACAAACCGTGTCCCTAGACCTTACATGGAGAAGACAGGACACACACCGTGTCCCTGAACCTTACATGGAGAAGACAGGACACAAACCGTGTCCCTGGACCTAACATGCAGGAGACAGGACACCCACCGTGTCCCTGGACCTTACATGCAGGAGACAGGACACCCACCGTGTCCCTGGATTTCACATGGAGGAGACGCGACACACATCGTGTCCCTGGACCTTACATGCAGGAGACAGGACACACACCTTGTCCCTGGACCTTACATGCAGGAGACAGGACACACACCGTGTCCCTGGCCCTTACATGGAGGAGAACGTGGCTCGCCAAAAAGAGACAACCGTTGAAAGGCCCCGAGCGGTTAAAGCAGTTTTAACGGTAGGAACAAATCGTTTTTTTTACTTTATATCAAGAATGGTTGTGTGTTTGTTAAGTGTTTAATTACTTACTGTGAAATAAAGTGTAGTTTTATGATTAAGGTGAAAATTAGTTTTTCTCACATCCAGCGTGTTTTTGTGCTCCTGCCGCGGTGGATTCGCTCTGACTGCAAGCTCCGCCCCTCCTCACGTTGATTAAAGTCGATTAAACCGACGTCACTTCCTGTTTGACCCTCACTCACCTGCTGGAAACAAAACTTTACAAAAAAAAATTTAGCAAAACATTATTTAACTTTTTCTCCACTATAAGTTAGTTGTCTTTTTCATATATGGAACATTATTAAAAGAAAAGAAACATACAGTGACCACAAGTTGAGGCCGGAACTTGTACATTATACATATGTGTGTATAATGTGCAACAAATACACACATATCCCTATCATCAGTGAGAAATAAGATACAGTTTTTCGCTACTTTGTTTACAATTTACCTAAAACCCCATTTTGTATTATGTCTTTATGGACCAATATAATCTGAGAGCTCTTGTGTCCACATTTTCACTGATGGTAAATCCATACTCCTGCATCATAGTGAAACAGCTCTCCTGGCATGAAGAAGTCCAAATTCCATGTCTGTGTCAAGTCCTTAGGATATATGTAAGTATACAGAGTTTTACGTATGATGGAGCCTGACAGGAGTTATGTACATTCTCATCAGCCATTTGTTCGGATAACATTTAAACCTTGTACATGTTTCCTGTCTTTCAAACGGGCATCTGTACGGTATGAGCGTCATTACGGTAACTGTCTGCTTTACCTTATGTGAGCGTCATTACGATAACTTTCAATTTTACTGTATATGAGCGTTATTACGGTAACTTTCTGTTTTACTGTACATGGTCGTTATTACGGTAACTGTCTGCATAACCTTATATGAGCGTTATTACGGTGCCTTCTGCTTTAACTTATATGAGTGTTATTACGGTAACTGTTTGCTTTACTGTATATGAGCGTCATTACGGTAACTGTCTCCTTTACTGTACAACAGCGTCATTACGGTAACTGCGCTTCCAACATGGCGTTGTCCTGTTCGAGCCTCTGCAGCCGTTTGTCTTTGGTCCGACTGGCCGTCCTCAGGACGAACAGGACAACGTCTGTCCTCTATTCTTCACACGTGTCCTGTCAGTCCAGGTGAGTGTTGGGTCTCTTCAGCTCCACTTGTCCACGACATGTCCCCCAGATGTACTCTGATCTCACCGGAAGCCATGTCGAGCTAAGCTAAGCTAAGTGTCTCTGCTGGTGTTCCTGTTCAACTATTCATCAATTATCTGTAATATCTGAGTTCCAGATCGAGGTACCTCTGATCTGTTGATGGACATGTTGAAGGTCTCACCTAGATAACATTGTTACAGAGGACACAGACTGTGGGGGGTGTAGTTTCTCCATGTCAGCTTTGTCCGTGTCACTTATTTTTCGTAATTCATAAAAATCTAGAATGAAACGATCAATATAAATTCCGTGGATATGACGAATCGGCAAATAACATCAATATCGAGAGGCTGCAATGTGAACAAATAAAACCAGTTTACCTGATCACCAGTTAAACTAGAACATGTTGTGTTGTTTATCTAAAATCATGAGTTTTTCAATAAAATGCCTAAAATTATTTAAGATACTTCCTTTCTCTCCACATTCATACAACTGACTTAATTCCAAAAGGTTGTTCTCACATTTACAACCCAGAATTCGAAAAATTGTATATCAGAGATATTGAAAATGACAGCAGCACAGGTGTCATAGATATTCAAGTTTTGTTATTGGTATAAGAGGGAAATATATATGGTAAGTAATAGATGTAATAAACACACACACACACCAACACACACATATATAAATATATATGTTTTATACCTCTGCATTTGTACAAACATTCACTTGGACTCACTGATTAACTGAAGAGATTTCTGAGGTTAAAGGTCAAAGTCACAGTGGCCTCTTGAATGATGATGTCATGACTGCTTGAGGGATTTCTTCAACTTTCAGATAAAGTTATTACCCGTCAGTGGTCAAAGGTCACCGTGACTGATGTGAATCTGGAAAAAAGAGGATGTGGAAATATGTACACAGAAACTGCACTGGTTGGCAGACGCACACAACCACAGTGCGGTTATTCTAGTTTCCATTCCCACTTTGTGAGCTTGACTGTTAAAGTGTGCCAATGTTGATTTAAAATCCTCATGTTTACCTCTCTTTTATTTCCAGGTTGCCTCTGTGCAGATTCTACTCATCATCCAAAGCTACTCGTGGTATCGGTCGATACGTCTCCTCCCGCCTCCAACTAGTAAATAGCAAATATGAAGAGTTCCTCAAAAGAAGATTTCCCCGCTTTTATCAGCTCTACCACACTTTTATGCAAGGTAAACACCATGGTTAACTTTTCTCCGAGATATTCAGATATTCTCTACATTCTTAAAGTGATACTGCACTTAAATGTGTTATTTGTTTTGAAATCACATTTATCACCAATTTAATTAAATAAAATCTAAATTAATGGGTTGAACATGGCTCAAGCACCCTTTGTCTTCGACCTTGCAAGGCCCATGCTTAAATCTACACCTAATAGAAAAGGGAAGGGAATGTATGTATGGAACCCAGCTTCTCAAATTTTAGATGATGAAATAAATGCTATTCTGACTGTGTTCATCCAAACTTCACACAAGTTCATATTATCAGCTGTTGCACACCTGATTTTCACTCAAGGTCTTTGTCTGAAGGTTGAAAAGCGCCGTCTAGATTGCAGTCCCTTCCCATCAATACTTTTTATTACCATTAACATTGTTGCTGTTATTGTTCCATTCAAGGATTTAAGTTACTGTACCAAGATGCCAAAGAGGTGAGGAGGATAAAAGCAAAGATGTACTTTGATGGAGTAAAGTTCCAGGATTTGGCCTACAGAGACATGGAGAAACTCAGACAGGTGGGTCAGTTGGAGCTGCAAGCGTTATTGATATGAATATATTTGTAAAATATAACCAAGCGCTAACAGCCATTTTAATTTAGTTTAATTAAGTATAAAGTAATCATTTGTAGCAGTCCTATATATTTATTATCTTGTGGAAAATTAACTTACTTTTACATTTGTTTCAGTTTCGCAAAAACGTGACCAAAGCCTTCCCGCTGGTGGTGATTTCCATCCCTCCCTTTGCCAACTACCTGGTTTTTGTCTTAATGTGAGTTACTGTGAAATAACCATCTTTTAATTACCTTTGGCATCTTTGGTTCACATTCAGCAAAGCAATTTGAACTTAGACTCTAAAACATCCCTCCATGTGTCTCTTCTCTCTCTCCTGTCATCCCCCACCTGTTCAATGCCAGGTACTTTTTCCCCCGCCAGCTCCTGATCCCTCACTTCTGGACTCCCAGGCAGCAGGTAGAGTTTCGGGAAGTGTATAATTCCCTCAGGGCGCAGCACCACTGGCCGGTGCTCAACGGCCTGGAGTTCACCAGCCAACAAGTCAAAGACAGTCAGCTGCGGAGTCGCCTTAAAGATCTGTGCACTAAAGTAAGAGATTGTATTTGTTGATGAAAATGTCCTCATACATGCAAATTACACTGTGAACTTATATTTAGTTATTTGCTTATTTATTTAACACAATAGTTAATTTGCTTAAACTTTTAAGTACAACTGTATAGGCTGATCCTATGTCAAGTCTTCCATGTGAGTTCTTCGGTGCATTTTCAGGTGAAGAGTGGATCGAGCCCCCAGGTGTCTGAAATCCTTGCCGTCCGAACCCTGTTCTCTGGACCTCCTCTGGGCATACACCGGATGGACGTGGATCACATGGTCAGTGGGACTCGTCATTCACATACCGCACAAAGCAAACTGCTCACAAGGTCGATACCCAAATGCAAAGGGCTCTGTGAAACTGAACATCTCTATAGACGGACCGTTTCTTCTGCTTCTCTTCACGGTTAATCAGAGGCGTATCAGCCCGCTGCTCTTCCTGACGCCGCGCCTCCCCGGCCCGCTGATCGGCCGGCGGCTGAACACTCACGCCTATGAGCTGCTGCTGCTGGACCGCGCCCTCAGCAGGATGGGCCATCACCAGCTCAGTGACTCTGAACTCAGACAGGTCAGTCGCTCTGCATACGTGTGTATTCACCAGCCAGACATGATTGATATGATGAACAATGATAAGCCCTCTGTGCGCTGTGTTTACAAATGATTTCACCCTCTCTAGGCTTGTTATCTGAGAGGACTCAACTCTGACAGTCTCGGTGTTAACCAGTGCCGGGAGTGGTTATCCCAGTGGCTTCAGGTTTCCTCCTCATTGAAAGGTATTATCATTTCAAAATCACTATTTTTTGCTTATTTGTGTGTAGATAACCACAAAATGTCAAACTGTACCCCATACTTGTGATGGGTCCGTCTTATGAAAAATGCCATGTTATCCTTATCCTGCCTTTGTTTGATTTTTTTGCAGATTCAGAGGTGTCACTGCTTTTGCACAACATTGTATTTCTGTCTGCCAACTACCCCAGTGCTCCAAAAAGGTCCCACTGACAGGAAGCCACAAGAAGTCTGCTGATGTGATCCCTCATGCACTGGGCAGCAAAACATCCTGCAGATCTGTTGACATCAACCTTTTTTTCTAAGGAAAAAAGTTAAAAGTGTTCTTGGCAACATCTTTTTGGAAAGTTAAACACAGAGTAGGAAACACAAAGTGGGTCTGCCAAAAAGAAAACCAAACCCATCTCTACAGGCTATAGCATTGTCCTGTTTGCCAATGATCGTTCTTGTCTTAGCCTAGAGATCTCTGTGCTGTTTAACAGAACTCAGACAAACTGGAAAATATTCTTCTTCCACTCTGACATAAGGACAATCTGAAACAGTATTTTTTTGCCTCATTTCTTTTGCTCTGTGCAGTTTTACTCTTTATGAAGCACTGAACTAAGTTAAGTGTGATAACTTGATTTCTTGTTGCTGTGGATATTTTTTTTTTATCATTTTAAGGCACAGACCTGTCGTCTGTTTACTTAGTTCACACACATTACGAAGCTGCAAACACAAAGAGGAGATTGTTAGTGACAGGTCAGCAGAACGTTGTGATCTGTTAATATTCTGCTTGTGTGGCAAATTGATTGTACACATTCCATTCACAACAATCCAAACTCTGATACCTCACTTTCCGCTCTGCTCATACGCGTTTTTACTGTGGATAATACTGGTCATGGCAAAATGGCAGTCAACCCTTATTAGACCCTTGGTGGAAGAGACAATATTAAAACATTAGATCACACCCTGGCTCTTAAATTGAAAATTGAGATTGGTTGTGTGTTGGGTGAGAAGCTGAACTTGTTGTATAGGAAAAGTCAAAACTGCTGTGATGGCACTTTACTTTGTTTACGGGATGTTTTCTTGCTTTAGGGGCTGAATCACATTAACTGACCTGCTCAGACTTCTTGCAAATTTCATTTAGGCTTTTTGTCGACTTCAGGGTGATGGTGCACATCATGTGTGCTGGGGTTCGGTGTTGTGAATTGGGAAATGTAATTTACTCCATGTGCCTTTCACAAGGTACAACACATCTGGAATATGAGTTATAGCTATATGTTATATTCAGTCTTTGAATCTTTAAAAAACGAACAATTTCATATCATTTGCTCAAGTTTTGAATGTGGTGTTGCTGTGCCAATGTTATTTATATTGCTTGTACTGTGTCTGGAATAAAAACCTACATGCTCCATTAATTTTACCGCTTTGTAGTTACACCACACACAACGGAAAATCAAGATTTAATTTAAAGAGTCTTTAATGAAATGAAGCAGGTTGTGTCTGAGAAACCAACCCGAGTGCATTGAAACAAATATCTTTTCAGAGTGACATCCTACAGTCAACAGTGGATCGTCACATGCTGATAGGACTGTGGTAGCATCACATGACATCGTGACACTGTTCTCAATCCTGCTCCTCTCACCCCCACAGCAGGTGATGGACCCTGTGACTGTGCTGCAGTAATAACTCAAGCTTGTTTTACTAGAACCGACTAAAAGTATAAACCACTGACAAATACAACCAGGCTACAAGATGCCGAACAGAATCCAGCAGGTTTCACAGTTACAACCCTGCATGACACAATCAGGACTTTGTTGCATTGACAGAAAATACTAAAGATGAGTGTTGACCACTACACAGACAGCAGGTCAAAACTACGAAGAAGATTCTCATCAATATTAACTACTGTGTGTAATATGTATGTATATTTACATAATATACATCCTGCAGAGATATTGTAAATTACATTTTGTAATCGGTGTCAATCCCTTTAGGATTCCTCTCTCTCTCTCTCTCTCTCTTTTTTTCTCTCTCTCTCTCTCTCTCTCTCTTTTCTCTCTCTCTCTCTCTCTCTCTCTCTCTCTCTCCCCATAGTGTCCCTTAACATTGTTAGTCTCTCTCTTCCAGACATTTGTTTTCAGAAGTTAGTTTTGTTGTTCTTTGATAACATTTTCAGACTTTGTTGTAAATGTTTGACAGAGAAGGAAAACATATTAAATGTGTTTACAGTGAACCTGCAGATTTTATAGTATTGCAGCCAGTGTGATGGCTGCCCAAAGATCTCTAACAAAATTCCTTTGATTTTAATTTTCTCACTAAAGTTTTTTGATCTTAAAAAGTCATAAACACAGAGAGCAGTAAGCAGAATCGTGGATATTTCCCGGTATTGGTATCGACTTCTACATTTTCGGGATTGTGACATCCCTCATATAAAATCTATATGCAATGAAGCTGCATGTTTCAGAGCAAGAAAATAAATATGATGGCTGCAGCTATTGATTGATTGATTATTTATTTAAGCTTCGGAAAACACAGCTATGGCAAGAGCTACTACCACTGCATCAAGGTTTGAATAATAGGCTGGAGGGCCCCTGTTTCATCTTCTGAGTGAATTGCCAGGATGCTACACGTGTTCAAGAGCAGCTAAAAACCCTCAGGTAGGTAGAGTCCTTGCAGTATCTGTATAACCAGTCGCTTATAGCTGCTTATCACTATCTCCTGAGGGAAGGCCTTCAGAGCACCGCTCATTTCAAAAACATGTAGAGTGACCAAGGTGGTAAATATACCAACCTTTTTTTCTTCCAAAATGCTTGGAAGAATCTCTCCAGCCTCTTCTTGCTTAATGCTTGATGTCCATTCTCCAAACAATTATTTGTTTACAGATTAATTGCTGAAGCGGCCTTCTCTTTCTTCTTTGTTCTGTTTCCTCGGCCCATCGACAAGTCAGCGTTCATGGATGAAATATTTAATTGTATTTGCTCAAGTTTAAATGTTGTGCTGCTATGCCAATATTATTTACAACGTAATTAACTGTTGGAAATAAGTGTCTGCATCATTAAACTGATTCAACATCATCATTAAACTGATTCAACTCGTCAAAACTGTTGCTGCAAGACTTCTGACAAAATCCTCCAATATGTTCCCATATCATCCCAGTCCAAAATGCTCTGGCCTTTACACTGGGTTCATGTAACACGCAGGGTTGGAGCTCAAGATCCTGGTTGTAAAGTTTAACATGTCTTCTTTTATGGTTGTGTGTATAATCTACTTCCTCTTTGTTCTTGTGTGTGTATGTAAAGCAATTTGTGACTTTTGTTCTTGAGAGTTGCTGCTTAAAAAAGCCATTACTATTATTATATGGTCCAATTATTTTCCCGGTTTTTATTTACACTTGCGACAAATTCAGATGAAATTTCAAGAGTCTTTAATAGAAACGGCAAACTGCAGCCTGGAGCCAGCAAAAACCAGAAAGAAACTCGATGCCAAAACAGGTTGAAAAAAGAAGAAACATATTCAATAACATACAGCAGGAGAGGAAGATTAAAATAAAATACAGGAAAACAACAGTGTGAATGCTGAGTCAGCATTAGCTAAAGCTGCAACCATCACCGGATGGATGGCTTTTTATTTTTTCAGCAAAGCCTCCACAGCATCATGATCACTCTAACAATCTAAATTTATTTGCGCAGCCCACAACCTCAAATCTCAATTTGACCCATAAGCCGACCTTTCATCCTACAAACTGAAAAGTTAAGAGTCTACCTGCTGACTGCGGAGGTCGGCTTTCTATTAAGATGCTTTGTCAAACGTCAAAACAAGAAAACATACTCATCATTCACACTTAAAATATATATAGTTCTGTGTATCAAACTTTAATTATAAGATGAACATTTTCAATGTTTACAAAAGAAGCTCCCAGTAAGTGTGACGTGAGCGGCCTGCTCATTACTAAGGTGTGGGGCTGGATCACATGACTTCGTAGCCGCTGCGGATGCCTTTCATCATTAAGCAGGCGAAGACAAGGCCCAATATCTGGAAGGGGAACACAGAGGAGAGGTATTTACTCCAATCTTAAACTACCTGCAATAAAACTTGACTTTACTTTAAGTCCACCTGATTAGAAATATATAAACATCTCGTAAGTGGTTCGTAACTCAGAGCGATTCAGTTTTATTTGTATAACACCAAAATGACAAATAACACATTATCTCACGGCAGATCAATGTATAAGGTCAAGATCTTAGATATCAAGATATATGACGTGTCTTCTTTTACGTCCTCAAACTACAGCAGACAAGTGGGTCAAACCACAGGTCACAATTGTCCCCAGATACAGGAACCACAACCCTCAACTGGTTCTGAGCTCCGTCCATTCAAAGAATCACTTGCTCTTTAGCAAGTTGCTCCCGAGCTGAATGACAGAGATTTTATTTTTAAAAAACTGTGAACTTGGGTCTGAAGATTGTGTGTGTTGCTGAACAGAGCTCTGATACAGCCGACATGCAATGGATGAAAAAACTACAGCAGTCGAGTAAATCATTACAACGTACATATTATGATTTAAAAGCAAGTTGTGAAGTGGAAATACACGAGCAGACCATATTCTATATTACTATATGTGTGGTCATGTTGCCCCCCCCCCCCACGTCTATATTACCTTGATAAGTGCATTTGATATTTAAACAATGTGTCACTGGGGGGGAAATGAGCAGTGCGTTGATCTGAAACTAGTAAAGACATGTGCGTCTTGCTTTGGAACCGGCTGGAGAGAAATATGTTAAAACATAAAGAATAGTATGTAAACATGTTCAGAATTACAGTCAACACAAACACAAACATGCTTCTGTTACATACCTGCAAGCCAGCAATAACAAGTGCTGCAACGATCACCCAGAGGATGTTTTCCTTCAGGAAATCCACCACCGCGTCGTGACAACCCTGCATCAGGAAACACAGACGACAGAAGAGGTCAGGTGATTATTTTGAGAGACACTTATATATATATATAAATGTCATGATGTGTAACTGAAGCTGCTCCTCAGATGGGTTTCAGTGATTGTTCAAGGAGTGTGCGGCCTAACCACGGGTGTTGCGAAATCAACCAGGCCCGAAATCTTGAGGATTACCTAATATCATGCATATTCATTTCCCAACAGAGCGTTAAGTCACTTTACCGTCGTGTGAATTTTGACAGGGTCCATCATGGCCCCAGCTCCACAGTTTTTGCTGACATTCACACAGCACGAGTCCGGCACAGAGTTTCCTGCAGGTTGGAAGTTTTTCCAGTCAGAGGAACTGTTCACACCGCAGCATTTCAACTGGAAGGAAAGGAGTCAAATGAAAAAGTAACCTTTAATATGGAGACGCCAGCTACAGGGCCGCACATGAGCAATGAACAGTGAAATGATATCACTTGTATCAACAGATGGTGCAAAGAAGAACAAGGTGTTGTCAGCAGCAGCAACCAACAGGATGCAGCAGTGTTATGTGAAGGTGTAGTCCAGCTAAGTAAAGAGTGAGGAGGAGGGTTCACAACTCACATCCTCCTGCATTTTATCCACGCTGGCTCGGAACTCATCTGTGCCGTTGTTGTAATTGGTAATCATTTCAGTGAGGCTATCCTGGACGACAACCGAGAGCTAGAGGGGAGACACAACACGGCAGCTGACGTTAAACCACACCTTCTGCAGGGTCTTACACAAACACACAAAACTGTGACTTCGCACACTCACCTTGTTTCTGAAGACGTATCCAGCGATGGCTGCTGCAATCTCCACAATGATGATCAGGGAGAGAAGGACGGCAAACTGCAGAGGGGAGAGAAAAGAACAACACTCACAACTTAAATGTCTTTCAGTGTTTTGTATGTTATCACATGTTTTCAGCAGGATTACACAAAAACTACTGAACGGATTTCCATCCAACTTGATGGAAGGATGAGTCATGGGCCAAAAAAAGAAAACATGAAATCTTGGCCCAGATCCAGACAAAGGGCAAGAGCCAGGACTGGTTTTTACACTTTCTTTAACATTGCATCTTTGATCATCTATATACCCGTGATATCTGTGTAACGTTGTGCGATTCAGTGCGTTGTGATAGTGAGCTAGATGAATTACCATTGTGACCATGCAGTAGTTTTCTTTCCAGGCTCCACAGCAGCCGAAGAAGGCGATGAAGAAGATCACCACACCGACGACGATGACGACGATGGGACCTCCGGAGGCTGTGGCATCATGGATCATGGCAGTGTTGTGCAGAGCCACCTGGACCAGGATGCCCACCACGATCAGTGCTAGGCCGCATAACTGCACAAAAAGAAAATGATTTGTTTAGTTTCTTTACACAAATACAAAATGTGGTGTTTTGGGTGTAGTGACCTTTAGAAATGTTGGTAAGCTATGGTGATTAAAATGTATTTGAACCTTTGGTTTGAATTTGTTTAGCATGCTGAATTTTGCTTATTAATTGAAGTTCATTCTATTTGCAGGTAGGTTTTGGTGGAATTACTTAATTATTATTTTACTTTGACTCATGGTTCATCAGAGTAAAATACTTGAGTGCAAGATTTAGATGAAAGGGATCTATTGACATAAAGGATGATTACAATTTCAGAATTCAGTCCAGATCAATTCATAGAGTAAAATATTATCTTGCTCATAAGATTAAAACTGTTCCTGTGTGAAACTAAACTCAAAAATACGAGTGACCGTTGATGCGGATCAGATGGAAGGAAGTTGCAACAGTCTTCAGTTCCTGAGTGCAGATGTAAAACAATCAGATAAATAAAACTGTGAGGTTCAAGGTTGATTGGTGCGATATCATCATCTACAGAACATCCTGTGATGACTTAGAACATCAAGTTCAAGTAGGTGTTGTTACAGAATGTCTCCAGAGAAGTCAGCTGAATTTTTCTTGTGTATTTACTTTGACTTGTGTCTCTGCAGCAGTATTGTCTTAAGATATATTACACAACAGTAGAGTCGAGTTTTTGTAACTAACAGAAGCCCCAGGAACAACAGCTCCCAGACAAACTGGTCTAACTACTCCATAAGGTTGTTGTTTTTCCTTCCGGTTGAAATTAGGTATCTAAAGTAAAATCTAATAAAAACACTCTAATAAAAACACTTCAGGATTAAGACCTGCACATTTCCCTCTGGAAGTCAACAGACTGTCAGGTGAGTCAGTTTGTGATATCGTCCGTGTGACGCTCTGGTTGCAGCTGAGCCGTCGTTCTCACCACCAATGTCAATATTTGAGTTGAGTCAAACAAATGGCTGATGGTTGACTTCGGGAGAACATGACGAGAGGAGTGAGCAGTAGGAGGGTCATGCAAATAGAATGAAAATAGAAAATTAAGTGTCTATCTAGAAGCTGCTATCTGTTTTCCCTTTAGCTTGATTTGAATGTTACTCTATTAATTGATTAGTCGAAGAACAAGAGGCTCACAGGATTAATAAAGTATCCATCTCTCTATCTATCTACCTTTTTTATATGCATTCATATATTTAAATTCTTTTTTTGGTCGGTTGTTTAAGTTTGACGGACTTAACAATTTTCCTCTGAGACATTAGCGATTGTAAATTTCTGATTAATCAATAGATTAATTTCAGATTAATTAAACACTTTACTTTAATCCGACATTGTAAAACGTATAAACAGAGTATAAACAGGATTAAAACACATTTAGATGTAAGCATATATAAGAACATTTTAACTCCTTGTTAATGGTAATTACTTATCAACAATTACATTTTCTATTCATTAAAACTTTTACTTATCAAAATAAACTAAGCTGAAAACATATTTATCGTTATTTGCAATACAGTTTGTGATTAAAAAACGCAAAATATCAAGTCTCAATCACATTTCTTTGTCACAAGGGTTTGATAACGACATCTTAAAAATCTGTCATTTTTTTAAAATATATATATTATATACTTATCAGCATATATATATATTGGTATCAGACATTTTTAACTCCCTATTATTTGTATTGTCACCAGCAGCAAAAAAAACTATATCAGATTTTAGTATCCAAATAGAAGAAGTTTTAACTGTTGGCAAATGCTGTGTTAATCTCATAAAGTACAGTAAACTACAGTACCTGCAAATGTTTATATTTTCCAAATAAACCTTAAATGCGAAGTGAAGCACTTCCTTTTATAATAAAAACGACTCTAAGTTACCACCCTGAAAATGTGCAGCGTGAAGATAGAATAAAAACTGCTGTGTCACTCTGAAGTTCCTCTTTCCCAAAGATAAACGATAATCAGATTTCGACTCAGTGCCAGAGTTTAGTTTTCCCTTTTTTTTAAGTGGCACTATGTCAGTGATGGATGGAAAAAAGAAGGAGTCACATGATTTCGGTTACACATTGAAATCTGGTCATAAGATTCACATTCCACCGCCACCCCCCCACCTGCTATAAAGCTGCCAAACCAACCAAACAGATTACAACCAGGAAATGTGAACGTCTGTCCAGGATACGTCTCCCTGTGCTGCCTTTGTGTGAATTTAAACAAACATGTGAGTCAGTCGACAAGTCTTTCAGGGGTAGGAGGGGGGAATAAATCCAGAGGCGGTGTCGTTAGCTTCATTAAATGGTTGTTACAGATTGTGTGTTAATGTTGGGTAGCAATTCATTAACCCATGCTCCAGGTCATGTGGTCGGAGGTGGAGATATCTCCCACTCAGTCTGTGAAGGTGTCAGCTGATGGATATTGTGAAGTATCCTAGCTTATTTCAAAATGTACGTTCTTGTTTGCTTCCACTCAGTTCACACAGAGCCTTGTGTGTCTGTGTTGTGTTGACTTTGTGCTAGTGAGCACTTAAAGAAGTGGTTGGCGGCCACTCATACAGAAAAGTTAAAAAAATGGAAACGCAAGGCGAGGACAAATAAACATATTTCACTCTGTATTTTGTCATATAGTGCATTTATAGATGTACTTCTTGTTTGTGTCACTTCCTGGTAACACTGGGATGTGCGTTGACTTAGAGATAAGTGAGCTCACCCAGAAGATGAAGTTGAAAAAGAAGAGCAGGAACTTCACACATTTCATTCCCCCCTCAACGCCCATGGCTGCCGAGGATCGAGTTCCTGCGAGGAGGAGGAGGAGGAGGAAGAGGAGGAGGAGGAGGAGAGGAAGAAAACAAACACATGTCCACTTTACATTCAACTGCACATAAACATGACAATCAGCTGTAAAGGGAGCGGAGACAGTGGGAGATAAATAACTGACGTCTTGATTTACTTCATATGTGTGATAGCTGCTGTTTATTCCCCCCCCCCTGGGTGTCAATAAAGTTGGTCTGAATCTGAACAAACTTCGAGGTGTGACTCACTTCCTCTGTTGTTCTCGTAAACACATGACCAGGATATGATGTTATTTCTGCTATTTGACAGTTTCACAGCCCAGGCAGATAATCAAAGCTCGAGGGGTCTTTGCATTGGACAGTGAACCGGGGGCTTGGTCTAAAGACAAACTCACAAGTAAACAAGTAAACAAGTAAACTCGGGTATTTCCCAACACATCATGGAGGATTAAATAAGAAACTACAGCTTTGAGGAGGAAGGGGGGGGGCATAGCCAGAGCTCCCCGGCCCTGCCCCTGCTCTGGCCCGGGACCGTTAGCGACAATACCCGCTTTGTCAACCGCGGTTAAACTCCATTAACCACATCCTGCTCCTCTGATTTAATTCATTATGGAGTTAGAAGTGTGTAACGGGAACACAAACAGCGGAGCAGGTGCTGGTTCTCTGCCCGGGGGGGGGGGGGGGGGGTCTCTCTTTCTTCATGACGACGATGTTTATTTAAAAAGTGCGCAACTCGTTCTGCGACCCCCCCACACCTCAAACAAACAAAAACAAACAAACGCAGCCACCGGAGGGGAAACCGTGAGAGACAGATTCAGATGTGGAGTGAGTGTGTTTGTTTGGTGGAGTCCTACCTTCGAGAGGAGAGAAATATCCTGTGGTGGAGAGCAGGAGGCGACTGAGTGTGGAGGCGAGTGAGTAACTACAGTTTATAGTCCTCCTCCTCTTCTTCCTCCTCCTCTTCCTCCTCCTCCGCCTCCACAACTTCTCCCTCCGTGATCCATGTAACTTTTCCTGATGCCTTCACGGCCTCCTCGTTAAACGCACCACTCAAGGAATACCTCCCACTGCTCCCAGTAGACCTACACTCTGGTTTACCTCTGGTTTGACTCTCTTAACGGTGCAACATTCATTCTGTCTGTGCGATCCAGTGCCTCATGTGGAATCCATACACTGCACATGTTTTTCGTTTTTTTACACATTTTATTCCATTTATATATTTTTCATATGTCCTTATACTTAAGTATTGTTATAAGTATTGCATTTTCACCTAAGTATTGCATATTACTTATTATTACCTACTGATTCGAAGACTTTGACTCCTGTTGCTATAATATTGCAAAATTAAACTAATAAAGTATTTCCTTTTCTTTTCTTTTCTTTTTCTTTTCTTTTCGTATGATATCTTAGCTTATCTTATCTCATATAGCCTTATCTTATCTTAACTTTTCTGATCTTAGTTTATCTTATCTTATTATGTCTTATCTTATCTTAACTTTTCTTATCTTATCTTATCTTATCTTACCTTATCTTGTCTTTTCTTATGTTGTATTATCTTATGTTACCTTATCTTAAAAATCTAATAGTTGCTGAGACTTCTTTATCTCTACTTGACTGTGGTGATGTCTCAAACCTCTGCCCAGCAGCTGCACATTGCCTAACAGAGATTCTCAACAAATTGTATTTGTGCGTCTGTCACTGTTCCTTTATTATAAGGCCATAATGGGCCTGCTCCATCATCACCTGTCAAGTCAAGTCAACTTTATCAACATACACGTGTACGGCTGAACAAAATGAGAAGTTCCTCACAGATCAATGTGCAAAAAGAGTGCAGCATAAAACACAATATATATAACACTCAAAAAGTAAACACAGGACGGATTTTTAAGGGTTTAAAGGGTATTTCAAGGTATAAATAGTATAATAAATAGCATATTACTATACAATGGTTGTCACCTGATTGACTATTGCGATTATCTGTTGTGTGTGTTTGTGTAGGAAGTGGACTCGTTGTTGTGTTGACTGTATATATTCATGTATACATTTAACTTTATTGAGTTAAACCACACTCACGTTATTTGATTTATTCCCACCAAGTCAACGTGACTGATTGAATTTATCTAATAAAATTACATGGACATTTAGTCTGTAATTGAAATACATAAAGTCATAATCATTCTTCTTGTGTTTATTTGATGGGAGGCCAGTGATTAGATGATGTTGGAGACCATGAAAAGGGAATTTAATATTTTTGCATCCGTGCAAAATAAAAAAATCTGATGTACTATATTTCATTGTAGTTTAGAATCATCACAATATGAAATTTATCTCTAAAGTTACAAAAGGCAGACATGTACTGAAACTGAATGACAATTAGTCAAGAAATACAGAACACACACATATTACATGAGGAGCTTGTTGTATAATTAGATGGTTTTGTTCCCCTTCATATTAACTCTGAGTTGAAAAGTCCCGATATAGTCTGTGAATATTTACAGAGCAGAACTAGAGTGACACAAGAAAGAGGAGGAGACAGGAGAGGACATAAGCGACTGTAATGTAAATAAGACGACATTAACCAGGATCTTAGATTAGTCAACACTACCAGAAGTAATAAAAGAGGAACAACTGTTATTACCATGGTATGTTGTTAAACCTAATTAATGCAACATCACAGCTCACACACCAGCACAGGCGGGCGATGTCAATCAAACTGTCTCCACCTATTTCCTGTCACATTCTCTTATTTAGAGTTCATGTTTATTCAACCCAGCTTCTGTTTCCTCTTTTGTTTACTGAGTAACATCGTGTGATCATGAGTTAACTGTGACCCTGAGCAACGTTTTCAAAGAACTCAAGTGACGATGTGTGACCGTTCAGCTTCTCGTTAGGACGCAGGAACCACGTGAAGTGAGGTGACGGCTGAATCCAGATGACAACCCCACACTGTGCTCTAGCTTTAAGGAATTTTTCAGACGTGTTGTTAACATCACGAGAGTCTAGTGTGTTTTATTTTATAGCCACAGATGATAGTGTAAGACTGTACTTTGTGAACTTGATGCTCAAAGTTCAGGTCATGTGCTGCCAGTCACAAGTCTGACTGAATGCTTTGTAAGAATTCTGGAGTGAAAGGTCACAATTTTATGTGAGAGGCGTTTTGTTCCATTACCAATGCATTACATCATTTTAGAAACACAAAGAGGACACGTCATAGGTTGATGATATTTAGGATGAAGTTGTTTGACAGGAGTAAAGTATTTCCTGGATGAAAGTGCTCAGTGGGGACGTCTGGCTCTAGCTGCATGTTTTCTCACATTACTACTGTTATGGTGAATGAAGTGGAGAGAATCACTGACCTCAGCTGGTCTCGCTGTAACTCACTCGCTTGCTCAGTAGCAAGCGTATCAAAAAACAAACAGCAGGGTCACCCACATCCCTCAGAAGACCACAAAGCGCCAATCACATCTGCTTGAATTGCTTCAGTGCAAAATTCAAATCACACTTAGAAACTGGATTATGTTTTCTGTTAATAAACTAAGATTACAACTTGAATAATTTATGAGGACGTATGAGTGTTATGTTCGGTTATCATATATCCTGAAACCTTTTATCAGCTTTAAATCATCATGTATCAACCCCTGCATTTTTATTATCATATTCAAATTGTTCTTGATAAATAAAATCCCAATAAACAGTCATGTCTTTGGATCTGATTATATAAGAAAAGTTGTATTTATTTATGTCGTCTTTCATGTGGACGTTTTTCGCAGCTATCATTTTGGCTCGTAATACAAGGAGTGACTGATAACACTAACATGGACCATCCAGTGTCTCACAGCCTTTGTACAAATATTTGTAGACGCCTTCTGTCCTTGTATAAATACTTTGGTTTCCAGGTGGCTGACATTTTGTCTTTTAAGCAAAACAAATGAGGCTTAAAAACAGGCAGTTATTTCTAGAGGCAGCTCCTGTTTCACTTGTGGAACTATGAAAAATGTCTGTAGCTGTCATGTTAAATAAGCGCCATATATTTTCTCTGTTAGTTCACTTTTTCCTACCGTGGTTCCTTAATATTGACAACCGGCCTTAATTCTTATGCACACACTGTGAAGCTTAAGTCCACTGGCAATCCTTTATTTTTAAGAGAGGCCTCGTGTTTACTTACTCCACCAATGTCAAACTACAGGTAATCTCGTTTGCACCAAAGGTACACAGTTTGACATTAGACTTTTCATTTGTTCAGCACTGAATTACAAAGACAGAAAAACCGTAGTGCAATCACGTTTGATTGATTGATTGGTATGGAACAGATCCAGTGGTATATTAATTAAGATTTTTAAAGGTTTAATGTATATTTAACATAATGGCTGCATCCCTTTTCTAAGTATTGTTATCCGTAGTTTGTGAAATTAAGCACGAAATACAATTCAATAAATAAATGATTCTTGTTCTTTTTTGACAAGTGAATTTACACACTTGTATTTTAATGCTTAGCACGAAATATTATTAAATTAAAAAAGTATTTTTAAACTAGAGACGTTGAATGCGCACTGCTGATGACGACTTCCGGTGTCATGTTTGTGATTGGCTGCTCGGCGCGTCGCTCAACGGGGAGAGGCGGAAGAGGCGGGACCTGGCGCTCTCATCATGGCGGGACACATGAAAATGACAACCGGCTCCAGCTCGACTTGTGGTCAGCTCTTACTCATCCTGGCGCTGCTTCTCAGTTTCCCTCCGGACTCACATCAGGTCTCAGGTGAGCAGCTGCGCCGCGACGCCACAGCACAGCCGGGGGCTCGGAGGACATGGGTTCTAACCCCGCGGCGCTCAGGCTAACGCGTGTTAGCTTGTGTTTGTTGTTGCTTTTATCAACCGTCTCTACGTTTCTTATGGATTAAGACTTTATTTAACCTCCTGGCTTGTGTCTCCTCGTTGTCTCCGTGCAAACCGGAAACTCAATGTGGCTCAAACACTCGTTTTATTCTCTTGTTTTGATCAAATCTGCAAGAAACCTCGCCCCCATGTGATTCTTAACGTATTAGCTATGAAAACACCACATCAGAAACCACGAGATAACACTAATAAAGTCTTAACACAACACTTTATTATTATTATACAGTAAATCCTACAGAATAAAACAGCACACTTCTACTGGTTCCATGAAAGAAAAGGGAGAAAGAGGAGGAAGTTGTCATGCCTTCTCCTTTCATATACATAACACAATATTAATACACATCCCTTGTTATGTACATTTCATAAATCATATAAAAAGTCATTAAACATTATTCATCATCATCACAACAATGTTGATTTAACTTAAAGTTCATTTTGGAGAATATAGTGACGTGTGGTCTTTTATTTCATTCATTCAAATCAATGAGGCTGATTTCAGGATAAAACTAGAGTTTGACCAATATGGACATTTAGGGGAATAAACATATGATAATACCAATATAATGACTGATATATAATTTAATCCTAAGATAATTGTTGTTCATTAAACTAAAGTTTGGCAATGATCCTTATTATGTCGCTACCATGAAGTGTATTTTGAGGCTCGACATTCTGCAGTGGAGTTGAAATGCAAAACAACTCTTTTAAAACTGGTAAAATTCCCCCCGAAGTAAGTTTCTAACGTCATCAAAACCTTGTGTTCAATGCTCAATTCATCTGACTGCAGAACCTACATAACCATTTGAATGTCATGATGGGAAGGAACACACGTGTAACATGTATAACGTACATGTCTCTGCTAATCAAACCCAGGAAAGGAAAGTCCAGTCATTGATCTGCACGATGGAGAGAAGTACGTGCTGTCGGGGTCCAATCGGTTCTGCTACCAGAACTCCATCGTGCCAACCTGGAGGCAAACATGGACCAAAATTCAGGTTAGTTGCATGAATCGAACACAGCAGAAAAACAGCTGTTTATCATCGCTCCATTTTCAGTAATATATCGGTAACACTGGTTATGTGTTACTACACTTTCCTCCGGCAGCTCCGCTTGGTTGAAGCTCAGTGGTTTACTTCTGTTGACAGGTCAAAGTGTGGAGCTCCAACGTGTTCAAGGTGGTGATCGTGGAAGGGGAGGAGCAGCTGCAGGAGTTGGACCGATTCAGCGTGTGGAGCTGGTTTCAGAGCTTGTTACGTGAGCGGCACAATGAAACCACCATTAGCATCGGCCTCTTCAGCAAGAAGACATGCTTCCAGATCGATCCCAGTGCAAAAGCCGAGTACACTATCAAGCCCCTGCGCAGTAAGATGGACACAGATGTACTTTCTGATCAATGACAGATATCACATGACTGATATATGACGTGTTTGTTTGTTTGTTTGTTTGTTTGTTTCTCTGCAGAGTTTGATATCTATCTGTTCCTGGTTTTCCTCTCTGGGGTGTTGTTGTTGGTCTTTGCAGATTCACTCAGCCGGTAATTTATACTTTATGTTCAACGGGTTTCATACTTTATGTCTTAGCATCATTGTTTTATTAACTTCTTTCCTCCTAATGTGAAGGAGTCAAGTTTTCTTCTACTCTGCCGGTATGAGCACAGGCATGATCGCCTCCCTCATCATCCTCTTCTTCATTTTGGCTCGCTTTTTACCAAAGGTACAGTTTTTCATTGTCCCTCAATTAGCCACGATTTCTGTAGGTTAAAAATCCCATTGGTCAGTTAATCATCTTAATAACTTTGTGTTTGCTTCCACAGAAAAGCCCTTTTTATGTGTTGATTGTCGGTGGCTGGTCATTCTCTGTCTACGCCATTCAGCTCGTCTGCAGGAACCTCAGCGTAATTCTACGAGAACACTGGCACCTGGCTTTAGGTACAAACTCCTCATGCACACAGGTTACAGAGATAATGAGTCAATGGAAACAGAGCAAAGCAAGTCTCATAGTTTTTACAATATTGATAATAATAATAATAATATCAGTGGTATTTTGGAACCACTGATCATGTTAGTAAACTCTCACAAAAAGATTGATTTGGCTCCTATAGGAATCATATTGACACACAATCAGGATTGTTTATACTGTGTAGCATGTCATTTGTAAGTATAGTGGTGAAACTAATTATTGTTTACATTCTGAGAGGCTAGAAAAGTCTGCAATTTAAGTTTCTGAAACAGGTTTGATTTGCTGCATTTTATTTGTATCTGTCAAAGGCGTTCCGGGTGTGTTAGTTAGTTGTTTCTCGACAGATTAAATAAACACCTAAAAAATATGGACTTACTGTGCAAAGGCCTTTAGTTGACATGTCTGTTCCCTTTTTTTACTTCAGGTTACAGTGGACTGGTAGGATTCATCAGTTTTGCAGTGTGTTACCGTTACGGCCCCCTGGTGGATGAGAAGAACATCAACATCTTGTCGTGGACACTGCAGCTGTTCGGCCTGCTCTTGATTTACTTCGGAATTCAAATTCAGCAAGTTGCCTTCGCCATCATGGTGGCAGCTTTGCTCGCCAAAAACCTGGAGTACCCAGTCTCATTGGCAGTTATAGCATGGAGGTGAGTGTTCTCAAAGCTGACAGTAGGGGGCGTGAAAGCTCTTTACTGCAACTAAAAATCACTGTATATGTGTGGCCTAACTTTTTACTGTACTTCATCAATAATTAGTTCCTTTAAAAAAAAAATGACAATGTTTTTATTGCAGGCACTTAGATTTAAGGACATTGAAATATCCCGAACATGAATTTTAACGAGTGCTCATTGCAGGCGAGTCAGACGGTTTAGAGTTCGGTGGAAGCCGGAGCCCCGTCGCCTGTTAACTGAGGAGGAGTATCAGAGGGAGGCAGAGGAGGAGACGCGGCGAGCGCTGGATGAGCTGAGGAAGCAATGTCACAGCCCAGAGTTCAGCCCCTGGAAAACAGTGTCGAGGATTCACTCCCCAAAAAGGTACCAAATCTACATTATTCTTTATTCTTGTTCAACTGCTAAAAGCACAACACCTTTTTTAAGTGTGATTTCAGCTCAGCCCCAGTCTTGATTTAACAGGAATAGAAAGACAGCTGGTTTATAACTCCCAAGATTATTAACCCTGAACATACAGTAACAGAACTAACTAGAGTGGCAGAGTCAGCAGAGTGCAAAAGGCCCAACAGTCTCATTGGAGTCGCACCGAATAGCTTACACTCAGAGATACTGATTTATTCCTGGGGAAAATAGTAGAAACACAATTCCTTGATATACTAACTACAATCCCAGCTTGTATAAACATATATGTGTTGCTGATACGTGAGTCTGCTTCACAGGTTTGCTGATTTTATTGAGGGGTCCCCTCACCTGATGCAGAACGAGGTGTCCGTTCACGCTCAGGAGTACGGCTTCGGTGGATCATTTTTCGAGGATGAATTATTTGACACTGACGACGACGAGGAGGAGGATGAAGAAGAAGACTTGAAGCCTCTTATGGTTCCAGAGTGAGGCGGAGAGCGAGTTCTGTGCTGGAGTTGTTTGAAAGTTAAAAAACAATCACCGTCATCGCTGCCTTTCAGGAAGGGGCTCGGACAAACGGCTTCCTGCAGCTTCAGTGCAAACGTCCATGTGCTGGGGAAGATGGTTTAAAACGCTGGATCATCACTTCAGTCACAGGAGTCACCTTGACCCACAGTCCCGGGCAGATCAGTGTGTTATCAGCATGTGACTGCCTCATAGCTTCAAAGCCTGTGCACTAAAGCCAGATCTCTTCTTTCTCAAGGGAAGGGCTGATGTTAAAACTCTGTCCGAGGCTCATTGGAAGTCAAGGTGAATTTGTACTGGGTGCTGGTAAGTTTTGAGTTGTGTGGTCTTTTAGTCATAGTTTAGAGAAGGTTTTTTAGTTTTCAAAGCTGCAGTAAGAGCGTTGAGATTTCATGTGCACGTCACTGTGCTCGGTTCACTCGTCTCTGAACAGCTGCATGTCGACGGTGGTAGTTATTGTTCCAGAGGTTTTCTTCTGCAGGGAGGAATCGCTTGTTCCTGTTTTGTGTTTCACATGTTTCAGTTCATTTTAATGGACAAATCAGCCCAGGTTTTCCAAAGTATTTTTGAATTAAAAAAGGATATTTGCACTCTGACATGCATGTTTTGGTATCATTGTATGCGATTGAGTTACTGTAATTGTGTCATGTATCTTAAGCCAAAAACTGACTTTACTAGAAAAAAGGATTTCATCCATGGTGGAAATGTAAAAGGTAATTTTGAGGTATTTTTTTACTTCACTACAGTTAAAATGCAAATGTTCTTTTTTTAATGGATAACTTTTATCTCAAAGTTATACTGACAATGAAAAACTAACCGACAGTATAGCATTTTAATGAGGCTTCGCTTTTGGCACCTGCTTCATAAAATGCATCTGTAATAAATACACTACACTCATTGGCCAATGAGTCCATTTACTTTTTATATTTTAATTTCACTTCTCTGCTAACTCTTTTGTACTAACCTGAAATTCAATTAAGAAATATTTGGAATTTTGCTTTATAGCTGCAAAAAAAACATGACTTCTGTTCTATTGCAAATTTGTGATTCAAAATGGAAAACAACTGTTTATTCTTGCTGAGCAGCAGCTTCGGGGGCATTTCTGCTCGATTACCTTGGAATCCTTTAATCTGTAAATTGTGGGGGAGAAAGACGCTCATGAACCTTGTGGGTTTTCCAACTGACCAACAGCAGAAGACTGAATTGTATCAAAGACGGCACTTCCACAAGTTCCTACTTATTATTACTATGGCAACGAGTGTAAGTACATGTTTGGGAAGTCAAACACTCATTCATCATCATGAATCATGTTGTTTCTGCAGATATCTGGAATCCTACTTTTTACTCTGAAAACCCCTGATAATGCAGCTTAGCCACTGAAAAAGCTTTTAAGTTCTAGAATGTTTCAGGAAGGTTCAGCATCTGCAGAAGTCGTTTCTAACCTTTCTCATATATGCTCATAAACTCTGAAATTTTCCCTTGTAAAATCTGCTTCAAGTCCAAATCAAATGGCTGAAAGCCTTGCAATGTTAAAGGCGGGGATGAAAAGTTCACCTCTTTATAAAGATCAACGTTAAGAGTTTAACTGGCTCTTGGCCCACGCTCAATCCTTCCACCAGGTTTCATTAAAATCTGCAATTTAGATCTTGTGTTATCCGTCTAACAAAAAAAACAGTGGGCAGGGGTGAAAACATAACATCTTTACCAGGTCTTTGAGTTGCATGTGTAACGCTGTGCACAGCTTACAACCACCTGGAGCTTCTCATTCAGCTTCACTGGCATCACCATCGCGTTGCAGGTGGAAGCAGAACTGGGAAAACCTGCTCGAGTGAGATCGTGTTTATCTTGAATCAGACCACTTTCAGTATATGTTGGAGAGAAACATCACATTCATCCCTCCCCTCCCACTCACACACTTTCAGTGAACCCTATCTGATGCCCAGTGACATTTAGCCCAGCTGCCCTGCGAGTCCAACCACCTGTCTTTGAACATCAACGTGCCAGTCAATGCAGCATGAGCAGGGATCACCCCCCCCCTAACACTGATGCAAATGTTTACACAACATGTTTGAAACAGCTGATACGGCACCTTACATTTCCATGTGTTTCCAAAGCTGTGTGGCATAAAAACATTAGCACACTGCAGCATTTCCTGCCTGCTACTTCCCCAAAACACGCATGACTCATAGGGAAACCTCACCACCAGTACGACTACATAACACAAGGAAGTGTGTGGGGAATCCCTTGGATATATGAGCTTATTGCATGGCAGCCGCCCCCTTATGGTAGCTTCATGTAAAGTGCTGGGAGTTCCCCAGAAACTGATCAATCGATGCTTTAAGCCGCAGAAAAAAAACCTGAACCAGGTGGAATAAAGATAAGGCAACATGTCCACACCAGGTAGCTGTCATCGCCCGTTTTATAAGCAGGAAACTATGTTTAAATAAATCGAGCTTTTAAATCCAACAGTAGATTAAATACTTATGTGTATCATAGCAAAATAAAGACTGAAAGTGTTTATTGGAGGAATGCTGCGAGTAAATCCTTCATAGTAAATCAAGAAAAAGACATCATTCATAACACGACAACCAGGAACTCTCAGTCCTGATAAATAACTACGTCTGTGGCAGAGTAACAAATACATATTTCCTTTAAAAAGCAAAGCAGTTCAAATGTTGCTCATATTTGAAGATCAGCAAAGAGTCCGACTCCAGACAAGAAAGATCAGGAAAGAAAATAATGACTTCTCAGGCTGCACGTCGCAGCACACACTGCAGCTTTCATAAGTTACTTCACACAGTCTGTACAGGAAAGACGAATCAAACTCTTCTCCTCAAACCTCCTCTCAACATTAAATAGTTCCACGGAAACAAGAAAAAAAAAAAAAACTCAAGTCCAGCGTTGGAGGTTATAATCCAGAGTTCTGTCAGTATTTGTTGATTCCAAAAATCCGCACTCCATGAAACTGAGGCAACTTCGGGAGGACGACACTTAGGAGGGAGCTTGTGTTGATCAGGAAATGTGTGGCGTCGTATTTTGTGTAGAAACTGGCCAGAATATACCTGCGGAGACGGAACAGTGTGTCAGATACAACATCAAAAACACACAGGGTCACATGCAGAACACTGCCCAACGTGGTGGGAGACTCCATCACCGAGGTTGAGAAGTTGTCTCCACCCGTCTGTTCAGTTGGTTGGTTTGTTGGTTTTTAAGCCAGGAATTTAGATTCACTTTGTTTAACTTTTATATTTTTTCTTGACACATTCAGAAAACTGATTTCAATTAGTTTGAGAAATTCAGTGCAGTTTAATTGAATGTAAGGGAACCTGGATAGAGGAATGAGCTTTTCTGCATGATAAACATTTAGCTTTGCATCTGAAGAGAAATCTCTCTGAGTTTACTGATGACTGCTGTAACTTTAAGAATTGAGGCAGAAGGTCTGAAAGCGTCTTTTCACCAAATCCTGTGTGTCAGTTGAACTCTGCTGCATTCATATGTTTGAACAGTGGACCTGGCTGACGCTGGATCATGAGGAGATGATTCAAACCTTCCCCATGAAAATAATCTCCCCACTGAAAGTACAGCCAACACTGATAAGAGTCATTCGTTTTGTAAACATTTGGCCAAAAAAACTACGCACTAAGAAATCAAAGGACTAACCTGATGACGGAAAGAATTGGGGGGATCACCAAATTCCTTCAAATGGATTCGTGTGGGAACCATGAATTGCTAAACTGAGTTTTATTGAGATCAGTCAAGTAAAAATTCCACAAGATAAGGGAAAGAAATGAGCGACAGATGCCTGAACATCCAGTGACTCAAGAAAAACAAATGTCAGCCAACTGCTCTCAAATTAAATTACAATAAGATTTTCCCATTATAGTAAAAAAGCAAACAGAGCAAACTTCACAGCAGGTTTACTCTCAAACAAAGACCCCCACTTACAGGACGATTGGTGAGATGGTGAGGAATTTACGCGAAGATGTGAACTGGACACCGTAGTCCATCTGTTCCCAGTGTGTGAGCAGACGAGCTTTGCCCTGGTCCGGCGTCTCGAAGGGAGTTCCCTTCACTGTGTGTAGGAACAGGTACATCACCTGCAGGAGAGAAACCACACAACAGACACACAAACACCGTTAGCCACAAAGATGTACGTAAGAGTTTCGAGGAAGCAATTCTCTGGCTACATTACGATTTAACCTGCAATACGAATTTAAACTGACTTATTCTACTGGTTCATCTGTTAAAAAAATCCCCAGACATTGTTTCTATCTGTGAGATAGAATCACATTTTTATATATTTTCCTACACAACTAAACAAATGTGTGTTCCAGATATCTATAAATCCTTCTCATACAATCCTCTTGAAAGAAGAAATCACATTCACGTGAAAACCTGTCAAACTGACTAGCTGGTCAGGTTCCGCCACCTTAATATTCATTCATTAATATACTTTTAACAGACCAGGTTGTGGATGACGTTGGTGAGGGTCCAGACCAGCGGCACGGTGAAGAACGGTATACTGAGCAGCACGACATGCAGCACGATCGTCAGGAGCAGGTAGGTGAGCCAGATCCCCCGGCTGTTCATCACCCGCGTGTTGGGGTTCACTTCGCTGTGAGCTACACCCACATTCATCCTGAAAGCACAGAGAGAGAGACACAAAGTGTGAGAGGTGGAAAACAAAGGCGTGCAGCTACAGGAGGCCCCCACAGAGCTTTCATACCCCTGGACGCTGGAGATACAGCTTCTACAACATGGTAACAAACAGGATCAATCCTAAACCTGAGAAGAGTGAAACCTGCTGACTTGAGAACATTTGGCAAAGGATTATTTTAGATACTATAATTGTTTTTTAATATTCATGTCGATCCACTAAGAGAGGCGGTGGTCTAGTGGCAGAAACTTGGACTATGGGCAGAGAAGGTCTCTGGTTCGTCTCTGGTTCGACTCCACGGAGAGACAAAAAGACGAACCTGGATTGATCTGTCCAAGAATCCAAGAGTCTCCCTACCCTGTCTAGTGCCCCTGAGCAAGGCACCTTACTCCCCCAACATCTGCTCACTGCTCTGTGTGTCCTGCACCAGATGGGTCAAAAGCAGAGGTTAAATTTCCCTACCTGCATGAGTGTGCCTTTGCATGTCTGTGCATGTGTTTGGGACTAATAAATAAATAAATGCATCTTAATCTTAATCATCTATAAATCATCATATTTTGATCAGTTTCCTCAAGTCTTTATGTATTTATATTTCATATAGGTCAAGATGGTGAATATTCCATGTACGTTTAAAGGTCTTCTGCACAATTTAAGTTATGAACTACCGGCAGATGTTAGCAGATGTTAGTGACCACCAGCAGATGTTAGGGCATGTCTTCAGTTAAGTACCTTGGCTTCATGAGGTGTTTCAGCCTCATTAACACAACACACCCTGTTCTAATGCAGGCCCATCACAAGACGCTCAGACCTGGGTGCATCTCCCTAACCTCTATTGTCAGAGGTTAGGGAGCTGCTGCAGTGTTGTGTATGATGTTGTGTGTGTTGTTTCTTTTACGCTCTGCCGCAGGACTTGTTTGTGGATCCGCAGAGCTTTGAGCAACCTGATGGTGGAGGTTGCAAGTACCCCCCCCCCCCCCCCCCCCCACACAGCTCTCCAGCCACGTCTGCATACCACAGCCTTTTCCGCTCATCAGGTCTTACGGTGGTAGTGACTCCTTCTGATGGGGCAGTGAGGCACTGAACAGAACTTTATGAACTTATGAAGGTTACTTCTCATTAGTGGTGATGGAACTTCACAAAGCATTGAACTACAGCAGGTTCATACGGTGTTTGGATCCCCTGGAGACATTACTGTTGTCGGTTTGGCCATATTTCCAGCTCGTTTCTGTATTTGCATGTGTTATGACTTATTGCAGCGCGTCCAGCTCTCTCGGCCACCGTAGTGATACGACTAATTGATTAATCACTTATCATTCTCATATATGTCCTTTAACATTGGGAAACAAAATAATTTATACTGTAGGACCACGTGGACTCGTTAGTTTATATTTGAACTGACGAACAATCGCAGACAATAAACAAAACATCTTAAAAACAACGCTGAGGCGATGACCCCGCCCTCCCGAGCGTTACTGTGCGATTAAACAAGCGCTTCCTGTCATCACTTCGCAGCAACATTAAACCAAAGTGAAAAGTTAAACTTGACCGAATAACAAGAATCACGTTTAACTGACACGTGACAATCTGTGTTGACACAGCGCTGCGGCTCTGTAGCTCAAACCCTGACCTGCTAACGTTAGCTCCCTGTAGCATTAGCCAGCTAGCTAGCAGCGGCTAGCCACAGGTTGGCAACGTTAGCTCATGTTAAACCCAGAAAACCAGGCCGCGGACAACAGCCCAACAGCGGAGGGGGGTGGGAACCTCCTGTTCAGCCGAGGAACAGCCATGACTCGTGTGTCCGTGCACACTTTTAAAACTTCACGTTTCCGCGAGCAAACTTTACCTTCCTCCGTTGTAGTGGCTCAGCAGGAAGTTCCTTGTTTCTGTGGCCCCGCCCTCCTTCCCTCCCTCTGCAGAGGAACCGCCTGCAGGCTGCAGAGTCAGAACATCCGCAGCTGCTGCTCCAACAAGTCAGCACCACACCCCCGTGCATGTGAGCAGTGCTTCAACATCACTGATGATTAAAGTACTTTAGAGTTTCATGTGTCGCGTGCAAGATAACACAGGTAGAATGAAAGGTACAAAAACTAAAGGAAAACTTATGTCCACAAATAATGGCGAGAAGAATCCAGGTCCAAGCACTCAAAGTGGTTTGAGAATATAAATAATCTTTGTTTATTTGTAGAATTTCATTTATTCATTGAAGGGATGAGCTGGTGTACGTTGATGTGTACCCCTAGATTTCTGTGTCTAACTGTTTGTGTGAGAGAGACTTGTATGTAAATGAATGTTTTTTGTATTTGTAGTGTCTTAGAGGTAGTGTGTACCTGCCTGAAGACTGCACTTGGAAAATAAGCTGAGAGATACATCTGTCATATTTATGATTTGATTATTAAAAAAAACTGATTTAATTATTTAAAAAAAAAAACTGTGAAAAAAATTGGTAGTAAAAATTATTTTCGGCCTTTCAGTACTTCTACATTATGTAAGTATAGTCTAAACTAGCCCCACACTTACCTGCTAAAACCTCAACAAGCATCAATGTGATATACATTATCCTCTTTTTTCTGCGAAAATGAGTACTAATACCATGTATTACTGCCTCTTGACACTGCTGTTTTTACAAGTACTTCTACCTCAACTGTTTAAAGATGCAATGAAATGGTATTTAAATGTCAAGTGAATGACTAATGGATGGGAATGAAAATCAAAACGCACATTTACTGTCACTATGAGAAGAAGAAAACTTCCTGATACTCGAGCGGTGTGTGGAGAGATTAAACATGAAAGTGACAAAAGATAAATAACATATGTGGGAACCAGGCTGGCCGAGTCTTTCTTTTCTGGAAACGTAGATTTTAGCTTTTCTATAGACGAGCAGAATCATTTACCCATTTCTCTTTCTTCTTGAGACACATCTCTTTAAATAAGCTTCTATCATATGAAGTCTTTCACTTGAATTATTTGTTTCTGTAATAGTATTATTTCTTTACTCTGATTTTTTGTGAATTTTGTATTGTTTGTTGTGAAGCACAAATACAGTTTTAGTGTTATCATTGCAGCAGAACTAAATTAAACAAGTATTTTATTTGACAATCTTTTACACATATGACAAAACCCCTGCTGTGCCACTTTGAAGGAGACACGTCATTTATTCACAGTCAACACTCTGAGTGAGATCATTGTCTCTGTAATCAGATTGTTTGACACAATATCATATTTGACATCAGGTGACTCACTGTAACCTTTCGGAATCTTCCTTGTGTCTCATGTTACTGCCAACTCTGAGTTTTCTATTTTACAAATGCATTCCTGTCCTCCTTTGTGCATCTAAGTTTTTTATTTCCTTACTCCCTCACATTTCTTGGAACACACTTTTGGAAAGTCCAGAGAGGCATATAGATCATTTCTTCCTTTACTGTGACACTCGTTCATCAGATGCGAACAACTGGAGATTTTTCTTTCACCAGGATGAATGAAGCTGGAATCTGACGACATGTTGATAAGTCATTCATGGGACAAACTTCCGCGTTGAGCAATCCTGTACCTTTACAAATGCGCTCGCTGCTGCTTCCTCTTCCCCTTCAGAGGAAACAGCTTCCTTTTTCATTGAATTACCTCTACACTAGAGTTACATCATCAGAGTGTGAGCGCATCCACAATAATAGACACTCTGATGGCGAGGAAGTATGCAGATGTTGTGGATCTCCAAAGAGCAGCAGGAGAGTTTTAGGAAAGCACAGCTTCCTTCTCGTCTCGGCACAGAGTGTGCTGTTCTGGACAGAGAGTTCCAGCACAGGTGTATAATTATTCACCTCGATTGTTTTCTGTTCACAAGAAATATCCTGACATCATTGATGGACAACACCGCAATTGATGATTTGATTAATTATTGTTTATTATGGCAATCTTTCCCACATAATCAATATGCATAAATACATGAAATAATCAATAAATACTAAATAAATACAATAAATATATAAATGAATACATATAGTATGTTATATTAATTCCATTGGAAATACATGGCAGATATGGCAGAGTACAAACATTGCTGTATCTACATGATCAGCCACTGAATGCTGCATCAGATACACTTTGATCAATGTGATCAAGTTGTCTTACAGGATGCTTCCCAGCTGCAGAATCAGCCAACACGCGGTGCTCCACATTTCTGAGAGAAGCCTGTTGCGTGATGAGCAGGATCTCCAACAGCGAAGACACGAGCGACGAGGATGGAGAAGGAGAAGAGTCTTTGCTTGGTGTCGTTGCACAGCAGAGCCTCCACATGGCGCTGGACGGGCTTGGTCTCTTCTTTACCGAGGTGGAATTCCTTCCCTCCCTTCGACTTCAGACATGTGCTCAGGTCTTTGTGCAGTTTCTGAATCGCTGGCGTCACTTTGCTCGAAAACTCTTTGCAGCTCTGAATTCCAGCAACTCTCTTCACTGCAGCGCTGTAGTTCGTCAGGACGCTGAGGATCTTCTCCATGCAGGGCTGAGGATGGAGAGAGGAACTTCTACATCAGGAACTCATCTTCTCTTGATGACTATCATGTTCATACAGAACCATATACTGACATTAATGTGCTATTTCTGGTTTGTAAATCGGTTGCTTACTGTAGAGTTATGTTTGAGCGTCGCCGGATCACACATGTCTTCGGCCTCCATCCAAACAGGGGAGTTGTAGAAATCTATTTCCACCCTGGGTGCTTTCTGTGCCTACGGATAATATGAGTGGAGGCACGGTCAGTACAGTAACTCAGCTTATACAAAATAATAATTTATGAAAAATAAGTGCTGCCATACAGCAAATGTAAAGCAAATATTCAGTTCAGACTAGTTATGATAGTTTAAATCTATGCAAAACATAGTGTAAGTGTCAATAAAGTAGTTTAAAGTCCTGTAGGTTAATTTTATTTCTATATATTTTGATTCAATGATTCCAAAATCATCCATTAAAAAAATCCATTTAAATTAAAGCCAATGTGCACATACTATTGTGCCAGTGTACAGCTATACAAAGTACATTCTGACAAAAAACGATAAATTATTCCAAACACACTCATTAGAACTACAGCCAATATTCAGTCAGTATTAATCTTGGCAGATTACAGCTAATATGAGTGAAGGAAAATATTTCAGCTTATTTCTACATGTTCTGAATCAGTAATTCCAAACACATTCCTACAAACAGCACTCACCTGCAGAGAAAAGGCTTTAGCCAGGCGGTTGAGCTCCAGGGAGCTGTTCCGGACCACCGCACATGCATCCTGCACGGGGCCGGCGGTGGGGGCGCAGGAGGCGGAGGCAAAGAGCCAGAGCAGCGCAGTGAACACAGAGAAGCTCATGGTGGGAGTCAGAGGTAATGAGGCTGCGTCCTGTTGCTCCTGCTCGTCCCCGTCGGTGATGGACTCGGAGTCCGGCGGCTGCTTTTAAATGGGCAGGAACGCGCGCCTTGCACGTGCGTTGGCGAGGAGGGAATTCCTGGGCATCCCTCAGGTGAGTTCACAACGAGTGCATCACACAGGAGGCGGATGAGTCACACGATGACCGAATGATAACACATCACAAAGTCACTACTGTCCTCCGATTATGACCTATTGGAAATTATCATATTTCATTTACCTTTAAATAAAAGTATTGGCTGACGTATACCTGCTATGTGGAGGATGTATATACTGTATATATATATATAAACTTGTATACAGCAAATATAAAGCAAATATTCAGTTAAGACTAATCATGCTATACAAAGTACATAATAAAAGTATTGGCTGATATATATTATATAGATATAATACACTAATTAACATAGTTGGGATTTAACAGAGTTTCACTGCTGTGCTCATGAGATGAGATTTGATCTGACTTCAGAGTTTGGACCAATCTTTCCATCTGCCAACTTTTCTCTACCAGAGAAAAACCTCTTCACTTCAATTGAACCACAAAAGGAAACTGATGAGTGAAGGCATAAGATGTGCACATACTTCCTTACATACATTTCCCATGTTCTGTTATTCTTTAAAGTGGAATTACAGATGTGAATGTCATGGTTATTAAAACAAGCTGTGGCAGATACCAAAATGGATTGAAACTAGTCTTTGTGTCTTAACTTTATCAAGTTTCCAATGACCTCTGCACCATCCCTCATTTAAACAGTAATACTAGCTATTCACAATCTTTCTTTTTTGGTTTGTTGCATTTTTATCAGTATTTGTGTTCATTGGTCTTGAATTATTGAACTATTATTATTATTAATAAAATGAATATGACCCTCCTGAATATGGCACTGTTACATTACAGAACAGATATATGAGATTTATTTACAAAAACTTTATTACAAAAAAGAAATGCAAATACCTGATATTACTTGAAACTTAAGCATGTTGAGGAAATGAATACATTTTAAAGCCACAGCCAACCCATCTTGATACAAGTACTAAAAAACCACTAAGATTCAAATTTGTATATTAATTTATGTGTACACAACATTCTGAATGTTTGAAAAAAAGGCACTTGATATTCCTATTTAATGTATTTTATTAACTATTCCTCCATCTAGTAATCTATTTATTTATACTAATATAATTTTTCTTAATCACGCCTCCCTGTCTGCAGCTCTTGAACACCCCCTGTCTGCAGCTCTGGAACACCTCCCTGTCTGCAGCTCCCTGTCTGCAGCTCTCTGTCTGCAGCTCTCGAACACAGCCTGTCTGCAGCTCTGGAACACCTCCCTGTCTGCAGCTCCCTGTCTGCAGCTCCCTGTCTGCAGCTCTGGAACACCTCCCTGTCTGCAGCTCCCTGTCTGCAGCTCCCTGTCTGCAGCTCTTGAACATTTCCTGTCTGCAGCTCTCTGTCTGCAGCTCTCTGTCTGCAGCTCATGAACACCCCCCTGTCTGCAGCCCTCTGTCTGCAGCTCCCTATCAGCAGCTCCATGTCTGCAGCTCTTGAACATTTCCAGTCTGCAGCACTCTGACTGCAGCTCTCGAACGCATCCCTGTCTGCAGCTCTTGAACGCATCCCTGTCTGCAGCTCTTGAACGCATCCCTTTCTGCAGCTCTTGAACGCGTCCCTGTCTGCAGCTCTTGAACGCATCCCTGTCTGCAGCTCTCTGTGTTGTGGATGAACATGGACACATGTGCTGTGAACATCTCAACAATAGGTCGGTGTAAAGTTTACACGTGTTTAAACTCTCACAGTTTTCAGCTGCACATTAATTATCTGTGTACAAAGCGAGTTCGTGTCCCGCGCGAGCTTCTAGTGTCTGTTTGGCTACGATGCTAAGCTAGTTTAGCTTAACTTAGCTGTCCACAGTGAACCACGGCTGCTGTAAGTGAAGGAAATATATAAACATAAAACTTCCAGTACAAGTTTCTGTCGTTAATACAACACGTTTGGTTTCTCATGTGTTTCTTTAAGCACTTGAATTAACGTTAGCTTCCGGGAGCTAGCTACTGCTCACCAAGCTAATGCTAACAGCAGAACTAGCCTGAATATGCTAACAATAATCAAAACAAACGATGTGTTTTATTGCTCATTTATCACAACCGCTTCATGTCGCTACACAAGACACAACCTGGGATAGAGAAGTTAGATCTATAGTAAGATCAGACATTATAGATGTATGGATATTTATTACAGATGTGAAGTCTGATGAAGAAACGTCAAAACACACTTTTTGAGGAAAGTTGAAACCAACCACACATTATGATGTTTTTATGAGTTCTGAAGTTCTGAAAGTATAAACGACGTCCAGAGTGTATAATCAATTAATTTTTTATGAGGAGCTCCACATCTATAAGATTGAAAATAGATTTTAAGATCCATCCTGAGTCCATTTAATGTATAAATAACTTAACGAATTGCCTACATTTTGGATAAATTATTATGCTTGTATAGTAACTTGTATCCCAAGTTTCTATTTTTGTGCATTATATGTTAAGCTTTGCAACTTTGAATGAAGCCGGGCTGGAGAGGTGTGAATGTTCACAGCTACTGTTCCTCTGCAGGTTGACTGAGCCGCACCCATGATGAACTTTGACGGCCTCGACCCCGGCATGGGCGAATACTCACCCAACCTTCACGGGACCCTGGAGCCGGGTATGGAGCCCTCCATGGATCAGCATCTCAACCCCAGTCACCTCCAGGGCGTGGAGCTCGACCCGGAGGGGATGGCTGGGACGGGCCCAGAGACAGTGCATCTCATGGAGGGGATGTTCTCCGAGCTGCACAGCGTCGTGTCAGAAGTCGGCGTCCCAGTCACTGCAACGCATTTCGACCTGCAGGAGGAAATGCTCTGGATGGGAAACCACAGAGTGAGTCTTGTTCCTTGAGCATTGACCGATAAAGTCTCACTTTAACCCTAATGCATGAATATTATTTGAATCCCTTTTGGTCAGGGCCATGCGAGCTCGTTCTTTGGACCGACAATGGGCCGGTACTCCTCTTTTCAAGCGAACTCATCAGATGAAATCCGACAAATTCAGAGTTTGGAAACGGGCGTGCTGTTCCTCTCCAAGAACAACCTGAAATGCCACACTCGGGGGGGCCTTGTCATGTTTGATTACCCGTAAGTGTCACTAAAAGGCAACTGGATCTAAAAACATTGTACAGAGATTTTTTTATTTTCTCATTGAATTCATAGTTTTAACTCATTAATGTGTGTGCATGTCCCAGGATGGATGAAGCAGCTGATATGCATAGTCTCCTCATGACTGACAACAACATGATGATCATGGGCGGATTGCAAAACTATGTGATTGAAGTTGACTTGAATACTGTGCAGGAAACTCAAAAGGTGAGACTGTGGGATGAAGTTAATCCTCGTCCCCAGCTGGTTTAATCTGCCACGTCATATAAAACTAACTAAAACTAAGTGTAAGTGACTGACTGTTTACTTCTGTGTTGGGTGTACTGACAGTTCTCGGTTGAGGTACCAGGACTTGCAATAATGCGTCAGACCAGTCGTTTCTTCTTCTGCGGACACACTTCTGGGAAGGTACAGACAATCTGAAGAAATCTCTTTGTGAAAGGTGTCACACGTCTCTCACGTTCTTCCTCTGTTAAATCCAGATAACTCTCCGAGACCTGCGCACCTTCAAGACGGAGCACGAGTTCGACGCGTTCTCTGGCAGCCTCTCGGACTTTGACGTTCACGGGAACCTTCTGGCTGCGTGCGGGTTCTCCAGCCGGGGAATGAATGGTTTGGCATGCGACCGGTTTCTCATGGTGTATGACCTCCGCATGATGAGAGCCGTAACTCCGCTGCAGGTGCATGTGGACCCCCTGTTCCTGCGCTTCATCCCTACCTACACGTCGCGCCTGGCAATCATCTCACAGACAGGTATGAGTCAGGGACTCTCATCTGACCATTTTCTGTCTGTCTGTTTGTTGACTTGTTTGTTTTACTCGTACATGTTCCGTGTGTCCGTACGCGTTTCTCTGAAAATGAGATGAGATGTTCCGTGAAATCAATCGTCCAGGCTACATGTATGAGAATTTATGAACCATTTCCAATTTACTGGTTTATGATGTCATTGTTTCTTTCTCCAGGTCAGTGCCAGTTCTGTGAACCCACTGGTCTTGCCAACATGGCCGACATTTTCCACGTGAACACGGAGGGGCAGGTGCTCATGAGCTTTGACGTCTCAGCCAGCAAACAAGCCTTGTCCTTCGGGGACTCCGGGGGGTGCGTGCATCTGTGGTCCGACGCTCCTGAAGTGAATTTTAATGATTACTCCCGGGAGACAGAGTTTGCTCAGCCGTGCCTCGTGGACTCGCTGGCTCAGCTGGACTGGAACCACGACCTGCTGCCCATCTCGCTCATCCCCATGCCGCTGACCAGCACTGAGGCGCTGCTGTCGGACTGGGCTGCTGCCCGGGCTGCACCTAGTCCCAGGTAGCAGTCAATGAATTTACAGTGTGTTGCATACTGTAATAGTGAGGATCCTACAAAAGTACTTCAGTAAGGTTACATGTACACATAAGAACGTACATTAAACAACCTGTGTGCTGATACTTTTTTATTATTTATTTATTTATTAGCTATTATTATTTTCAGTAACAGGTATAATCTGTGTAGCCTGATAATGGCTTATTCCTCATTGCACCAGACTGAGGTCATTTACCAGTGAATAAAATAAGTGGATATAGTTCCCATCATTCACTCTGTTTACTTCTGCTTTGGTACAGGGCTAAGCTGTTGGTGCAATAGTTTGCTCTTTGTTAGGGATGAAACCACATGTGTGACCGTGTCGTAAGGCTCACGTGTTTAGAAGGAACCAGCAGGAAGGGGACAGCCGCCTAAGACATGAACAGGAAGTTGGAAAGTATTGAGAGACAAACAGATGTAACAAATGTCTGGAATTTGTTGACGATAGCAGAAATGTAGAATATCAAGAGCGTCACGCTTCACTGAAAAGCAAAACAACAACCTGCAGAATTAAAAATGAAAAACGTATGACATCACTTCTCCCCAATGCGGAATTTATTTCTCTTTTCTAATGCCATGGTCAACAAATTCTCTAGAAGTGATGTCAATATTTCCTGTTGTGAGTGATACACGGAACAATTGATTAGACAGCAGCCAGTGAGAAACATCTCCAGTAATTAAACATTTCAATATCAACAAGCAATTCTACTTAAATGTAACCTCACTTTAAGAAGAGCTCTTTAATTCAAATATGGCCACATTAGAATGAGGTGTGCTCCTCCAAGAATTACAAAGTTTTACCTGTGTCTGATCTCACACACACACACACAGACACACAAAGAAATGTCTGTTAATCCCTCTAAATTAAACATTAACGTCAACAGATCAATAACATTTACGAATCCGATGTGGTTTTCATCTCTGTAATAACCGAATAATTTTCATATCTGCCACCATCTGAATCATGTCTGTGTCCAACAGACGAGCTCCGCCTGTGGACCCTGAGATCCTGCGCACGATGAAAACCGTTGGGTTCATTGGTTATGCAGCAAATCCTCGCACCCGCCCTCGCAACCAGGCACGTACCAATGTTTCAGTGTCATGTTTATATGTTTGATATCAGTAATTCATTGTTAAAAATACATTTTCTGTGTGGATTTCAGGTTCCGTACAAAATCAAAGATGTGGAGCTCGACTATGATAATTACAATCAGATCCCTGAATCCCCGATTGGGCGTGACGAGGAGCCACACCTCTACATGGTGCCCAAAAAGTACAGAAAGGTACAGTTTACCACTTGTTATTGGACAGTTTCTTGACTTTTGTGATATATTATGTATTTTCTATGTTGTTGATGTGTAAAAAAAATCGTGTTTGATGTGATAAACCATGTTTTTGTTCCCTCAGGTCACAATCAAATACTCTAAACTCGGACTGGAGGACTTTGACTTCAAACATTACAACAGAACCTTGTTCGCCGGCCTGGAGCCTCACATCCCCAATGCCTACTGTAACTGCATGATCCAGGTGAGCAGCGAGGGGAGAGAGTTGCTCTTAGTGAAATGTTCTTGTGTGATGGTGTTTTCTGTTTCTCATGCAGCGTTGTTGTTGTTCCCTTTTTGTGTTGGCACGTTAGGTTTTATATTTCCTGGAGCCAATCCGGTATCTGGTGCAGAATCATTTGTGCCAGAAGGAGTTTTGTTTGGCCTGTGAGCTCGGCTTCCTCTTCCACATGTTGGATTTGTCCCGAGGAGATCCCTGTCAGGTAGCCGTCAGTTTCTGTCTCTCTGGAAAGCAGCATCCCTGTGGCAAGGCAGAGGGTTTTCTGAATTTGTGATTTCTCACGGTCAACTCTCCTGTCTCTTCTCCTCCAGGCCAGTAACTTCCTCCGAGCGTTCCGCACCATCCCTGAAGCCTCGGCGCTGGGCCTCATCCTCGCAGACTCGGACGAGCAAACGGGGAAAGCCCGACTCGGTCGCTTGATCCAAAGCTGGAACCGCTTCATCCTCACCCAGCTGCACCAGGAGACGCAGGAGCAGGAGGGTCCGCAGGCCTACAGGGGAGCCAGCAGCAGGTCAGAGCAACAGACAAAAACTGAGCCAGAATCATTCCCTGAGCAAAGTGTCTGACATGGCTCAGTGCTCACGAGCAATGGCAGAAATAAGTTACATGTTCTCATGTGGTGTTGATGGTTCTCTTGAAGTTCTCTGGGCTCCTCTGGCGAGTCTGTCATTGGAAAGCTGTTTGGAACTGAAGTGGAGAACAGCAGCCTGTGTCGCTGTGGCAAGGAGACGGTCCGCGCCTCCCTCACGCTGCTCTTCACCATGCACTATCCTGAGCACAACTCCCAGGGTGAGTTCAAGGACCTGCTGCACGTCACCCTGAGTGAATAGAGTCGTGTAGGCTGAAGCTGCAGAAAGACCACAAAACTGTTTTCCCTATTTGACAAACAATATTCATCTGACTTGACAGAAAAGTCAATAAAGGAGTACGAGTTCTCAGAGATCCTGAAGAAGAGCATCTGTCTGGAGCAGAGCACTCAGGCCTGGTGTGAAAACTGTGAGAAGTACCAGCCCACAGTGAGTTCCAGCCATTACTCAGATAACAACCCCAGCATGACATCACGCGTCACTGCTGCTAATCTGACGTTCACACACAAATCCATTTCAAACGTTTTATCCACACTCCTGCCAGTCACAGTTCCACCTTAACCCCTGCTTTTACATTTTACCACTAATGTTTCACAATCATAGTCATTTATTTAAACACTATATACTGATAATGTGTTTGATCATCACTTCAGGTGCAAACACGAAACATTCGCTGTCTCCCGGACGTCCTGGTGATAAACTGTGAGGTGAACAGTGCCAAAGAGGCTGAGTTCTGGAAGGCTCAGGCGGAGGTAGGTTGTTCAGTCTCATTTCCACTCGGACAAGTTTCAATTACACTCTGAAACGTGCACATTGCCTTTTACGTGAATTATATGATTTTTTGTGGTCTTCACAGTTTGCCTTCAACAAGGTGATGCAGAAAGAGGCGATGGAACCTCCTAAACCCAAAGAGCCCCCACCACCGATGCCCACTGAGTGGTGCTTAGAGTAAGATCCTGTTTAATATAATTAATACTATGTTCACTATCGTTAAATGGTTTAAATTTAGTTGAGTTAAATTTAGTCATAAGACAGTGAGAAATATCCAACATCATTTCAGAGACGTCTTCACATTGCTTGTCTTTATTTAACTCTCAAGGACAGAAATGAGCTGTAACACTTAATTTAAACATTTATTAGATCATCAGTTTGGTTGCCAGCTAAGTGTCTGCTCTACAAATAATATTGGTCTCGGTTGAATGTGTCTAAACCCGTTCTTTGTCCTGCTGCAGCGGGGAGGACATGTGCAACATGGAGGGCTTCCCCGTGGACACCCGGGCGGAGGATCTGCGACATGTCTGGATCCCCCCCACTCTCAAAATGTCCATCAGCAAAAGTCAGGGGCTGGAGATCAGCAGCTGGCCAGAGTCCGAGGAGGTGAGGGAGGAAGATGCTCGCTGACCACGGTATTCATGTGTTTTACTGTGGGGTCAAGATCTACATGCGAATAATGACTCGTCACGTTGTCGTCCACCAGTTAACCACTGAAGAAGAAGAGGAGGGCGCTTCTTTATTTGACCTGATGGTCACGGTGCCCCACGTCCTGGACGCTCGCACGGGTGGGAACTTGATAGCACACATCAAAGTGGGAGAGACGTACCATCAAAGGAAAGAGGTGAGTGAAGCTCAGAGGAGTTAATCCAGTTTGAGATGGATTCTGTGAAACTCTAATGACACGTGTTTGCTTCAGGGAGTCACTCATCAGCAGTGGTACCTGTTCAACGATTTCCTGATCGAGCCAATTGATAAGGTAAATGCTTCATCACCTTTTTATAAAAGTTCTAATGAAATCTTCAGTTCGTAGCCACCTGAAAATAAACGTTTTGTTTTGTCGAAGGCTGAAGCTGCACAGTTTGACTTGAGCTGGAAGGTGCCGGCCATTCTTTACTACGCCAGGAGGAACTACCACACCAAATACGACCTCCGCAGTACGTTCAAGGACATCACCTCGCCACTCAGAGGCTTAATTAACTTCACGTCTCGTTCAGCAGCTCTTTCTTTCTCTGCTATTCGTCTCAGTTAAAAATCCCATCGACGCGAGCGTGCTGCTGACAGAAGCCTCGCTGGCCCGGAAGCAGAGGAAGAGTCACGCCACCTTCATCCCGCTCATGGTCAGTGAGATGCCCCAGGCTGGAGACCTGGTGGGGCTGGACGCCGAGTTCGTCACACTCAATCAGGTGAGACTGACAGAACTTGACCAAACACAAAAGTACAAAATATTACATTTTGCAATATGGGAAATTCTCACATTTGACAAGATGAGATCAGATTTTGCTTCAAAAATAACAAATGATTATGAATATGTAGATCTATCAGTGTTTCTATATAATGCAATGTGGTGATGCTCCGACTCAAATCTATTTGACTTTTAAATCAGCCTCTTATGATAACCTGATTGATGTGTGTGTGTGTGTGTGTGTGTGTGTGTGTGTGTGCAGGAAGAGGCAGAACTCCGCAGTGACGGCACCAAGTCGACCATCAAGCCCAGTCAGATGTCCGTGGCCAGAATCACCTGTGTGAGGGGCCAGGGGGCCAACGAGGGCGTCCCCTTCATCGACGACTACATCTCCACTCAGGAGCAGGTTAGCGGGCGCAGAGTGAAAACACCAGAGTGACACAACTGCAGAAAATCCGCCGTGAACGGGGCGTTTACAGGGATTTTTGTTGCTCTTGTGGAAATAGGATAAACCTGACCAAAGCGCTGTGCAGGGAGGACACCGTCTCCCTTTACTTCCTCTATTCTGTTGCCTTCATTGGAACGGCAGTGTGTCCTTTTCAGCGTCCACGATCAGCTCACAGGAACGATATGTTACCTGAGTCAATATCTAAGAATGAGCCGTGACAACTGAGCTCTAACCCCGTGAACAACAAGATATCTGAAATACCTGTAGAGTCGATTCAAACCTTTTTGGGGAAGTTCTGAGATGAGTCACACACGTCAGAAACCTCTGCTCGTTGCCTGGAGCGTCTCAAGTGCTGTTGGTTGGTTTTTGTTGTGGTTGTATCACTGTGATAATGTGTTGTGGTTCCTGCTCTGCACAGCTTGTGTCTTTTCATCGCTCAGCGTCCTGCTGTTGGTGTTTTATATTTATTTTTGTTGTTTTTGTCTTGAGGGCTGCTTGTGTGTCGTCCTGTAGTCAGGCAGACTTTATTTATAGCACAACAGGGACTAAGGAAACTCTAAAGGCAGAATAAACAAAAGATAGAAAGATGTAGAGTAAAATAAAAAAAAGATGAATTAAATGAATTCAATCTGAAAATAAGTATAAGAAAATAAACTAAGTACATTTTAAAGGATATACCACAAAGCAAAACAGGCTAAGAAAAATAAATAAATCAAAAATGTAATTGAAACTCTCAAAATGTGGGTCTTCATAACCCTTGTGAATGTTTGTTCTTGCAGGTGGTCGACTACCTGACTCAATACTCCGGCATCAAACCAGGAGACCTGGATGCAAAGATTTCCTCGAAGCATTTGACGACCCTGAAGTCCACGTACCTGAAGCTGCGCTTCCTCATCGACACAGGAGTTCGCTTCGTGGGTCACGGCCTGCAGAAGGACTTCAGGGTCATTAACCTGCTGGTACGTTACACTGGGATCACATTTACTTTGTAGCCTGGTTTACAGGCCAGTATTAACAGTTTCTGTTCCTTTGCTCCTCCGAGGTTCTGAAAGACCAAGTCGTGGACACCGTGCACCTTTTCCATCTGCCCCGCAAGAGGATGATTTCTCTGAGATTCCTCGCCTGGTACTTTCTAGGTCAGTTCAATTCAGGGGAAATGTGGATTAGTGAAGGACTGAAGCAAATAATGAACCTGAAGCTGCAATCGTAAAGTAAAGTTTCTTCAAATGGGAATTGACAGTTGATTTGGAGATGTGTAATATTAAGTCAGCACCTAGTAACCCCCCTTCCCACACAAACATTGGTAGAAATAACAAATCTGATATTTTCATGCAAGAATTTTGAGGATAGAGTTAATTTTAGTATTTATTAAATATATAGTTCAGATGTCTACTTGCTCACGTGTCCATGAATGGTTTAAAAGAGAGTTTCTGTTTTAACGTGGAGCGTTGAGGTGTTGATCCAATAATCTGATCGAAACCGAGGCTAATTGGTTGAAATGCTGCTGTCGGGGTCACAACCTCCTGTGATCGTCCTCTTTGCTCCGCTCGCAGAACTCAACATCCAGGGTGAAACTCACGACAGCATAGAAGACGCTCGCACCGCTCTGCAGCTGTACAGGAAGCACCAGGAGCTGAGTCGCGCCGGTGGGAACGATGAAGTGAGGAAGGTGCTGAAGGGACTCTACGATAAAGGTCGCCAGCTGGACTGGAAGGTCCCAGACGCAGACACTGGAGATGGTCAAGGTAGCTCGAAAGGTACGACACGTTGACTCTTAGACGCAGCCTGGTGCTAATCTATATCGTGCTGAGCTTAGACGTCAGAGCATCATGGGAAAACGCTCCCAGTGGATTGAAACCACTGTCTTCTCTTCTGCAGGTGCTGCTGTGTTTCCCTCTGTGATGGGCCTGTGAGCTGCTCCCTTCCTCCTGCACACGGTTCAATCTCCACTCCATCAGTTTGAATTCACTTTTGTACTTGTGTGCATTTTTTCTTGCAGAGTCTGTGTTTCCGCAATTTTTTTTTTTATCAGTCGACATTTGTACTTTTCCTTTTTGGGTTTTCGGAAAAAAATAAATGTGTATTTTGACTTCGGAGCCTTTTAAAAAAAAAAAAAAGTTTTCTGGTGAATGTAAATAATTAAAAGCGTTGTGAGCACTGGAAGATTATTTTTCATTTCAATTCCAGTGAGTTTGGTCAGCATAGAAACAACTGCATGAGAATTTAATAAGGAGTTTGGTTTTCGGGTTCGCAGCCATATTGTTCCCATGAAGTTCGATAACATCTAATGGTATTTTGGGTCGTTTCAAATTAAAATAATCTCCATTTGCGGTTAAAATTCGGAAATAATAGCACAAACTTTACAACATCAACTAATATAAATGATTCATGTTTAAGGATTCAGGTTCTTTGCAAACACAGATCACTCCTGAATGATTCCTATTATCCAGTCCGGGGGGGCTTCCCTACCTTTGATGGACTTTTACAACAAAATGTCCAAGATGAACATCAGTTGTTCTTTTAACTTTTGTCTTTCCTGTAATTGGCAGTATTTTCGGTACAATGACGCCCTCTACTGGCTGTTCAGGATCTTTCTTTTACCATAACGTGGAGACATCAAACCTCAGATTAACACACTGAGAAAACCACATTTAAATCCACTAGATTCAGATTTGTTGTTTGAAATCGGAGTCAGAAGTTTCTCAAGAATTATTTCTCGGGTAATGAACAAAAAATTAAAAAGCCCTATCTCTCAATGCCTAAGTGAAAAAATATTCCTGAAAGTTTATCAATTTATATTAAAATTTCCACCAAGTTCAGTGGAACCCATTGTGTACTTTTTGTGACATTACTGACAAACAGACGAGTGAAACCACAACAAAAAACTCCAAACATACACGGTCAGTATTGCAAACGGTTTATTCGTAGTAAATGAAAAGTGTGCCATTCAGTGAGAAGGAGAGAGAGAGGGGGGGTGTAGGGGACGGCTGATGTCTTTGGTCCATACTCTGGTGGAGGGGACATCGATGGATCGGTGGGAGACGAGAAAAAGGCACTTGAGTTTATAGTTGTCTCAGAGAAATCGTCTGGAGGACACAGGCTCTACTGGAAGAATGAATGGACTAGATGTTTGAACCTCCATTATGCCTAATATGAATATCACATACAGAATGCCCTATGGGAGCACAAAATTATATAGCTACATATATGTATATACAGTAAGGAATCAGAAAGTAAAGCAGGAGGAAACAGAAAGAAGTGTTGGAGCTTTACCCCTTTGGAAATGTTTACAAGCAAAACAAAAAGGCAGCAACTTTTTTCTTTCTCTTATTTTCTTAAAAAACGGGATGTGATTATTTCTTTGGCGATAAACTAATTTTCCTACTGTTCTGGAATGTGAGACAACGAAAAGTGGTTAAAGCGAGACGGACAAAAACCCCAGACGAGGAAACTAAACGTCTCTGAACGCGTCCAGCAGATTCTCTGGAGTAGAAGCTGAACTGTCGGTCTGCAGAGGAACTGGTCCAGCTTCGTTGTAGAATGTCCAACAACTTCAGTCAATTAAAGTCTCAGAAAGAAATTTAAAAGGAGTTCAACTTCTCAGGAAATACACTTTTTCACCTTCTAACCCAGCGCTGGATCAACCGGAGCCGGCGGCAAATCGCTTGTTGACCTCCAGGTAGAAACTGAACTGAAGCTGAAATGATTAACTGATTCATTTGTAGACAGAAACTATTTATCAGCATCTATTCTGATGATTGATTCCTCTTTTAGTTGACTTGTTCCAGCTTCTGAAATGTGAATATTTGTTTAGTTTTTCACATGTCGACTAATGTGTTGATAATAAATTGGTTTCAAGTCTCCGTAGAGGAACACATTCATCTGGCCTGAGGTCTAAAGCAATTTGAAAATAGACCATTAAACTGATTGTCGTTTCCCACTTAAACTCCAGTTTCCTTCTGCCTCTCAACCCAGTTTGGACGAGATGATCCTGGATGATCCAGAAGTTTATTCTTCATCCATGAACGTTTCCCTTCAGAAAACAAAGTATAAACTTCACTCCTTGTCCAGGAGTTTTTCTTTTTATCGTCTCTAGATAACAAAGTAAAAAAAGCGTATTTCCCAATTCCTTTTAAATTCCTTCAAGTCAAACTGTTACAGCACAAATTTACCGAAAGCCGCGAAAAACAACTGAGAACTAATTTCTCCAAAAAATACTCATGAACATAATCTTTCTTTTTAAAAAACAAAAAAAACCCTATGATCAGAAAACCTGATTAAGAAACACAAATCGGGAGAGAAAACTAAATTAATTCCTTTCAACAAAATAAAATAAATGTTTCCTTCAAAACGTCCCTCTCGTCTTCATGCGTTGAGGGAAGACGACGCATGAAGGAAATGCAGCTTTAACGTGAGGGGGAGTTTCCCTCGAGACACCGGTGGTTCCCGTCTCTCAGTCAGAGTCCCGCTGCGTGGACACCTCTGATAACAGGTCATCACCACTGAGGTATTCACCAGCAACGAAGAGATGAACCCTGTCCACAGCCTTAGGGCGACAAATCGGAAGCAATAGAAAAAGAAAAAAAGAGATCTGCGAAGTCGATAACAACCTTCTGATTGGACGAGAGATCAAGTGAGGATAGAAAAAGAGGCAGAGACGCTCTGGCAGGTTGCTCTCCTTTAGGATGTTGAAAGAGCCGTCGTGGAGCAGACATTGGTAAAAAGAAAACGTCAGGTGGCTCTGTGACCAAAGGCAAAGCGCATCAGAAAAATGCCATTAGTGTGCATTTAACAAAACATATGAACTAAGAACAAACTGGATGAAAAGCCACCTGGGACACGTGGAGGAGTATGAAACAGCGTGAGGACAGATTCCTTTGTTTTTAGCTTTTTAAACATTTGCTCTGACATAGTTCTACAAAAGGTAACGAGCTAACATGAGCTTTCTGTTCTTTACACTAAGATGAGCTGATTAGCTGCAGCTTCACACTCAAAGAACATCGATGCCTCTCGTGTTTGTACGCTGACGCTCGGCCACAAAGCAAATGAGCTCATTTCAAGTCAAGTTGTCAGGAACTTTTCCTTTGAGAGTTCACAGCGTTAACAAACTCCCTCAGGTTGATAGCAGCCGTAAGAAAAGCTCTGGATTACAGTTTGATATGTTCTCTGGTATTTTGTCTTTTACCTTAAAGAGATTAACAATAGTCTGTAGTGTTGATCGCAGGTCTACTCCCCGGACCCCTGTTCACGCTAGAACTACTTTTGCACTTCTACGACGAGTTCCACAGTGAAGCCTTTGAAATGTTTCTGGGAGACGAGGAAAAAAACAAATTGTGGAGGTGTAATGCCGCCACAGAAATAGTTCTACGAGCTCGACTTCAATGGAGCACAAATCGCTGCAGATGATCCTGTCGCTCTCTGGCAGGCGGCTCGGAAGCAAGAAGATGAAGAACAAGAGTCTGTCGATAGCGCCGCGATGAGATCTCTCAAACGGGCTAAAGATAGAAGCGGCTACCTAAACCAGGATGAGAGAAGAAGAGAGAAAGAAAGAGAGAAAGAGCGACAGCGAGAGAGCGTTTCAAGTTTGAGGGATGAGTGGACTGATGAGGAGCGGTGGCACTACAGCTCGACTGATGGAAGTATGTAAACTTGTGTTCTATTCTTCATTGAGAGGAGTTAGTAGGGTGTGTGTGTGCGGGGTGTCGGGGATGGGGGGGGGGGGGATGGGGGGCGTTACAGGGAGGAGAGTGCAGGGGTTAATCGGGCTGGGGGGGGCGGGGGTGTTTGATCGGGACCAGGATTTCCAAATGTCAAGGGCAGTGCGTCCGCGGAGGCCTCTGTGGCAGCCCGTTGTGAGACGATGGGTCTGGGTTATGGGAGGACTGGGAGGGATTGGAGGGATTGGAAGGACGGGGGGGATTGGAGGAATGGGAGGGTTGGGATGGATTAGAGGGACGGGAGGGATTGGAGGGACGGGAGGGATTGGAGGGATTTGAGGGACGAGAAGGATGGGAGGGATTGGACGGAGCCCTCGAGTTGGTGGCGCGCTGTGCAGGATGAGCTCCATCGCTCTGGTAGCGGTGGTTAGCGCGAGCAGCGTTCCTCTCCTGGTAAGAGCCGCCGTTATACCGCTGGCCACCCGAGTGGAACCCTTGGCCCTGGAAAGTGCGCCTGTTGCCCTGGAAAATCTGGAGGAGAATAAGAAAGAAAATCAGTCAGGATCTAAAAGGGATTGACGTCTCAAACATGACATATCAGGACTGGTGCCACCGACCTGTTTGTTTGGTGGGGGGCGGTGTTCACTGGGGGGGCTCTGGGTGGGAGGAGGAGGCGGAGTTTCCTGGAGACTCGGGCTGGCGACTGAAGAGGACGTGGAGCTACAGCGGGACCGGGCTGAGTATCCTGTACGTGGATGATAAACTGGAACAGACACAACAAACCACTCGTTAGACCACACAAGACTGGATTAATGAAGCAGGATCGACTGGTTCAGTGAATTTCCAGCTCTGAATGTAGACGTGTGACATTAGAGATGCAACCAATCAGCTGCAGTGTTTGAAGTGGTATTCTGTGACGTCGTGTTGGTGATGAAGGAGAGAAACCGGATTCTGTACCTGATCCGAACCCAGTGATGCTCGTCTTCAGCGGCTCCAGATCAAACGTAAATCTCACTGCTTTCCCGAGGTCCTCGTCGTATTTACGTTCACTCACAAAGTGCTGCAAAGACACAAAATACATGTTCACTGTATCATATCAAGCACTCGCAAAGATTCAGCAGGTGTTTTAAGTTTTTATGTTCTTACCTTGATGTCTGCGCGCAGCTCGGTCAGCTGCTCCTCGGACATGGACGCCGACTTGTCCGTCAGCCGTCGGAGCTGCTCGGCTTTCTTCTGCCGAGCGTTCAGAATCACCACTGGAGCACAGAAACAGAGAAATGATCTTTAACTGACGTCAAGCTCCTTTTATTTATTTTTCCAGTTTGAAAGTTCGACAAGAACTCAACAGATTCAGTCCAATTAGGAGCAAGATGTAGCTGAAAATGTGGAATATCTATTTCATTCTACAGCTGCACAACTCTGTCTCCCTGAGAACCTCCTGCTGAAGACTGGCACAATAAGATTATTCTGTTGATCAATGAATTCATTGGGCGCGGGCGGTGGACCAGGACCGCAGTGGTGGCTTGTGATGGGTCCTCCTGGTGGGCGGCGGTGGACGGGGACTGAGGACTGAAGTGGCGTCTGGTCTGGATGGTGGATCGTGGTCTAGATGGTTGCTGAGCATGGACTGTGCTTCATCAATGCTGCTAGAGACTTTGATTATTGATGATGTTCTCCTGCACGTGGCATCTATTGCACTTCTGTCCGTCCTGGGAGAGGGATCCCTCACATGTGGCTTTCTCTGAGGTTTCTACATATTTTTACCCTGTTAAAAGGGTTTTTTGTAGTTTTTCCTTACTCTTGCTGAGGGTTAAGGACAGAGGATGTCACACCCTGTTAAAGCCCTATGAGATGAATTGTAATTTGTGAATATGGGCTATACAAATAAAATTTGATTGATTGATTGATAAAAAGGGAATTGACCGTTATTTTTGAAAACCCCAAGATTCTCAGTTTGAGATAAATAAAAACGAACCCTCAGATCTGAGAAGCTGGAAGTTGAGACTTTGAGGCAAGTGTCTTCAATTCATTATTATTATTAATTGGAATGTCAATCAACTAACAGGATAATAAATTAACTTTTCGAGGCTTGACAGAAACATTCCTCTCAGTCCCAGTAAGACCAGTTTCCCTCTGAGTATTCAAGGCTATTCTGAAATGAGACGAACAAAGTGCAGCTGACTCAGCATCTATAGGTCAACACGGTTCGAAGATAAAACGCTTTTCACATCGAGATCCCACACGTCACAGACACACAATCATTACACACTGAACACTCTTCCTCACATGTTTGAAATGTTTTCCTTTCGCAAACAGACCTGAACTCTTTGACCCAAGGATCGTTTATCTATGTACAGTATCTATACAGTAAGTTCAAGGACTGTGTGTGTGTGTCTGTCTGTGTCTCATGGAAACACAACACGTCTTGTTGCTGTGCTGCCTTCTGATCTGGAAGAGAAAACAACCCCCCGGGGGAATCATGACGTCTCCATGTTTGATGCTTTTTTCCTGATCTTGTGGCTGAGCTGCAAATATGAGAACTGTCATCACATCAACCGCTTTTTATTCTCAAGCAACAATGTTCAGATGTTTTCTGGTTGCAACTTCTCAGATGCTGTGATTGTTTTTCTCTGTTTTACATTATAAATTCATCTTTTTTGGAAAGACTTGAACAAAAAACCTTTTCGGAAAAAACAGAGTTGGGCGCTGGGTCACAAGCACGTGGATCCAGTTTGTGTCTCTGTAAGAATTGTGAGTATCAGCTGCGTCTTGGCTGTGTTCTGTAATAATAAATCTGTGTGTTTATCAGTGAACACACTGCTCCTTCAGGACAGTTGAGGAGTTTCAGGAGTCAGTTTGAAGAAATGAAACACAGGGAGCAGATAAACGAAAGTTAACATTCTGAGGAAATCGGGCTTTTGTAACGTGGAAGCTTTCGGATTTCTTCTCTTTCCTCTCGACTCCCCACACACCTAGCACAAAGACGCCATTGAGTCTCCCTCGATACCTGACACTATTCACTTTTTCCAGGCCTGGAACACACAACACTCGACACTGGGAGGACAGAAGCAGAGAGAATGGCCTACTTGTACAAGTATGCACTCCTGCTCTGTCATGTTACACACAAACACACACACACACACACACAAGTATGCTCTAGGTATATCAAGACCCTCAGGGCTCCACTGCATGTTAGAAGAAACTGGGACTAGATTCAGGTCAGAGTTTCTGGGCCCTTGAGTCAGGTGAACACTTTATGAGAACAACACCAGTGGCTTCTGGGTGGTATGTGTCAAGCTTTGGTCTAAATGCTGGAAAACACAGTACTTACTGGCATCTGCTTTCACTTTATCCATTTCTGAGAGCAGCGTCACTTCTCTGTCCATTAAACTGGGGAAAAAGAAGAAGAGAAGAGAAGAGGGTGAATTTACTCTGTTGAAGAAAAAACACTATTGTTCTCGCTGACTTCACACTGAGATGACAGGGCAGCTTCAGTAACATTAAATAGACCAAGAGGCAGCTGCATATTCACTTTGAAGCAGCTGAACGTCTCATCCCAGTGAGTGACAACAAAATAACACAACATAAATAATACAGCTGCGTACAATTTTTGATAACCTGAGAAGTGGTTGTTGTCCTGATGCTGTGATACGCGTTTGTTTGCAGGTATGAAAACCACAAAAAGTAAACGGAGCAGAGAAGATGCATTCATGTTTATATTCTATATAAAAAAAAATATCTTTCTTAATTCAAGTTATCTGCGTTTTCTTCTTATCTATAATGAAGTTTATGGTTAAAATATCAAGCCTCAATTACATTTCTTTTTCATAAGTGTTTGAAAACTTCATCTTAGGAATCATTGTCAAATACCAGTTGATATATTTGTATTGGGTTGTCTCTCTAAACAAAAAATCCAGTTCAGTTTCCATTTCCCTTCTTGTCTCTACGATGAACTGCTGATGTAACTGAGGCAAAAAAAAACCTGGAGGGACAAAGTACATTTGAACAAACTGTTCCATTACTTCCTGCTCGTTTCAGATCCAAGTCCACTGTAATGTACCCTGTGGACTTTCTGACCACTGGAGCTATGGATCAACGTGGGGCCACAGTTTGCTTGTACTGTTCAGCACCGGGGATCGAACACAGACGACACCGCGCAGGCACAGCTGCCGCTTTAACAATATCATGTGTTGGCAGTGGAAGAGACTTCCTACAAGCGAACGTTGATGTAAATGAGGCAGGATTTGTTTTATTCATCACTCTGCTCTCCAGAATGAACACTGTACATCCTGATGAGACTCAGTGAACTTTGTTTCCTGACTCCACAGACCTCAGTGGAACAAACAGCCTGTTGGATCCCATCAGAGTCTCAACGCAGATTTGAGGAGTTTAGACACTTTTTTGGATCATTTTCTAAAAAGACAATTTGGCATTTTGGACACTAGGTTCGCCTGCTGCCTCCTCTTTGGTATGAACATGGTTTGATTGGCTGTTGAATCTTCTGCTACAGAACCAGAATGCGGTTGGGAAACACATACGCCCTGTCCTCCTTCAACAGGAATGAGCAGCACGTCTGTTGAAGCCTTGAACGCATTCATGCGACTCCTGTGTTTCCTTTCCTCTCCTCGCTTTTGTGATTTAACTACATGAATATGCAAAGTTCCAGGAGTGTAAAAAGTGGAAATGAAAGGAAGGAAATGGTGGCAGGGTTGTTATTACACAACCGTCAAACGTGTCTATAATAGGAACAGATTGAAACCAGGGACATCTTCAGACAACTTGATACTGACACAGCCCTGTGCTGCTCCTGAGGGGCAGGGGGTCAACACATTGTTCCACCTGCTGAGCTCTTTGCTGTCATGATCTCTGCCTCGCAGCACATGAAGCCTCTGAAAAGAAGATACCCACAACAGTATTTTGACAGCTGGCCGGATTCCAGTGGCGTGAATTAGGCTACACCCATGAAAACGTTGAATCTTTCATTTGATACTATGAGGCTGCTTGAGGGGGGTGCACGTAAAGCACATTCTGATGTCATCTACTCATTGTGTAGCTAACTCTCTGCTGGTTGTAGGTCACAGGTGGGTTGTGTTGTGCACGTTATCTTTCCAAAAAGCTGAAATGTGAAAATACTGAGACTTTCTGTTCTTTTTCTGTGATAAGTGTGAATATACTTCTGTTCCAATTCATCGCAAAGTGAGTCTGAGCCCCAGACGCTCAGCAGGAGCATCATGGGAGCGTGAGTTGCTGAACACTAACAGAACAATCTGTCTTTTATACGTGTTAAACTGACAAAGTGCTCAGCTCGTACAGACCAGTGGAGGAGAGGAGTTAAACGGATCTCCCATTCAGCTCAGAATATCGACTGGAAACTGCTGCATCATGTTTCAGCTTTTCAGAAACAATAGTGAAGGTGTTCTTTATGAAAACTACAGCACAACCCATGAACACTTAAGTATATATATATATATATAAAAGGAATAGATAAAATCTGACTGCAGACGTCCTGGTATTAGTATACGCTAATACTAATATACCTGATACTCTCATTCTAACAAGGATTTACTGATTTTATTATATCTTTCTGAATAAATAAATCAATTTCAGAATGACTTCATTAATGTAGAATATATCAATAGATATAGCCAGTTAAACATGAACAGCCAATACATTTATACATAAAATAATTCATCCACGGATTAAAGACCAGCTCTGAGTAATGACCCAGGATGATAAAGTCTTTAGTTTGGTATTAATGTTTGCAATTTACAATAGAGTCGGTCTTGTTTCTAGTTAGTCTTTATCAATGAGCTGATCCCACCAGAGGCAGCACAAAGGCAAAGTGAGGTTGAACATATAGAAACAGTCATTTTTCCTATTATGCAATGTTCATCGTCCAGGGGGCCAAAGGTAAGAAACTGCCCTTTGACTCACTGATGCTACAGAAAAACATAGAAAAATGCAGCCACGCCCACATCACTGTCGTGAAAAGCAACTTGAACCACGCAAAAATATTTCTAAACAATAACTGTGGAGCAGGAAGAACTACTCTGGGCGTTGAAAGTCCCTTTCATCTGTCAGCCATTCCACTGTCGCTGAAGAACCGTGAGGATCATGCAAATAAGAATGTGACCCATTGAAATATAACAACGCCTTTTAGAACTCGTAAAGGAAGCCACAGAATCCTCACGTGTCCTTTGTCTCTACTGTTCTGTGACTCATGTTTTAATTAGTTGGAATAAAAATGTCCGACTCAGAATGGCAACAATTGTCCTAAGAAGCTGTTCAGGCTGAGAGGCAGGTTTGGTTCACACGTTCCTGAAGGAGGTTCTCACTGGACTGTTCTCAGATCACCTCAGGATTCAGCTGCAGCTTTAGAAGAAAGGACACATACCAGCTCTGGAGCTCGGCAAACGTCTGCTTCATTCTCTTGATGGACGAGTCCATCTCGTCCTTCACCACCATCCTGTAGCGAGTCAGTGAGGCGGTGCATCGCTGCAGGTCCTTCACAGAGCGGTCGATGGTGGAAGCTGAGAGGGGGGGGGGGGGGGGGGGGGCGTTAGAGACACGTGATGTATTTTCTACCAAATTCCTACTACAAAGTAAATTCAGGGGAAAGATAATTCAAGAGTTGTAGTTATCTAACCGATCTTCTTGACTGCTTGTGACCCTTGTTCATCAGTGATGGCTCCTAATGAGGAAGTGGGGGGATGTGAATTTGGGCCGGGCCGGCGCCGGGCCTTGTTGCCTCTGGGAGCCTGATGGTTTCGCCCTTCTTGTGGAGACACGGGACTCTCGGCTCTATCTTGACTTTCTGCCTCTGCACCTGTGAGAACACGGAAAATAAATGAGGATTAGAAACTTCTCCTCACACAAGTTTATGCCAGAAAAATTGATGAGTCATTCCTTAAGATCTCATAAATAAATTTAACATCAAATTATGACTTCTTATTTAAGTTCTGTCTGACATCATGAGAAGCATCAAAGTATCTTGTTTAAGAAGCACAAAGGCTGTGAAGGCTTTTCTGTTAAAAAGTAGATTCACAGTTTTTTTGCAGAATATTACGATGTCACATTGACGCTGACCTTTGACCTATCGCTTAACAAAATGTCATCACTCTAATACATAATCTTATTAGAGGTTTATGGGAAGGTTTTGTTTTGTCATAAGTACACTAATTCTTGGGTTATGGCCAAAACCGCGTTTTTTTTTACAGTACACAGGACCTTTGACCACCAGGTTCTGATCCCTGCACCGCTGAGTACAAAAGAACCTCTGTACCAAACGTGGGGAAATTCCCTCGAAGTGTTTCTGAGGTATCATTTGCAGGAGAATGGGTCAAACAGACAAAAACACGTCGGCTCCGGACACACCTGTCACCGGCATCAGGCACAAAAATGAGCTGAGCAACTACTTGAGAATGGTCTCCGCCCTGGTCTCTCTCTCCCTCATCGTCTATCACGTTTTGTCTGAAGAGCCATCATTACCAGTTGTTTCAGACGTGGCGGGTTCAGAGTCAAGCTCTGCTGCGTCGAGGGAGGCCGAGTCCAACTGTTCACTCAGAGAATCGAGTGACTCTCCGTCCACCACCGAGCCGTTGGCGTGAAACCCGTTCATCTCATCCTTTCCCTCCCCGGCCGACAGCGCCTCCGGGGGAGCGGGCTCTGCCGAGGCCTCGGGCTGAGGCTTGGGCTTCTTCTTCTTCTTGGGCTAGACAGGGAAATATCAGTGTCAGGTTCCTTTGTTTCCTGTTCACTTTGTTCCTTATCTGTTTCCTCATCGGCTCACTGCCTTGAACTTGTTGACATTTGAACCATAACATTGTTTGCGTTGCCAAACAAACAGTTTGAAATGAGCCGGCTGTGAAGGTTAGGAACTACTGGCGACAGAAATGTGTGAATTAAACAAGTCAACATTGGAGATGTGGGCGTTCGGGTTCCTACCTTCTTCTTGCCGGTGACATTCCACTCTTTCAGGATCTCCACTGCGCTTCCTAAAGCAAAACGCAAACAAGAAAGACGAAGTTGCAAAGTGACATATAATAGATTTACAAGGCGATAATCTTATAAGTAGAATGCCCAGAGGCGGTGTTTAGACAATTACACACAACGAAAGTTAAACAAAGCAGCGTGACGTGCAGCGTGACGTCCAACCTTCCTGTTCTATTATTAAACCTGTCAAACCAAAAGGTATGTGTGTGTGTGACGCTCAGCTTCTGAATTCAAAGCATCGGAATGCGTGACAGTGTCCCGAAGGTGAAGACCAAGTAATGTGGGAAGCGTGCCAGGACGGCAGCTCGGTAAATGAAGTTAACTAACAACGTGTTACACAATCTGAGTATCTGTTGAAGTAGGCATTATGTAATACGAGCATATAAAAGACGCTTTGAGCTGCGATCACTTCCCGGCCTGCAGGTCAAGCTCGGACGTCTTCGTTACCTTCTATGAAAGCCTGCACAGCTTTGTCCACGCAGTTCTCGAAATGCTGCAACACCAGCACGATCTCATTGTTGCTTTTGTTGGGGACGACTGCTCTGACAGCGCTGATCTGTAAAAAACAACACAAAGGCACAAAGCATAAGAGAAACCATTGTCAAGACCATAAATATTCTCAAGGTGACACAACATTTACTGTCAATTCACACCCAAGGTATTTACCAGCCTAATTACGCTTTGCTACACGATACAGCACTTAACTCTGAGTCTTGTTCATTCATTACAAATGTGTAAATACAAATGTCTTAAGAGTATTATTCTAGCAAACACACTCGCAGCCCCGGCGCAAATATTTAAAATTAACAACTGTGTGCGCACTTGAGATATTACTTCTTTGCAATCAAAGACATTACACAACAAAATCGAAATAGCCTGCGGCCATGACAATATTACAACACCACAGTAAAACCAAAACCCTGTGGTGTCACATTGACCGTAAATTGTTACATCATAGATTAGCAGCTTTTAGGAGGACAGGGTGACCCGTCACGAGACTCCTCAAGGATACAGCTCGGGCAAAATCATTTCTTTTTTTACAAGTTATCTAAAGAGCCGAGCAACTGCACGTGTCAGCAACATTTCAGCTGATCTGTCAACTCCCATTGAGACAAGAATTATCCAAGAGCCAACAAGAGCTCTAAGCCTTGTGTGCACAGTTTAATATTTCAACTGCAGCTCTGACTGACAGGTGGAGAAAACTGCAGTCTCTCTCCGCTTCTCACCTTCTCCTTCATTCTCTCCGCCGTGCCTCCCTGGGACATGACCATCTTCGAGCGCGTGTCGAACACCACCCCCGAAGTATCTGGAAAACAAATTATAAACGCTTATCTCCATTTTCTGTTTGGGTGTGGAATTTTATTTGCAAAACCACTTCGGCAAATCATTTGCAAAACAAAACAACCTCCAAACACCTTCAAGGAATTTCTGAGAGAGAGTCAAGTTTATCCACATGAACAAGAAGAAACCCCACAGACTGTCTTTAATAAATTGGAGACAGATTAGATTTGTTTCCTGTGGATGTAATCTGAATTCAACAAACAATCACTGTGGCCTGTAGGCGGAGGGAACACTTCCTACGGTTTTTAAGCACAGCAACGTTAGCTTCTTGCAAAAGCAGCGAGCAGTTGTGGAAAAACAAAAGGAACAAAAGAAAGAAAAGAAGAGTCTGGAACCTGCATCTCATTTCAATGATTCATATCCACTGAAGTTCTCCAGAAAGACATTCTCAAGAGGAACAAACCTCAGGGCTCCTTCCACCACAGGCATAGTAACAACTGGGCCGTTCGAGAAACAGCTGAGTGAGAAGAGTCTGGGCAAACTCCACAGCTAATCTACGGCCATTTATAGATGACACAGAAATAAAAAAACACTGCTGAACCCTTGTAAAGGTTTTCTCCCTGCGTGTGGAAGTGGGTTAGAGTCACTGTGAATGTCCACGGCTCATATTTGTTTTGCTGTCTCTTACGCCACAGTCTGAAATTTGGGACTACTCCTATATGTGACATCAGACATGTGCACATTCACTTGCTAAATAAATTGAATGTGGGAAGTTCTTACACTGAATGCTGGAGCCATAAAAACACAAAATACAAATTCTCAGTTTGCTTTACTACAATAAATGAACACAAAACATTAAATACAGATTTTCTATTTAGCTTTTAAAAAGTTCACAAAGACAAGTACGTACCCTTCTGGCTGTTTTTCTTTGCCATGTTGTTGCAAAGACGTGTGTGAAAGAGATGCTTGGTTTAACTTTCGTCCAGATTGTAAGATAACTGCGTGTTTAAGCTGTTGCTCAGACGAAGACTCCACGTGTGGTAACTTTCTCTTCGACAGTTTCTCCGTTGAGACGCCAGTGGGGGGGTCACAACTGGCAGCAGGTCCAGATCAGTCCTCCACCATGAAGAAGAAAAACTGTGGTTCTCTTTTTGCTTCTTCACCAGAATGATCTAGACCTTGGGGGTTAAATTGACAAAAGAAGAACTAGAGTTCAAAAATAGTTTCATGTTAACTTCTCCAACAAGTTGTATGAAGCAAAAAAAACACAGAAACTAAACCTCGAGTTCTGCAATATGTGGAAATGTGACTGCAAATAAATAACTTTAGAATATGAATGAAAAACAGTTTTCAATAAATGATTGTCGGTCTGGCGGAGCATCCGCGGAGAAATCTGCAGTTAATATTTCCCTTGGCAGGAGCGATGAATTAAGTTGGGGGGGGGGGGGGGAGTTAGTTGGGCTATAGAGCAACACATCTTTGAAGGGTATTTCCCTTTTCTCTGCAGGAGTGACGCTAATTTCCTGAGGGCGACTCAGGATACTTATCTCTGTGACTGGAAGGATTACAAATGTAAATCTAAATATTTGACAAATCGGGGATGATCAAAGATTACCACAAGTATTTTGGATTTTCCAGCAGCACAAACCGATGCCACAGATGAGCGAGGAATTGTCTCGCCATTATAAATGAGAAACACAAATCTTTGACCCTGTGCCTTTGGACTCGCTGTAACCCTGACATGTGGTTTCATCTTATGGACAAACTATTTGTCTATTTGTGGAAATGAAACGTTGAAGTAGCTATTGAGGAAGCTGACTAGACCATGCACAAAGGAGTTTATTAAAACACTATAATGCACATGTTGAGACAAAGTTTAAGTTGTCATTAGGAAAATAATTCCTTATAACAGTAGCTTTAGTTTTAAAAGGGATACGTGGGACGAGCAGTAAGCACTGGTCAGAGGTCAGTGATGTGAGCAGGAGCATGAAAACCTGAAAACCAGTAGCTTCAAATTAATTCCAATTTTGACAGGAAGCCAGCGTAAGAATAATAAGATGTCAGAAGACGTGTGGGACCTTGACAACTGTCCAGCTGCAGAGTTCTTCTTGGGACACGTGGCGGTCCAGAGACGATTTATTACGGCAGGTGAAAAGAGTTGTGGTCGTCTGAAGGCGATGAAGTGAAGGTATGAATGATAATCTGTACGGCCTCTACTCTCCAAACAAAACCTGCCTGTTCTGAAATGCAAATAATCCCTGTGATCAAAAAGGTATTTTGACATTTAAATGCTTTTTAATTAGTCAAACTAACTATTGCACGTCTCTATAACAACCTTGTGTGTTTTGCAAACAATGCCATCAACACTGTGCCGGCACGTCAGACACTCAAACATCCCTGTCTGCTCTATTCAGACCTTTAACAAGGGAAAAAAATGCCTGCGCAAGGAGTTCAGTAATCTGTCTTTTTACGGCCCAGCTGTTTCCTTCTGGAGGATTTCACTTTCGGACCCTGCTTCTCTAGAAAAGGAAACTTAGAAGTTGAGCAAACCCACGCCCTGCTGATTAGGACTTCACATGTCACAGAGTCCGGCTGGCACCACGCTGGCACCACACCTTCACACACACACACGTCAGAGTCACATATGCACAGTCAACAAGTGACACTGCAGCAGCCAGTCACGCAAACACCGGCGTTCGTAGTGTTTATCAAGAGGGAAGGTGCTCGAGTCTTCAAGAGAGCCAGGTGCACAAGCTGAGGGGGGTTTAGAAGTGGAGACGTTGACCAGTGGAGACAAGGAGGATGCGAGTGACGCATTTCAACTTAGAGATATGGATGGACGCGCCACACGCACACAAACGCACAACTGCAGATGAACTGTTGCTTTCGGTTTCCAGGGTAAGGGTGTGAAACCGAGGGGCGGTCGACCGGTTTCAGTGAAGGCTCCACAACTATGGAAGAGCCTTCCACTGGGAATCAAACCATTTACCTCGTTGTCCACTTTTAAATCTTGTTTAATGAGTAATTTATACAATATGAATTTTTTCCTTGATTTCTTATGCCTTTGTGTGCCTACATTTGTTCTCATGTTTGTTCAGCACTTTCTAAATTTGTGCTTGAAAAGTGCTATATAAATAAAGTTTTATTATTATTGCAGAAAAAGGTTTTAGCTGAGATTAAACCGGGAATATTCTCTAATCCCGACTGGAAAACCAATTCACCCTCCTGATGGAGAAGAACCACTTTGTACTCAAATGCACTTGGTGCATTTCTTAATATGGGTTTTAAATAGTTCATATGTTTTAACATGTTTTAAGTAAAGCAGGTAGACGGATAATCAGATGGAGATTCCTGCAGCAGCATGAAGACAGTCCCACAGCTTCTCTACCTACGCCCCTGCAGCTGCATCACTCACACCAGCCTCCAGATTTTCCTGCAACACGTCTGCATAAAAGACACACAAACACACACACATGCATGTCCGGACAACACACTTTCTTCTTACCCCCTCAAATCTCAGAAATTAACAACCGTTGCTTTATCTCCTGCAGCGTCCTGCACAAGTTCCGAGGCAACTTCGCGTCGCTCACTCGGGAAGAGAATTCGCATCAACGCGGTAAAAAAGGGTGAAAACTTCCCTCTTGACAACATGTTGTGGGTGAATTGTTCATTTGTGTGTTTCCTCCCTGCGTCACTTCAGAGCTGTTTTGTATTTTTTGTTGGGGGGGTGGTTCGAGTCCCCCCCCCCTCCCCGGCTGCGGCGGACGCTAGCTTGCTAACATCACCGAGCGTCGCTGCGTCGCACTGATGAGCAGCGGGCGATGAGAACAGAACCAACATCCCCATGAACCGGGATTTAACGCAACACAAGAAAGACGCTTTAGTTTTTTTTGTTTGGTTGAGCCCCAGCTAGCACGCAGCTAACAGAGCGCTTCACATCCAACCCTCTGCTGTCATGCTAACATCCCCCAGCTCCTGGGGTTAAATCACGTAAACAACCAGCACGCAGGGTGTTGGTTCGGTGCCTGCGGAGGTAAAGCGGATGGAACACGTACTTGTCTTGGGCCGGAGAAGTGATCCGCAGCTCGGGGACGCGGCGCAGCTCCTGTCGTCGGTCGATCTGGAACCGAGACTCCGCTGCTGGCGAGGTTTTCTGCCACCAGACTCCCCCCGGGTTGCCAGGTTGGACTCGACCAATCCTCCAACCCCCGTCTCCTCCTCCGCCCTCCTCCGCTTTAAAGGGAGAGTTCACCCCTGATGGAGGTGGGTGGGGACCATCTCTTCTTCTGGAGTCTCAGATCTAAATCAACTGAAGTAAATTGTACATGAATATAACCTAACAGGCCTCCATGCTGCTCCTGTGGTGTCAACCAAGTGTCCAGAAGCCCCGACATTCAAATACGACTTCATCTACACTGTGTTTTCAGCCCTGAAGTCCATTGTTGTCCTTCTCCGGTGCCTTGTTTGTGAGTTTACAGTCCATTTTGCACACACACCCAGACACACACACACAGGTAGAATTTATTGAGTTGTATATGACTTTCGTTTTTTAATTGATTTTGTCAAGTACTTTTTTAGATGAGTGCTATACAAATAAAGTTATTACACACATTGAATCCCAATTAAAATGACGTTTGTTATCACCTGTAGGCGCCGTTGATTAGATTGTAGTGTCTTGTTGTCTCAGGCATGATTATTGATTATTCAAATTCATATTTGTCCCTAGAGGAAAATCCTGAGGCGCATAGAGCATTTCAAGACAATAAATCAACACAAGAGAGAAATCGACAATGATCCGAGTACGGTGAAAAAACTGTGTGGTGTCTATTTCCATGGCCCAGAAATAATGACCAGAGAGTGTGTTTCTTTTATTTATCACGACTTGATCGTTGTAAAAAGGACATAGTGAAATAACCGTTTAGATATGTTTAAGCTGGAGCTCAAATGAAGACTAACTTTCACTTGGAGGGTTTCTACTTCTCCAACTTAGAAATATAAAATATAAAAAACACAGATACTAAACCCTTGATTCCTGCAAGATCTGAAGTGTGACTGCAAATGAGTGAATCCTCAATTTATTGAAGTCAACTGACCAGAGAGTGTGTTTCTTTTTATTTATCACAGACCATTGTAAAAAAAAAGATTGTAATAGCACAGAGTCGCAGTAATCTACATTGAGGTTTTCTAAATGCCAATAGACGGAAATAGGAATTGAAACAGATATTTTCACAGGTACGCACAAACAGATATAAATATGTCCTGCTATGAATGAACACAGTTCCACGTACAAGTCTCTGCCTTGTTCATTTGTCGTGTTGCTGCTGATCCTTTTCACAAACACCCATTTACTTCGAAATACAGAAAAATGTATATAAATTTCCAATTTTCTGCAATAATCCGTTTCCTCGGTAACATAACGTTATACTAACTTTGATAGCCAGCTTGAATTACAGTTTTTTACCTTTTATTATTTTTATTTTACTGTGTTGTTATACTAATTCATTCATGTAGTTTAAATACCTTCAAATTGATGCATTTTGATGCTAATCCCAATATACCTTTATTTTTGGCAAAAATCTAAAGTTATTTAAATGCAATTTCCTGGCAGATTTAAGTTTTTGTTGTTACTTTTAATAGAGACAATCTTTTTATTCTTGTTCTTAATCTGCATTTAGTTTCGTTTTGTTATTGTGTTTTTAAAAAATCTGCCGAAGCTCCAGACCTGGCAACCCAAGATCCACGTCGTCATTTCCGAAGTTGAAGAAAAGGGTTCGCTTGGTTTACACACCTGTACCCGCCGCTTAATACACTCACATTTCAGCGGTCGTTGTCTGTCGTCCCCTCCCGCTGCCCTCGCCCTGAATCCCCGCATGTGGACTCTGCTATGACCGCTGTCGCATGGAGGGAGTACACATCTTATAACCGCAAACATCTAAAAACCGCCGTAGTTCGTGTCCGCGCGGGGTCCAAGTGACGTTAGAAGACACCGTCCGACTGAGGGGAGCGGGGAGCGAGCGACAGCAAAATGGCAACTCCGTATGCGACGGACGATTCCGGTGAGGACGCTGCATGTGCCGGTACCTTGTCTCCATGAAAAAACACAAACATCTGGAGCGAACACACAACAACACAAACATCTGGAGCGAACACAGGAGAACCACCGCAGAGCCACAGATCGGAGATCCGCAGCTAGCTTAGCATGCTAACCGTAGCCCGGGACGCTATTTCCCCCCTGTAGCTTAGCTTGTGGCTAGCGCGCGCAAGCAGATTGGGAATAGAGCAAAAAAAAAAAATATATATGAAAACACTTCTAAAAAGAAACAGATTTTATTTGTGCAGCTTCATTGCAAAAACTGTTTGAATTCGGTACGTTAGCTTCCTGTGTAACATGATGGCGGTTAGCCTGCTGCTAGCGTCAATTAGCTTCTTCTGCTGCCACTGTTGTGATCTGAAGCATCAAATCAACCAGCGTGAGGTTTGACTCACAGACACACTCAGTCATTTTGTGTTTATTATGATTAAAAGTTAGTTTTTCATGTGTCTGGGTAGAGAGAAGTTTATTTACTTCAGCCTACATGTGGTTTAAACACGTTATATGCTGATCAATGAGGTTATTGATCAGGTATTTAAGATTCGTATGTGAATCATAACACAAAACTCCCATCAGACGGTTTCCCTGATGTGAATAAGATTAATAACTGATCAGTGTTGTACTAACATCATAGTCATAAATTATACTTATTGTTGATATAATCACTTATGCCAGAAAAAAAGAGAAAAGAGGATTTATAGTTTCAATGTCACGTGTGTTATAAAAGTCCAATAAGACAACTTGAAGGATTCACCCCACAGTTGACCAAATATATTAAAAGTCCTTAAAGTATTCAGGTCTGTTCATGTAAATATATTAATGCTGTACCTGTTCCTTCAGGGAAATTTATAGTTTCCACTCAGAGACCTGATGGAACGTGGAGGAAGCCGAGGCGGGTGAGGGATGGTTATGTCCCCCAGGAGGAAGTACCAGTGTAAGTGCATTTCTTCTTTTTGTTGCACACAGTGAATTATTAATCAGAACCTTAATGATAAGATCAGTAGATTGATTGATCAATTAATGAAAGACACAGACAGATTAATCACCAAGGAAACAATAGTTGGGTATTGAAACAAGTAGGAATCTCTTATCGATTAGAAATGTACAATATTCTTTACAAATGATTAATACAATTTGCATGAAGTGGAACATTTGTCATTTTTGATCCTCACCTCGGTTTTTGTGTCTTGCTCATTTAGCTACGAAAACAAGTATGTGAAGTTTTTCAAGGGCAAACCCGACCTGCCGCCTGGTATGAGCCCGTCCGAGGCGGATCCCCAGAACCAGCAGAAGAACCCCGGTGGAGCAGACAGCGATGGAGCCAATCTCTCAAAGACGGCCAAACGCAACATGAAGCGCAAGGAAAAACGAAAACAACAGCAGCCGGACGGAGACGTGGACGTGGAGTCGGTGAGCGATGCTGTGGAGAATGTTTCCATTTCAGACGGCGGCAAGTCTTCAAAAAAGGCGGTGGCGCCGGCTTCGGCCTCACCTGCAGAAGATTCTTCAGCAGCAGAAAAGGCCAAGAAGATCAAAAACCTGAAGAAGAAGCTGCGTCAGGGCGAGGACCTGCAACAGAAAGTGGACTCGGGGGAAATAGAGCAACCGACAAAGGATCAGTTGGAAAAGCTGGCTCGGCTGGAGGCCTTACGCGAGGAGTTAGTGCAGCTCGAGCGTGACTCTTGAAGCAATAAAGGACAGAAGAGTGCGACTGGACAGACAAACTACACACTGACACACAGGGGAAGGGACCTCTGCAGCTCTGTGATGAAAGTTTCCATGTAACATATTCTACCTGTTTGATATTCACCATGAACTTTGACATTATACAGTTTCAGCTCCCTGCAGAGAGCGACACCCTCCGAACTGACGAGCCTGTTTTCTAGATTTCAAACCTCAAAACAACATCGCCACTCCTGCTCGTATACTTGCATTGTTACAAGTGCAGTATTGTGTAACCGATCAGCTATAAACATCTTTTTAAGAAATCATTGTAAATTGTTCTGTGCATGTCTGTCTTTTACATGTTGTACCTTTCACAGCATCAGGTGTCACGTCAACAGAAAAACAGAAAACAAATCATTTTTTGAGAGGATTTCGTTTGTTGACCTTTCTGCTTTAATATTATTGTCGATGACCGTACAGCCTCATGTTGTGCCACTAATGTAAAGTCTATACAGTCATTACACTAATTAAAGTTAAAAGCTGCGTAAAAACCTTTATCTCTTACTGCATTTCCGTTTTAGTATTCCATGATTTCTGGGGATTTGGAAATTTACAACTGTACCTTGGATGTCCTGGGATATTTTGGAAACAGGTTACACACTTGAGGCTGATGATGGAGTTTGTTTTTTGCTCTGACTACAAATCCCATGAAAAGACCAAAACCAGCAATGATTTGAACCATTTACAAATATTGTCTGTGCAGCCTGATGAAGATTGTTGCTCTGCACCACAGAGTGTTATTAAAACACACCAGTGACCCACTGTTAACATCACAATAAGCCTTTAGAATGATGAACAGACTCTGAACTGCTCCTGTAAGTTCTCAATACAGCACCAAATATGTATTCATCCATTACTGAGAGAAGTATTTGTTAGGGACTACTTTGCGTCCAGTGATTTTAGGAAAATGCTGATTCTATTCAATTCTGATCAGTTTTTTTTTAAATATTAGATCAGAAAAATTCATTAAAATTGAATGGATAGTAAAATAGTAGAACAGGTATTTTCTTGCCCTCAGTGTAGCCTGTCAGGTTCATTTTTAAAGCGGCACTCCAGCATATTAGTCTTGTGTTTTTATAAAGTTTGGGAACTCGAAAGAAACTGATAAAAATAGAACAGTTCAAATGGAACTATTCAATTAGCAGCACAGAGCCTGAGACATTCTTGTATTTAGTCTGTTGTGGAGTTTATACCCGCAACACACTAGATCCTATATTTCCCATGAAGCAGTTTTCCTGACCTGGTAACATCAATTTAATCTCTACACTGGTTGTAACAAAGAAGTTTCCTTTTAACTAGTACTGTGTCCTTATTTGATTCTACTTACTAATCGTACACAATGTATGTTTTACACCTGCAGTCTAGACATATGACGTCAACACACTTAATTGTTTTTTTACAAAGAGTCATTAAACATATAAACTGTGACTTCAGAACTTTGGGGTGTGCTGATCAAACTTAAAAAATAAACAGAGTGTTTTTTTTAAATCAAATGTTTTTATTTTCTTTAATCAAGCTATTATATCATAGTATATAAACCCCATCTGCTCATTAGTGTGTAGTATAGATGCTTTTATTCTGTCCGCATCCTCAGGTTGGGGCTGCACCTGAGAGGCAGAACCGAGGAAACACGTGAAGGATGACCTCTACTGGTGAAGATCAGGAACTGTCCAGTGCATCTGACCTTAAAATACTTGTTAAATTCAGCAGCTGTAATTGTTTAAAACGTGTGTGAGCATTTCCCCTCGCATTCCCCGAGCTGTGGTCCACAGTGTTGAAGCAGGGAAGGAGGTGTTGTCCGTCTCCATTCATAAGACGATGGCAAGGCGATGTTTACACGAGGGCGTTATTGTCTCTCCATGAATGGGCCTCTGCATTTTGAACAATATAATTAACTGTTGTGTCAAGGAGGAGGAGGAAGTGTGGTGAGTTGTTTTCTTCTCAGAGCTGCATCCACACACCAAAGAATTCACGTCCAGCATCTGTCACATTAATCACAATTGAGCAACAGCAGCAGTTTTTTCTAAGTCACAAGGCTGGAAAATGAATGACTCATAAAGTTTTGCAGTTAATTGAATTTAAATGGTTTGTTCTTCACCTTTAGTTGATGATGATAAGCTGTTTTTTTTAAAATCCTTCCTTTATTTGCTTCCTTTGACGTAAACAACATTACTCTGAGGTTGTTCTGACACTTTGGAGACAAACGGCTCTAAATGATGGAGTAAGAAGGCGTGATCACGACTTGAGTGTTTTAAATATGTTTTGGTTTTTTGTCGTCCACACATTCCTCGTGTGAGTTTATCGTGTGGTTTTGAGGCAGGTCTGGAGCAGACGGTATAAAAACCAAACCTCTAAACTGGGGCACCAGCTCCAGCTGTGATACAGGGACCCCAGCACCCAGAGGATGGAGCAACACGGAGGAGCCTCAGTCCTCAGCGATTAAAAACATCTCCTTGTGTTGGACTCCATTGAAATAATTTTTTTTATTTCTCACTCATGGAAAAAGGCCCAGAGTATAAAATGGGACATAGACTGGAGTTAATGGTGCTTTTTGTTTTGATGACACCAGTTCCTTGTGTCGCCCTGAACACGGAGGAGTTTACCGAGGCTGTGGTAAGATGACATAGAAAAATTGAGATGCTGAAACTAGAAACAATTATTGTAAAACGTATCATAGTTACTTGGAAACAGTTCTTGAATATAAACATAAGTTTGAGTTTTCATTAGGTTTTGATTTTACAGTAACTGGGTGTTTAATTGCTTATGATTATAGATTCTATATTATCACAATCTGTGTAATAACATAAACTGCAATCATTAAATACATTATTTTAACAGTATAAGAGTAGTATACAATAATGCTGTTCATTTTATTTTACTTTATTATACATTCAAAATATAATGATGTATTATTGGGATGGTTCGAAAATACACTGGGATTTCTTCTCAGGGTTGTTTGGTAACATGTAGTTTCTGATAACACCAGCCACTCCCTCTGATAACATCATTACCATGAAATGAAACTGAAAAAATATCTCCAACAATATATTGAGGCTTTGATACCTTAGCAGTTGAGAATAAATAAAAATAGAACGTGGCTTTTACTCTCAACTATGAACATTCTTTGACATATTAATACTGTTACTGGCTGCTTTAGACTTTGAGATTAGGATTTGACAAATAAAATATATGAGCAATCAAGATGTCATTCGTTTAGATGTAAATATCCATCCATCAACTATGGATTGGTCCCCATGTAGATGAAAACACCCACTATCATATAAAATTGTTAAAATGAGCCCCACACACAGTTACAGCACCCAAATACAGTTTTTATATAAATGTTCCACTGATAACAATCCAATAAGAGGATCTTATTGCACAGACAGAGCCCAGTGTGGAGTATGCATAATGAGTAGATATGTTAATACTCTGAGTCGTCTCTCTTCAGGCGTATTTAAGGAGTTATGGATATCTGCACATCCCTCTGGACAGTAAAGGCCCAGACCCTCCACCTGCGGCAATAGCTGAAGCAGCAAGGTGACTGGTTCTAAAATATCAGTTTTAATTTGTAACCAGAGTCTGTTTGCTTCTTTGAATCGTGACACATCATAAAAAAAATCTTTTTGTCTGTCAGAATCTTTCAGAAAGTGACAAACCTGCGAATATCAGGAACATTGGATTCAGCCACACTGTCGATGATGAACAGGCCTCGATGTGGTCTGCAGGACTCCTTCAATATGAGGTCCCTCAGATACAGAGCCATGGGTGAGTCAATGTCTTCACGTTATATATTCAGATTGTTGATAAACCGCGTATCATCTCAGAAAGGTTAACGTATGTTTCCTGCTGGGACAGGTTACTGGCGTAAGAAGATGTTGACCTACCGCATCTTTAACTACACCCCCCACTTGGGTCAGGGGAAGACCCGGTCGGCCATCCTTAACGCCTTCAAGTACTGGAGTGACGTGTCGCCGCTGCGGTTCCAGGAGACGCAACAGGGAAGAGCAGACATCAAATTCTCCTTTCACAGAAAAGACAAATCATGTCCAGTTCCCTTCGATGGACGAGGTAGGAGAGAGTAAACCCAAAACAACCATAACCCCAACACAACCCAACCCATCACAACACAACCATAACCCCAACACAACCCAACCCATCACAACACAACCATAACCCCAACACAACCTAACACAACCATAACCAAAACCCAACCCTAACCTCGGCCATAACCTTTGACCCCAAGCAACCACACATAATTTGATCATTGAACAAACTTTCCCCCTCTAATCTCTTCATATTTGGTTAAAAGTTTTAGGATCTCAGCGTTTTAAATGTTGTGTTTTATCCTCAGGCCACGTTTTAGCCCACGCTGACGCTCCCCAGTCGGGCATCGTCCACTTTGACGAGGACGAGCTGTGGACCGAAGGGCGGAGCTACGGCTCCAACCTGATGATCGTGGCGGTTCACGAGATCGGCCACGCTCTCGGCCTGGGCCACTCACAGCACTCCAGTGCAGCCATGGGACCTGTGTACAACGGGTACCGCTCGGACTTCAAGCTGCATCCGGACGATGTTCGAGGGATCCAAGCCTTGTATGGTAATATCAGAATTCTGTCACGCTGCTGAGATATGATCCGTGTTCTGTTTACAATATCAGTTATGCAATGTGCAGTGTTGTAACCCTCTTAGGAAAAGCCGTGACTCTTCCTCCGCCCAGAAAACCAAGTCAGCCGGCACCAGGGGGCGTTGCAGATCCTTGCAAAGCCACATTGGATGCGGTCATGTTGGGTATGAAGATTCTAACCCTGTCACAATGCCCTTAATTTAAGAAACACAAATGATAAAGGAAGTACATTTGTGTAGTAACTTTGGCCCTGACAATGAACTGCAGCTACAGATCTTTGTCTTCCCCACTGTGTCCCTGTAGGTCCTTCACATAAGACCTATGCGTTCAGTGGTCAGTACATGTGGACAGTGTCCAGCTCGGGCCCCAGTTCTCCAATGCTGATCTCAGCGCTGTGGAAGGCGCTTCCCGGGAGCCTCGATGCAGCTGTTCACTCTCAGAGGACCGGAAAGTCCTATTTTCTGAAAGGTGAATTAATTTCATAGTTTCAGACTTTCCCACTTGAGCTCCAGGGGCGGGATGTCCCACGCTGGCAGGATTTGAACATTTCAGAGAGCTTATAAAAGTGTTTGGATTTTTTCTTCTTTCCAAATGTCCTCTCACAGACGACAAGGTGTGGAGATACACAGGATTCAAACTCGACCACGGTTACCCCAGACGCTTGGTCAACGTCCCGGCAAAGGTTGACTCGGCCTTGTACTTCAAAAAGAACAAGAAACTGATATTTATCAAAGTAAGTGACGAAAAAAACAAACATTTGCTTCACTTAATCTGGCAACGCATATATTTTTTTGGAATTGTCAGTTTCTGTAAAATAACACTCTTCTCATGTCAGGGATCTGGATACTGGCAGTGGGATGAAACTGGTCCGACAGACTTCAGGTCATATCCCAAACCCATCAGCCACCTCTTCCACGGAGCTCCCAGCAGCACCGACGCTGCGCTCACGTGGACAAACGGACATATTTACTTATTTAAAGGCTCTGAGTACTGGCGAGTGAACCAGAAGCACCAAACCGTGGAGAAGGGCTATCCTCAGGATATCGCCTCACACTGGATGCAGTGTGACGACTGAGCCACTAGAGGCCACCGAGGAGTCAACACAAAACTGTCAAAACAACTTCTTTATTGGGAAATGTTCCTCATACTGTGACAATCTCTTGAGTGAGGAATGAGAGTTATATTGATAATGTTATTGATATTTCACGTCACGTAATATTTGCATAATGTTATGTTTTGTTTTTCCGTGGCAACAAGACATGAATATGTGAAAAGTATCTATTAACACACATGAAATGAATAAAGACAGATTAAGACTTTGTGTTGTGTGATTTTTGTGACGTTGTTATGCACTGACAAATCTTTTACAACGCTCCGACTTTCTTTGACTACAGCAACACTGATGTTCAGGCTGGAGGAGAAACTGAAAAACAAGCTGAGAGATCTTAATGCTTCTACTTTATGTGTGTTAAATCTGAGGATTTTTTTAATACAGTGGAACCAGTTAGTGAAATCACCAAAAGCTAATAAAAAGTGTTGTTCATTTTCTAAAAATGTAATGAAAAACACCAGATAAACTAGTCCTTCCAAATGCAAATTAGGTTTGTAGATTAGCAGTAACTCTGCTTGAATTCAATATAAAATAAATAACATACAATTTGTAACAGACTTTGAGCTCCATCCCAATTCCACCTGAAATGATGTCCGGATAAACTTGTTTGTTCCCTTTTTTTAGATATGAATCCTTTATTCCAACAAATGTGCTGCTATGGATTTATTGCTTGTAACCACACAACGTTGAAACTGATGAAACCAAAACTAATCTAGACACACACCTTAGGTCCATGTTTGCAATCGATCATCAGTTTCCAGAGAGAATATATAATAGTATAGAAAGAAAACATAAACTTCTGGGAGGAGGTTGTGATCAGATGAGTCTGGTGTCTGTGGAAGTTGTATTAATTAACCTTGTCATCATTCGGAGGACGATCTCCCAGCTCCTCAAATCCCTCCGTGTGCACGTTGATGATTATCTGAGGAAACCGGTTCAGGGAGATTTCCCGGCAGCAGACGAGACTGTGGAATTGTTTTCCTCTTGAAATTCAGCCGTGCAAAGATTCAGCTGTAATGAATTCCTCCGATGTGAGTAGTTTACAAACGAGTGATGTTTGTTTCAGAAGTTGAAAACAGGGGAGGAGGAAGTGAGAGGCACCATGGAGCCCGTCTCAAAGTCAAAGTCAATGAGGGCGTGTGTGACGGTGCTGAAGCTGCTGTTGGACGAGCCTGTTTCCAGCTGCCGCTCCTGAAGGCTCTGGAGATAACTCTGCAACACAAGCGGGGGGGGGGGGGGGGGGGGGGCATGTTGTTGTTGATGTGATCATCAAGGACAAAAGAATCATACATGAGGAGCCGTGATGGAGATAATTCAAGTGCTGTGTTCATTTTGAGATGTTAATTCTATATCATGCTGCTCTTTCCCCCATTTTCCAACACATTTATATAAGAGATGTAGTTGCATGTTATCATGTTAAGATTTCATATAGAAAACATGATGGCTGGACTGAATAAAATGTTTTGTTCTTTTATTATTTCATGTTTACTGATGGAGACAATTCAATTTAATTCATACTTTGTTTGCGGGTCACTGATAACACTGACAAATGTTTACACAAGGAACATTTCCAAAGACTTTTACTTGTAATGGAGTATTTCTACACATTGGATTACTTTTACTTAAAGGTGTAGTGCAGAACTCACATACAAATTGATCTCCTTTTGCCAAACAAGTTCACTCAGTGCTGATTAATCCCATCAGATCCAGGTATATTTTATAATATTAAAAGTATTTTGGCAGTATTAGAGGTATCACTGATGTGTTTTGCATCATGCAGGTATTTTGAAGAAGGAAACAACAGGTGAGGTACTGACCGGTGCCAGGACGTCTCCGGCGTAACGCTTCAGGGGGGGAGGCCTGCGCCGCCGGTGTGGTCGAGGTCTTCCCCTGCACTCTCTGTAGCTGAGCTTCTTGGAATGTTTCTTCTGTCTTTTGTGTGCACCTGGGGAACATTCACAGGGGAGTGTGAGGGAAACCATTAGTGTGACAGATGGCCTGTTCAACATGAAGACAGCCGGAGCCTGAATGCATCAGTCGGTGCAGATGAACTCACCTTCTGTGTGAGACAGTCCTTTCGCAGTAAACCTCCACTGCACTAACAGACCTAACAGACTGAATATGGGACAGATCCCCATGATGGTCCCGTTGTACCAGCAGAGTGGTGGTGGGGCGACTTGACAGAGCACGTCATACACCTGATCAGGCAGCATGAAGGACCCCACCAGGTAATCCACACACAGCATCACAGTGGTGGCTCCAAACACAGAAGTGAAGACGATGCTGAATAGTTTCTGCCACAGGAGTGTGCACACAGCGGTGATGATGCTGACGACCAGTATGGTACTGGGAGGCACCCACACAGGACTGAGGCTGCAGAACTGTCCCACCACCACCAGGGCGTCGAGGGAGAGGAGGGTCCCGAGCTGCAGGCCGCTGAAGAGGAGTCCCACTGCCGGGAGCAGCATCGTCATCAGGCCGCAGAGCACCCCCACGCCCAGGCCTAACCCCGCCTTGGTCTCCGGGCCCAGCTTGATGTCCAACACTGGCTCCGTGTGGTACAGCAGGAGGACGGATGTTGTGCCGGACATGAAGCCAGAGAGGAACATGACCATCTTGAAGCAGCGGTATCCTGGGAAGTCGATCAGAGACAAAATCAGTTTACATTTACAAATTCAAACAAATCCTTGTTGAAGGCTCAGACGTTCAACAAGCAAAACAGAATTGACAAAATCTGAATTGAAAAATCATCACAAACACACAAGAAGCATAATACAATCACATAGACAGCACTAGTTTTTGTTATTATTTCTAAATAAACTACATTTCTTCCAATGTTACAGTTGATACTTTGAGTTTTGACGTCTTGAATAAACACACATATTGTGGTTAATACAGATTTTCTTTCAATCATAATTCTGTCTCGAACTGGGTACTGATAATCATCTAATTTTAGAGTAATATGGCATATTCAGTATATCTATTTTTACTCTACATCATTTTGAATAGTAAAATTACTATTTATACAAACTTTGATGAAATGAGCAGGACAGTTTGAGTTTACATGTTTACAATGCAACATAAAACAAACTCTTTGTAGAATTTTAGGATCAAATCAAGAGGAGCAGTTTTTTGACAACAAACCAAAACAAGTTGTCAGAAGCTAAAAGGGAAAGTTCATCCAGTTTTGTGTTTGGATAAACTTTCCTTAAACAAACATACAACAATGTCAGATCCTTTGTAAAAGTTGTCTTTACTACAGTGGTAGTAATGAAAGTAAAAATCTGAAAACACAACTTGAACAAAACTGAAACAGCTGTTCACCTTCAAGTTAAACATTATTAAGCAATGTTAATAAACTTTCTAACAGACAACAGCAAAGTTGACAGTGTAGGACTTACTGGGACTTTACTGGGAGTTTGGCAGAGTGTGTGTATGAACAATGTCACGTGCTTTAGAGAGCAGGTCGACAGGACACACAACTGCACACACAAAGTTTGGTTTTGTTGTGTTTGTGTTTACATTTTGCAGCTTATTTCTCTTACAGATCCACAAATGACTGTTTTCTGGACCAGAGAAGGTGTTTAACACAAATCCAGAACCGCTGCCAGAACCCTCACAAGCTGTCATCAGGTTTAACACGGTCAGTGCAACAGGTGGCGCTTCATATACCTCTGTGGGAGTCAGACACGGGGCCGTCCCCATCTGCCTCCTCCAGCTTTGGGATTATCCAATCTAAACCCCTGGCAGCCCTCAGACACCTGCCACGAGGCCTTAAGCCATAGAGATACTATAGATACTATTGAAAACAGTTGATAAATAGTCAACTTGTGACTTTAAAAGAGGAGAAAACTGCTTAAAAGACCTCGGCCTCCACTAAAAGGTCCCACAATGCAGCTCTGGTGTCATGAACACGTACCGAAGAAGCAGTAGATGAGGCCGAATGAAAGGCAAACCGAGCAGACGATGGACGAGATGACTTCATACTTCAAGCTAATCTCCAGCGTGCACATGTCCACTCCGGCTAACTCAGCTCCTGGCTCCTCGACAACATAGTCTGAATGGGCGGCCATCTTGGAGGATTATCTCTTCTGGTCTGGAGTAGAATTTGCTTTGTTCACTGGGAGATTGCAAAGTCCTGCATGTTGCATCCAGGCCGAGAGGAAACTCCCGAATGGAGAACGTGTGCAAAAGAATTTCCTGCTGTGCACCTGCAAAAAGAAGGAAGTGTTTTCAGCGACAAACATGAATTCAGCTCGAGGTTTTCCTGGCTGTTATTATCCATCATGTTCTATGACCATCCTGGGAGGAAATTATATTAATTTAATTTGAAACATCATCATATTTCCAAACGACATGATATATGTGAGAGGATGTAGCTCGTTCCCACGTTCAAGCATCTGTTCAGGAACCAGAGAAGGAAACTGGGGATCCCCTCGCAGCTTTTCTCTTTCTGGTTCTTTTGTACAAGAGCAGGATGCAGATGAGGAAACGACCTGTGACTCATTGTTCTGGGAACAGGTACTGAGCAATACGACGAAAACACAAATACTTATTCTGAAGCATAATGAAGACAGTAACGACCTGTAGTGGAGAAGAACTCAGATCTTTAGATACAAGTCAATACGGCAATTAAATAATAACAAATATAAACAGAATAAACACCTAAATTTCAGCATTTAGCACTGATACAAACTTATAATATCAAAAGTATAAGTAAAGTATTACGCATGCATATATTATTGGAATATTATTACTGATGTACATTGTTTATATCACCTTTATTTTGCAGCATATAACGATGGAGGTAATTTAGATTATTTATATACTTCTGGAGCTTCTCATAAACCGTCATTTGTATGAATGTATTTTGTGTTATTAGTCTAAATCTGCATAAACATAAAGTTATCACAAAAATGTAGAGCAATAAATTGTGCAATAAAAGCCTCAGGTGACAAGTTAATGTCCATAGTTAATTTTAATTTGAAATAAATTTTCAATCTGCTCTTATTCTTATCTTGGTTCTAACTCCAGCTATACACAGTACTTAGTGATATTTACATTTATTTTACTTCAAATATCAAAAGTTAAAGTACTACGGATACAGAATGGCACTTAAACCTTAAAGCTCTTAAAACTCGGGGTAGTTTTAATTACTTCATACACCTTTGAAACTTGTGTCCATCATATTGGTTGTCTAAATTTTATGCTATCAATCTAAATCCGCAAAAATGTAAAGTTATCAAACTAATATAGTGCAAAGAAGTTTTCTTTCACTTATAATGTGAAATAAATCTAATTATCTTCAACTCTTAGAAAGTGTGTAGCCCTCGTCTCTCTCAGCCACAGTGGGTCTGACTGTAAAGACCTTATAAGCAGTTCAGGCAGATACGCGCTCGGCAGATGGAATTAGAGGAGCTTTAGCAGGTGAGTGATCCTCCTTCTGTTTATGTTAACTCCATGTCCTTCTGTAAATTGCAGTGTAAAAACACCACAACACTTTTACTTTCTACACCCTCAGAAAAGCAATGGCTGCTCTGCACGGGATGAAAAGCTGCTGGACTGTAATTCCCCTTTTATTGGTTTTGTATGTTTTGTGATATTCTGTCTTTTCAGCGACATTACTCTGCAACAAGTGACAGTGTCACCAACAATAAGAATCAGGGAATATCTCACCTAAAGATATGTAATAGATCTATAAGGATTTATCTCAAATGAAAACATGAAATGAAGAAGTAATACTTCTACCTGGAGTGAGGCATCTCCACGCAGCAGACGATATCAGAGGGAGAAATGTGTCTTCAGTGGTAATTCCAACAAAACCAGTGAGCTGCTTTCTAGGAGTCTGTGATCTGTGGGTGAGACTCCGAGTTCGACTCCCTCATCTGTGCTCACGTGCTCAACAGCCTGAGTCTGAGTCTGAGAGAGAGAGAGAGAGAGAGAGAGAGAGAGAGAGAGAGAGAGAGAGAGAGAGAGAGAGAGACACCATCTGCCCCCAGCGCCCAGCTGAGAGTCCAGCTCTCACTTCCCATGATCCCACGGGGCCTCACCTTTATCACCTCAGAGGTTTATCCAACTCAGCTGCACTTTCCATGAAGGTCAAAGGTGGATTGAGGTTTAGGGATATTACCGTGGATTTCAATCCATTAACTCCAGAGACTCTCAATCAGTGTATCTTCACATATACAGTCATATGATTATGGTCTGTGAAACATAACTCTGGGTTTCCTTCACTGTCACATGTTTCTGAGAGCTTGGCCGGAGTGTTGTGCTTTGTTGGATGAATTTGTTTTAGTAAATGTTTTGCATTCCCAACAGGACGCATCATGTGTTGACCTGACTTCACCTCTAGCGCCACCAGGTGTTCAATATTTGGGCTTAGAATTGAACTTGTCAACACCGAGATTCACATTAAATCAGCCTCAGTTATAGTTTGTGCTCGTTATTTTAGACAAAAGAAAAGAATGAGGCAGAATCTAATTAATACTACTACTACTACAACTACTACTAATAATAATATATGTGTATTTTTATGATTGGCATTTGTATTATTAGTTATCCTTAGATTAGAAGTTTTAGTTAAAGTTATGAGTGTGTTCTGTTGCTATAAGTCTTTTGTTAATATATAATATTTGTCAAATGTGTAAACTTCAGCCTCCACAAGATAATTTATCGATGCCAAAGTCCAACAGCGGTGACAAACATAAGTTAAGCAAAGATATGTTTTCATGCTGCATTTGTCAGAGGAGGACTGTGTTGTTATTCCTTTTAAAATACACGCCATAAAAAAAGTAGTTTGAAAACACTTACACGAAAAAAGCGGATTCCCAGGAAAGCAGTATATTATAATAATATCCTGGACCAAAATAAAATCTTATTTATAGACACCGATATAAAACTGAAAGTCTCCTGATGCTGCTTCGAGGGGAACACTGTGTGAACAGAGTTATATTTTATGTGTGTTTTTAGTGGAGCATAAAAGAACTGAATGATGCCAGGGAAACAACGGCCCATGTCAGGAGGGAAGATTCATAACGACAGCAGTGATTGTCATATTACCGCGGGGACACTGAGCTGCAATAAGGTCGACTGTGAATCGGAGCCGTGTGGAAAAAATGTGGTTCTTCTTGTGAGCAGCGTAATAAAGACGTCACCAGTCTGGGGTGGTTTCATTAAACATGTCTTTCTGAAGGGTGCCTGTGGCTGAGGGGTAGAGCGGTTGGCATTCAACCTGAAGGTCGGCAGATCGATCCCCAGTCTGACCCATCTGCATGCTGAAGTGTCCTTGGGTAAGATGCTGAACCTCGATTTGCCCCTCATAGAACATCAAAGTGCTGCTTATAGATGCACTGTATGATTGTGTGTGTGAATAGGTAAATGTAAAACTGTACTGTAAAGAGCTATGAAGGGTCATCATCAGATTAGAAAAACGCTATATAAATACAAAACCATTTACCATCTATTTACCCAGTCGATCCCAGGAGAGGAGCTGTTTCATAATGGGAGAGATCAGGTGGAGAAGTGACAGGCAGCTTATTCAATGTGTTTTTAGTCCGGCTACAGCTCCATGACAGAAAATGTATGCCTGATGGTTTAAATATTTCAAAAACAATTAAACTACAAAAAAATGTTGATGACATTTATGTTATAAAGATAATTAATCCTACAGACTTTGGTGAGCTCCTGACTTTAGAATCACCATGAAGTGGGATATTTCTGATTTTGAATTAAATATCTGGAATTTGTTTCGGTGATTCCTTAGTAACAAAATATAAATATAAAAATGTCATATCTGCAAAACACATGACAACTTCACCAGCTTCTGTTGTACTTATGTTTATTTGAATTAATTTTTATTAACCGGGGCCAGGAAGGTTATGTTCTCCCCCCTGTCTGTTTGTTTGTAGGTTTGTTAGCTTGTATACAAGGTAATGCCAAAACTGCAAAACGGATTTCCACAAAACTTTATGGAAGGATTTGGTATAGGCCAGGGAAGGACCCATTAAATGTTGGTACCGATCCATTTCGGGCCTATTAAGGAAATTATTTTCTTGAACATTGCGAGATTGAGCTTTTTTCCAAGTGATCTCCATTTCACCAAGGACAAATTAAGGGATCTGGATTAAAGAAAATCTGTGTTTCCCATATAGTTTCACAAAGTGATTATTAACTTTATATTATTTCTCTGTTTAGCTGAAACTTGCCACAAAGGTAGCAATAGGTAACTTCTTCTCAATTCAACATACCTCATGCAGTGGAGATGAATTCTTTCCCCGTGTGTGAACAGAGAGAACGCTGCTGTCATGTCCTGGATTATGTTCATATTTCATCCTCTTGTTCTCAGACACGACAAAATAAATATGTAGTGGTTTGAGATTATAGAAGGAAACCCCCCCCCCCCAATCTACGGAATCATAAATATGTTTTTACAGTGTGGTATTGATAACCCTGCAGCTCCCTGAGATATGAAAATATACAGTGATCAATTCATGAAATTAGTCTGTGTGTGTGAATGTGTGTGTGTGTGTGTGTGTGTGTGTGTGTGTGTGCATCTGTGTGTGTGTGACTGCAGAGCAAACTGTATTGATTAGAGCCTTTCAGCCCTGTACATGAAATGTATTTTTTCACCTGAGTGGTTTGAAGATCAATTAAAGTGAAATGAAATAAGATTGGATGATTTCGATGTCTCACCAAATATTCCTCTTTCTGTACAGAGCAGATTCTCCTCTGATCTTCAATGTACAAATCATGAAGCTCTGTCATTTGCATATAGATATGTGACAATCGCAGTTTTTCAAATCCATCAAATAAATTATCAGGAAGTATTTTAATCCCCAAATCACATTAAAAAACACATAAAAAACTATATGTTTTCAACAAACAGTTTTCTTTCTGCAGGTCCGGTGACACCATCATTAATATATATGTATAGTCATGGTTCTACTTAATGCAGACATAAGTATGCATAACCACTCTGTGTCGAGATGATCAATCTATAGGTCATATAAATAATTCAAGAAACGCTGCCATATCCTCTGGTTTCCCTTTATAGAACAAGGACTCATTCTTAGATTGAATCAGGTGAAATTACAGAAACATATGCAGAACATACATCTCACCTCCATGAGACTGATCGATTGATACCTCAATGATGGTTTGTCTTATGTTGAGTCGCCCGATAGTTTCACATGTGTATAAAAAACATCTTAATATTGACTCTGAGTGAAACATGCATTGAAGGCTGAGGAAAGTTCAAAGTACGCTGTGATAGCCACTGATCAATGTGTACAGTGTTTGCCGTGACTGAGCAGAGGAAAGATGAAAGCTTTTATTCATGTGTGCTTCAACAAGAGATTTTAATGGTTCGGCCACATAATGCCGATCTCGGGATTCGACCAGCTCAATCACTTTTGATGTTTGTTTCAAATTTGATCATTCTTCCCTTTATAAAATAATAATCTACTTAATCTGCAACTGTTGTATTAATTATTGTGTCCTGGCATTGGGCATTTAATATTTGCCCTATACTTTCAAAAAGATTTTTTGTGTGCAGTGTAGTGCAGCCATTTTCTGTTGGTGTTTATAAACAGATCTATAAAGATAAAGTATTAAAAAACGATAAAAGATAAAATATCTCATCCTTTTGGCGGCTTCTCATTATTCCTTCGATTGTGTTCAGCTTTGTTTGTTCTTTCTTGAAATAATCCTGGTGCAATAAATGTTTCTTCTGACGTGCATCACATTGCTATAGCTGCAGGTTTTGTATTTATGTCGGACTTAATTCTTTCCATGACAATGTGCTGCTTGTTTCCTGGTTACTCAGAAAGTCGTTAAATCCAAAATCAATCGACACCTTGAAAGAGCACAGCTTTTAAAAAATCTGTTCACGGTAAATGAGTGAACAGATATGAGACTCCTGAAAACATGAACATACACAGGAAGCTGAAAGCATCTTATCCACCATATCACTTTAATTTACAGCCGATGTTAAAAGCCTAGGCCGTCTCATAGCAACCTCTCCTCAGCCCCCTGATTCTGAAGAACTGCATGTGAAAGCACAGGGTAGTAAAAACCTCATCATACATGAGACTCTTTCTAGGACTTGATCACAACATATTATTCATTTAATCATGTTAACAGAACACAGAGTTGTTTGATACATCACATCGATGACTAATAATAAATTGAGAAATATTTATTCCAACAATAAACTGATAATAAACTCACATGGAAACAGTGATTTTTATATTTCAACCTGAGACAAACTTGATTCTGTAGCTCAGTTCACATCTCACCTCAAATTTCCACCTTCTTCTTTCTTTCTATTTTGTTCTTTCTCTCACTTTAATTTGTTCCATAATTATGCTCAAGAAGAATTAGCACCTACACGTTAAATCCCAACTCCTGCCTCCTTACTTTGTCTCTTATTAATAAACAGACAAATTAATTCAAACATATGAGGGCTTATCAAGAAAATACTGAACAGAAATAATAGAGCATCTTCTCCCGGCAGCGTGAGAAGCGACCTGAAACAACAAGGCTGCCCTCCGATGATACGAGGAAGACAAGAGCTCTTCACAGATCCGGTGAATTATTCATTCTCACAGGAGCAGCTCATTGTTTTCATTTATTATAAAGAAAATGTTAATGTATTACGACGACTGCTATGTTTTATTCATGACCTTCACATAATGTGAGGTATGGTGGTTTTATTTGAGATTTATCTGTAAAACACATTCAGCATCACTTAGTCAGCGCGGGGCTGCAAGTTGTTACAGATCCAGAGATGAAAGTTCACTCAAAGAAAATCCTCACATGAAGAGACGGAAAAAGGAAAAACTGTGAGAAGCTCAGAAATAATGAGATCTAACCTTTTTCCACTCTGAGCGTAAAAGGTTGTTGCTTTAGAAGCACTGAGTGTATCTGTTGTCGTTGTTGTGTATCTGTTTAGGAAGTTGTGTCTTTGGTGTTTGTCTGGAGCAGAGAAATTAAATCCTGTAATCTTTCTCAGAAAATGAAGCAAGAAAAACTAACATTTGAATTTCTTGCGAATTCCAACTGATGTTTGGTTGGGGAGCTGAACAGAATGAATAAATGGCGCCGCTATAGAAGCCTCTTCAGCTTTGTGTGTATCTGGCTCCCATTGATTCTCCCTCAGACCCTTGTGACATCTCCTTCATCATAAAACCCCTCATAAGGGTTTATCAGCCCTATACAGCCTGCGCAGGGTTTTGAGAGGTTTAATTGCTTTATAAGATATTTTTCAACGTGACTGAGAACAAAGCTCCTGCATTAAAACACACTGACAGGGTCGATTATTGACAGTGAGCTCAGTCTACAGGCACCAAGTTCATGATATGGTGCGTACAGAGGTTTTACATATTTCATACATGTTGCAAAGTATTTTGTATTTGCTATATATAACTTATTTTATATAATAATTATATATATATATATATAATAACCTTGTGATTTGAGGTATATAGAGCTACACTAGAGAGTACAGATGATTTACTCAATTATATATGGAAAAGAATTAGCTTATAAATGCACATCAAAACAAAATATATATGTTTTTTTACTATCTTTTATTCTCCATTCACAACTCAGTGCTGTGTGCCCCAGATCAACTTGTCTAAATCTATGGAAAGTCACAAATCACCAGATAAATATCTCTCAAGATTTATTTTAATTCAACACAGAAAACTCTCATCAATAAAGAGAATGAAACATTTTTAGGATTCGTTAAGGGACAAAGTTCAAAGTACAAAGTAACATGACAAAGGATCTGTAACCAGTTAAAGGTTTATACTGGTTTTCTAGATATCCAACACCAGGTTACACGACAAAGAGAGAGCTGGATATATTGAGATGCAGGGACATGCAGTGTTGGGGCGGACATGTTCACTGCATTAACACAACAGTGAGCTCGTTGGCAGCAATTAGCGTCACCATGTTTCCTTTAATCACGTGCTTGCTGTTGGAGTTGTTGCACAAGTTGCTAATATGACAGCTTTGTTCTCCTTATCGGACTCGGCTGATGTTTTGAATAAGAACCAATTTGTTTGCTATTAAAACTTCGATGGTCACAAGTTCCTGTCGAGCTGAAAATCTGATGTGAATTATTTTGAATTATTAATTACTCTGAAGTCAGAACTGATTTCAATGGCCTGGCTTTTCAATAACCTAATTAAACACGTATATTAAAGGTCCTGTACACAGTGTTTTCAGTTACTTATAGTAAATCTCTTTACCTGCTGAAATGATGGAACTGTTCTGATATTTACAATTTATTTTATACAGCGCTAAATCATAACGTGAGTTATGTCAGGATACTTTATCAAATTGGGCTGGTTTATTTTCAGGAACCCCAAAGTGATTATGATTCAACCTCTGAAACCATGAATATCAATTGGAAAATCAATGATAATCAACACACTATCAGGTATTACTGTATTTCAGCTTAATATAACCTTAAATTCTTTATTACCATTATCTTACATCAGTTAGTAGTTTAAAATAGCTGAAGAACAATCCAAAATACCAATACTTACAACACAGTTACAATACTGAAGCCAAAGTAGCACAACTACAACACAAACACAATTTGCATCACAACAAACACAAACAATATCCACAGATTCCAATACTTTTTATAACACGTAGAAATAACCACGTTTTCTAAACTTTGAACAGAAAGACATCTATAAATAATTAATCACACACACTTTTATCCCAGAGCTTTTATCAAGAGACGCTGAAGGTGCTTGTGTCCTCAGCCTTCACGTTGAACCTCTTGACGGTTTGGCCACTCACGTCCTCCTGCTCCGTGATTGGCTCGTTGCTCTCGTGGGACGAATCCTTCATGACGCTGTAGTACATCGGCACGTTGTACTCCACCGCCTTCTCCTTGTGCCGCCAGTTGCACTTGCACAGCTTTTTGAAGGCCACGCGAAACTTCTGGGACATGAGGTTGTAAATGATGGGGTTGATGGCGCTGTTGGTGTAGATGCACATCCGGCAGAAGAGCAGGAACCAGGTGTTGTGGTAGGGCGGGTCGATGAAGGAGTTGACCACCACCAGCGTTCGGTATGGCATCCACAGCAAGGCGAAGAGGACGACCACCACAGCCAGCATCTTCGTTATCTGATGGTGCAAAGTGAGGGAGATGGAGGCGCAAGGAAAGAAAAGACAAGGGTGATGAAATCCTGTGATAATAAGAAGGAAGAGGGCAATTATAGCATCCTAGCAGACACAATGAATGACTCAATGTTAAGGCAAGAATCCGCAGCCCTGCTAGCTGCTGAGCGAGGCGGTAAACGCTGACGATGCTAATGTCAGTGTTGGTCACGATCACAATGCTAAAGGTTGAGTTAATACTAGAAAATGTGCAAATCTGAAAGGTCGTCCACATTGGAAGGATGTTGCTTCAAAAGGAGACTTGAGAAGCTCTTGTATAAACTCTTTCTTAGATATAATTTCGCGAGGCACATTGAACCCTGATTTGATCCCTGTGTGAGTTCGGTCGTATTGTCTGTCAGTTTCCAAAAATTACAGAAATTGCTAAACACAGATTTGCCAATTCTGATATATGGGGTTATGGATATATTTGACCATCTACCAAACACCTCCGATGAGGAAACACTGGCAGCCGGACATGCTGATGTTTAACATCATATTTACAATGTTCACCATCTTAGTTTAGTGCATTAGCATGCTAACAATTGCTGACTAGCCCTAGACAGCTGAGGCAGATGGAGACCTGGTTATTATTAGATATCCACGACTCTAGAAAAATTAAGCTTTCGATTTGATGGTGAATAGTGAAACTCAAATTCACAATAAGCATACGAAGTGGCTGCTCTGTGGCCACCAGAGGGCCCCCAAGAACCCTTGAAGTGCCCCATGAGATAGATAGATTTTATTTTATGATGTATAAGGTTGCATTAAGTCAGCGGTGGCAATCATACAACTATGCAATATCATGTTAATGCCATAGCAAGTTAATACTTCTGGTTTAATCAAGTCCTGCTAACGTGACACCAGCTCCTAACAGCGGAACTTGACTCACATATATGCTCATAACGAACATATGTAACTAAGTAAACTACAGAAAATATTGTCGGTTACACCATTGCACCATTATTTTTATTAATATATAATATGATATAATTATGTCATTCTGGATTAATCATAGCTGTAACAAACAATGCATTATCTTCAAGCATGGCCAATGGATCTTTATTGAAAAGGGCAATTTGTATTTCATCTATTTTTATGTTTTTTATGTCTGTGGGTAGAGTGAAAGTCAATTGCATGTACCAAGGGGGGGGGGCAAGTCAAAGGATCAAGTACTGTAAGTCATTGAGGTTCATGATTTGGGGACCATAAGTGTCCAGTAGTTATATTTCAGTCTGGACCAAAGTGATTAACCAACCAACTAACATAGTCATTGTTTCCTTTTGATATTAAATATACATAAAAGGGACATGGAAAATTCTGACCCCATCAAGGTCTAACAAAAAAATAAGAGAATTAAGAATTCTACGATCTCAATATGTTCTCATACAGATGTTCTCTTGTATTAGTTAAACATCTCTTCAGTCAGACCTTCCCAGTACCTGTTTCCGAGCAGAGACCGCACCCTTGTTGGTCTTGTTGGTGCTGTGGGAGTGACCCTGGTGCACCGACCCTCCTCCCTCTCTGTCGGTGAGATGCGACGGCAGAGGACTCATGAACAGGATCCTCGCGATGAGTCCGTACAGGACCGTGGCCACAGTGAGGGGGATCCCGTAGAACAGGGTGAAGTCCAGGAAGTAGACTGGCATGTAGAGACTCCTGGAGACACGGTAGCCACACGTGACCACCACGCCGTTGGTGTAGACGGTTTCGTCTGTGTCCACTAAGAAGAACCACATGATGCAGTAGAGTGAGGTGAAGACCCAGACCCCAGCTATGATCCTCTTGGCCCGGGACACGGTGCATATGAACTGAGCCTTTATGGAGTGACATATTGCAATGTATCGCTCGATGGTGAACGCCGTGATGGAGCACGACGACACGTTGATGCCCAGGTACTGAAGATAAGTTATACACAAGCATCCCGTGTAGCCGTATATCCAGAAGGCGATGGCGTCGGAGATATTCGGAAGCCCCGCGGCCAGGAGCACGATGAGGTCTGCGACAGCCAGACTGACGAGGTAACAGTTGGTCGGGGTCACCATGTGCTTGGTGCGCAACACGACCAGCACCACCATGATGTTCCCAGCAATCCCAACTCCACAGATGAGCATTGTCAAAAATATTGTTATGACCTGCTCCTCGAGAGGGTTCCGAGGCATTTCTGTCAGATTTAAAACCTGATAGACGTCTCGGAAGATCGTCGTGTTGTTCTCCATCGTGTTGAAACGCAATTCAGTTGATCTCCAGGAGCACAACACAAGAATCCTAGAGACAGAAACGCAAAGTAACACTATTTAAGTACAGAATGAGAGTTGATTTGTTTTTATTTATCTTTGTCAAAAAGCAGGGTACTCAATCAGTCAATCAAATTGTATTTGTATATAGCCCACATTCACAAATATTTAATATATAAGATATAATGTTTTAGCCAATTCCTATTAAATATTTAATTATAGACGTTGAATATAAGCGATATGAAATCTTTAAATTCATATCACAGTCTGTTTTGATGAAAAGTAGAGTGAAGAGAGAGTAAAAGTTTTAAACACTGAAATCCATAAACATCCATGTGTATTTTGCGTTTCTCTTAATTTGAGCTCTGAAACAGTGGCATAGTTTTTTTCCTCTTCATATAATATTATAAAAAAAAACTTGCACACATTAAAGTAACAACCTGATCCTTTCAAAATTAAGATAAATATTTTGTGGTGAGTGCCCTTACCCTTTCTGAAATAAAGCAGAAATAAATCCCTCAAGAAACGAACAGTTGATTCAAGTCAAGACAATAAAACCATTGAGAAGACATATATATTTTCAAGAGAAGAGAAGTGAGAGCTTACCATCCTTTGCAGCTCAGGCAGGACTCACTCTGACACGGTCACAGCACTCAGGTGCAATCAACCAAGGAACACAGATGACTGGTTTGTCGTCGCTCCACTCACGTCTCTCTCTCTCTCTCTCGCTCGCTGTCTCCCTCCACTCCCTCTCACATCACACACACACACACTATCACAGTAGATCCCCACTGCAACACCAACTTGAAAAATCAATTCCACCTCTCTATCCAAGCTCAGAACGGCATGTCATCCACGGCCGGAGCAATAAACCCTGCAATTATCGAGAGGGCTGAGGAGGTTCGACACATTATCCACTGCGGCTACTGGCTGCTCAGTTGAAATGGTGCTAATTGTGAAGCTGACCTTTGTTTTCCTCCCCAACAGAAATAATATCGATAAAACTTCATCTTGTGCAAAAGAGACAAAATGACATCTCTGGATTGAGGGTAGAAAAATGTATTCCAACAGCAGCAACTAAAGATCATCGTGCAAAACAATCTATAAGCTGTAAAAAGAGATTGTGACTGTCAGTTTTGAATACATTTTCATGTGAGAATGATTTACAGTTGCTGAACGTGCAGTCCCCCACAACCGCATCTAAAGAGAAACCTGCAGGACTCTTCTATTCCAGGTTATTGTCTGATTGAACCGCTGCATGCAAGAGTGTCCAATATTGTGTTTAACAACTCTTCAACTGGGTTAGATTCATTTAATATCAATTTACTTGTGCTACATCACAACATACTGTACATTACACAACAAGCAAACAGTTGACGACTGTGGAGAGGAAACAACTTCCCTTTTACAGGAAGACGAACCAGAACTTGAATAGGTTAAAGGGAGCAGAGAACAATCTCTCTATCTTTATTTATATCTTTGTATCTTAAATCTTGTTCTATGTCCTAATAACCTGCTGATGTGGAAGTCAGTGGAAACTCAAACTTTATTATAGTTATAGAATGTTTCACACCCACAGTCATTTACTTCAAGTTTCATTTGAGAATCCGAGGCTTGAAAAAAAATGCAATTTTAGTCCTTAACGTCATTAGAGAATTTCCACCACACTTTGTGCTACTTTCAATGTTGCAGCAGTAAAAACAGTGTTTTGAGTTTTAATATTTTACATCATATAAGTTCAAGAAACAGCTGAAATTAGCTGATACAGAATAGATAGTGTGATAAGAGCTGATTTTTCCAAACTTGAACAAATGAGAATTTGGATTATTAAAGGAAAATGTTTTCTTTCAATTGATCACTCATCCCTTTGTACATTTCCAATGAATACAAATCATAAAAAAGCAACATGCTGATAGTGAATATTATAATTTTTTTAATCAATTATTGCTGCACCAACATCTGTACAGAGACGGCTGCATTTTGACACATCATGAAGTAGTCAGCAGTAAAAATAGATGTATTCTATTTTTGTTCAGGGTCTTAAAATAGACTCCTAGAGCCTCATGGGATCTTGAAGCAGGGACGTATTCAAAGAACGTTTTCAGAGAAAGGAAGTGGTTTGGTTTTTTTGTAAGGCAACACAAAAATAGACTGGTGATGTGCTCATGTTGTAGATTCATCCAGAGGGTTAAATGTTATCCAAGCCAATAAAATACTGAAAGGTACAGTATCATTCCTCCTTCGCCTGAAGCACAACAGTGTCATCTAGTGGAGCTGAGGAGTAAAAGAAACACAAGAAATCACAGACAAGAGGAAAAACAACATTGCAAACAAAGAAGAGAAAGAAAAGACCCCTGAGGGTGTGAAACAAGCAAGGTCCAACTAAAGTCTTTGAGGATGAAAATGAGGCAGAAGTCGGACACAGCATGAGCTCAGATGATTGTTTGCTAATCAGAAAGTTTTGTTTTTCAAGATTTGGCTTTGTTAGGTTTTCAAGTGAAGTCAATTCATATTTTTAAGTTAATTCATTAAAAATACCTCTACAATGTTTACAGTCACAAATGTATATTGTTATTTATATCAGCGCCTTTATTTGCTGAATCTGCGTCTGTGCTTCTCTCTCACACAACGACACCTTCTTTACCAAATTTCATGAAAATCCATTGAATACTTGTGGAGACAATTCACTAAAGATCGAAATGGTTAAAACCTGTAGTTGGCACCAGAGGACAAACCAAAAGAAGATGTCTATGGACTTAATATGTCTGTAGCTGGAGACATTTCAGCCTGGACCAATATCAACTCACTGGTATTACTATGCCGCCGGCAAATCCAAGCTCTACATCGTTCAGTGGCGTCTTCACCTTCAGGTGATCTCAACACAAACAGTCTCTTTTTGCTTTGCTTGCAATTTCTCCAGCAGGTAAACCCTCCTCCGCTCCTCCTGCTCCCTGAAGAAGGACGCAGAGATTGTCCTGCGCAGTCGTCGGGCGTAAACCTCCAGGAACACCAGGGAGTAGCTCATCAGCCAGAGGCATCCCAGTAGGAGCGTCACTCCAAGGTTCGGAGGCGAGGTGGTCACGTCGCAGAGCGATGGCTCGGGGCTGAAGGTCCACTTGTAGTCCCTGTGGAAGTTGGTCAGCACCTGTGGGCGGCAGGCTTGTGGGATGAGACAGAACGCAGGGGCGAACCACTGAACCTAAATCAAACCAGAGCACATATAAGTGTTAGGAAACAAATGCTGCGGGTATAGGAAGAGGAACCTCCAGTCTTTGAGCTGTCTTACCTTATAATCGACACTAATGCAGGCAGATGTTGGTGGGAAATCCAGAAACCAGGGTGCCATCACCTGAACTATGTGATAGACAACATGATCCAAAGCTACTATCGCAGTTATCGCAAGGAAATACAAAGTTACCATGATCAGGGATATGAGGCAAGAGGCACATTCCTGTTTTGTTATTCTACAGTTTGAGAGCTGGATATTCTTTTTGGCCGGTCTCTCTGTCCCAGGAGGAGATGATTCTCTCCTGAGCTCCTTGGAGATGTAGCCATTGTCAAAGTGAACTGAAGTCAGATATGATTTCAAGTAGCGCGAGGATTCAAGGATCAGCAATGCAACGAAGATGGCGGCGAGGATCCGGTTCAGCAGCAGTTTGCCGTCTGCTAGAAGGTTCCTGGTGTGTGAGAAGTTGACCTCTATCTGCCCGATCATGTTTTTAAACCTGCTTTTAACCGCGGACAAATCAACATGCGTGAAATGATCCAGCTTCCTTAAATTCGTGACAATGCTCAGGTCCTCCCTCCTCACCCTGATGGTTTCTTCAACGAGCTCTCGCTTCGCCTGGTTCAAGGGCTCGGATGAGTTCAGTAGAGTCTTCGTGAATCCCTCTGCGGTGCACTTGAGGATGTGAGCTACTGCCCCTACGTTCACCGTGATATTTGGAATGACGTTCACCACCAAGATCGCCAGAGCGGCGGAGATGAGGAGCTTGCCTCCCTGCTTGGTGCAGGCGGTGGGAAGGATCATGGTGAGCACACAGCGCAGAGGGTGACACAGGAAGGAGACCAGCAACATGGCCACGCCGTAGATGCAGGCGGTCTGAACGGACGCCTCGTGGTCATATCGCAGAGTCCTGGACAGCCAGTGATGCAGCAGGCCGCCGGTGAGGAGGGTCAGGGTGAAGCAGAGGGAGAGCAGAGTCAGGATGTCTCTGCCTGCAGGTGAAGGTGCAGAATAAACATCCCAGAGGTAAAGCAGCACAGATTTTAAAGACTGTCTGCGAGATCCCTTTCTGCTCCTGCTGGGTAGAAGAGAAGAGAACCATAAGGAAGATTGTGATGCTGCTGAGAGATGGACGAGAAGATGAAAGACTGGAGACATGGGAAACCTGTTTCTGTCCAAAGGTCAAATGTGCCCACTAGCGCCTGTTATCCCCACTGGTTCCCTGCAGCTTCATGGGGTCAGCACGACTCCAGTAAGTCTACTGGGCCAGTGAATTCTTCGCTGATTAAACAAATGGGCTGCGGCAAGTTAATTACTGAGGTTTAGAAATAGAGGAACCTGCAGAGCCAGGTCAGCTGTTTCTTCCTGTTTCCAGTCTTTATGCTAAGAGAAGCTAAGTGTTACAGGTTGAAAATGTATTTTACAACTCAAGCCATCAAACAATTCAATTCTAACGAAGACCAAGTTAATTAGACATTTCCTGTTCACTCCTGATGACTGATGAGGAACTTATATTTGGTTTTAACAACATTTTACTGATGGATTTAGACGCTCTTGGTTTTTTTGTTGTTATTTGATGAATTTATGTTTTTTTTTGTTTTTTTCGGGGACAAGAAAGTTGAAGAAGAAGTTTGAGTTGTTTCTATTTCAGTTTGAAGTTATCTACTTTGATTTTAGGTTTTTAAATAAGTCGCGAAAGGAAAGCAACGAGTTTTAAACTCAGCCTTGACTAACTGCATCATGTTCTTTTTAATTAATATAGTGGATTTAAAAAAACGGTTTTGTGGTTGTTACTTATTTACACATTATTTTTATATAATAAAATAGTTATAATAATACTACAAAAATTTCGCGGGACTTCTCTTACACAGATATTATTTTTTACAACATAATAGTTTAATTTTTTTTTATTCTTCAGCCTCATGAAAGACACATTCAAGAGCAAAAACTCATATATATATAAATCCAGTGTTTGTATGATAATTTACCAACAAATAGATCAACAGGGGAGGGTAAATTGAAACATCCATCATAGGAAGTCATTAGAATATTAAGGCTCAATTGAAAGTGCTGGAAAAGATCTTACCTGGGAGGAGGAATAAAAGTCTCTGTGATAAGCTTCATTCTCTGCGACACCGGAGAGTCGACACTGAGGATAAATAACTGGGAAGTGTTTGAAGGACTGTGAAGGTAAAAAGGGAACTTCACTGAACAGTCACAATCATGTTGGTGTTTGTGTGTCGCCTGCAAGCTCCCACGCTCAGACCTGAGCCAGCCGAACATGAGGCCAAATCATATGGAAAGAGGCATGACACATTCACACCACACACACACACACACGCACGCACACACCCACCCACACACAAACAATGTGACTGTAGTTTCAGAATGACACAGGATTTGATGTAATTTCTTGTGTTTGTTTCTGTCATCACACACAGTGAAGATGACCACACGGTTTATTTTATGGTTTATTATTATCAACATCCTCTGCTAAAGGTGGGAGAGGTCATCAGTTGGTCTGCCTTCAGGCTGAACGCTGAACCACTTCCTGTTTTACACTTCACTTTGTTCCAGTTAAAATGAAAAGACGTAGAAACTAATGTGGATCAAGGTTAGTGCTCAGGCCCAGTATATAGCTATTTGTAAGAAATGTTTTCTGGATCACACACACACACACACACACACACACACACACACACACACACACACATACACACACACACACACACACACACACACACACACACACACACACACGAACGTGTCATACAGTTGGGTACATCGTGATCTGAGACTGTGGGTTCAGCTGAGTCACTTGTAGTTTTGCATCTGAACGTGATGGGACCTTTTGCACCGACCCTGCCAACACTGAGTTACCACACAAACCTGCACAAGTTAAATATTGTTGTCTGGCCCAGTGACTTTAGCAAAGGTCCTTCAGGAAGTTTACAACAGCAAATAGATATTGTGAGGAATTTACGACTGTTTGCTCTTTCTCTCCCTCTCTGTCTGTCTCGTCTTCAGACTGTTAAACTTGTAGAGTGACATCTCTTTAAAACCTGACCAAACTCTATTTGGTTGTTGGATTCTATCAAAAACTGAAACTCAGATATTCTGAAAATTGCCAAAAACCACATGCATCAAAATTATCACGACAAACTCACACAATTTCCTTGTAACAGCATTTATACTGCATTACCTGCAAATCACTCTGTAACAAAATGTACACGTTCATTATTCAGGATTCATCCGCTAATACAGACAAGATTTAAAACACGACAAATAAACAGGTAATGTGATCTGTGGCTGATTTCAACCCAAAGTATATATATTTTTAAAAGGATTGTTCACAGATGCCTCTCTCTCATTCTTCATCGATACAAACAGCGCCCTCTGCAGTCACACTGGAGTTTCAAAAATACAGAAAACGAACTCTTCAGAGCTCGAGCCGTTGTTGTTTTATTTTTGTTGAGGTTAAATGTTTCTCTGGTTCTGTTTTAAAAAAAAGTAGTAAATAACACAACTTGTTCTGAATGAAATCTTGACACTTTCGAGAGCCTAAAAAGACACTTGACCTTAAAAACTTGTGAAAAGCGTCACAACAGGTGAAACCTGAAGCTCCCAGAGCGACACAGTGTTGACGTGAGTCCTCGTTTAGTGTTAGATCTTCACACGGTCCTCTGACCTCTGACCCCTCTGACCCTTCTCCTCTGCGAGTGATCAGAGAGTCGCATTGAGCGCCTGAACAACCACAGCAGCGGTCTTGTTGATGGGATGAGCCCATTCCGGATACGTGTGCAGGTCGAACATGAAGACGCCCCAGGTGTTCATGGCCAGAGAGACACAGAGGATGCCCAGGATGTTCATGACGAAGCCAGTCTTCACCTGAGGAGAGACGAGGATGTTGATTAGCCGCAGTTTGCGTATCGCGTTAGCATCGAGAGCCGCCGCGGTGATCTCACCATGTCTTTGACCATGAGGTGTCCTGAGGCGAAGGCGATGGAGTTGGGAGGCGTGGACACAGGCAGCATGAAGGCATATGAACATCCTACTGTGGCTGGTATCATGAAGTACAGAGGGTTCACTGACACATGAATAGCCTGCAGAGACCAACACGAACACATGTGGATGTTATATCACCGGCACGACACTGCACAGATGACCCATAGCTGCACTGGTTTCAATCAGACCTCACAAACAACCAGGAGAAGCCAGAGCAAAGATGGTGGAGCTTTATCTAGAACTCTAATTAACCCGTCAACTCAATCTCTGATGAGCACGAGAACATGGGGGGATAGGTTGTTGGTTCAAACTCTTGTTTTGTATATAAAGGCTCTGGTGAAATCCATCAAACGTGCTTTATAATGATACACGGATTGAAAGCTGCCTAAAGAAACAAAATCGGTTGCACTCAGTGGAAGGAAAAATCACAAATATGACGTGTAGAATCTTCTATTGGCTTATTGACACCGTTTCATACACATCACTTAAAAATCACGTAGGCTGGAAATTGTAAGAAGTAAGTGAGAAAAGGTTTATGAGCTTGTTTCCTCCTCCATGGAGGCAGTTCTTTAAACTGCGCTCGTCTGTTTGCTAGAAGGATTATGCAACAAGCTACTGAAGGGATTACCAGGTAACTCACTGGTGTGGTTCAGGAAAGAACCTGTTGAATTTAAGTGTGGATGTGGGTCAGAAGGCAGATCAGGGCATGAATTTTGGTGCAGATAAGTATAACCTGACACTATTGGGCCTTGGCGGAGGTATATGATCTCCGACCGCCCTTCAAGTCAGCTGCGATGGGCTCGAACCTACCCCCCCCCCCCCCCAGGGCCCTCTGAGGATGAGCAGCAGAGCTAATGAGTGGATGGATGACAAGGCTTTCTATACGTCCTGTAAACGATTGTTTTAGTTTGTGCTTTGCAGAACAAAAAGCTCCGGACAATAATTAGTGAAAACAGCAGTTAATGTCCAACAGGCTTCAAACAGAACATCTCCTGCCAGAGTTTAACATCCCCGCTAAGCCTTAGACCAACATCCAGCATGAGGTCAGCTTGAACCCGTGTTCCCAGCTCGGTTCACCAGTTTCCATTGCTTTGCTCTCGCCCAGCTACACAGCAGGAGCATGTACGTATGTAATGTAAAGTTGAATCCCAGTCTTACCAGTTCAGCAATGACGGGCAGGAATATGATGATCGTGGCCGTGTTGCTGGCGAACTCAGTGAAACAGGCCAGGAAAGCAGTGATCAGCATCACAGCTGCGGCGGGGGGAACCTCGGCCAAAGGTTGGAGGTGACCCCCGATCCAGGAGGCGAGCCCGGACTCCTGCCAAACGCCACAAGACAGGGGTCAAGGGTCAAGGAGCAAATCACAACATAATAGAGCCAAACGGAGAGAAGGACCCAAACAGAGCAGAGCCTCTTTCCTGTCACAGTTTATCTGGTTTCGTAAAGCACTTTGTTTTGAAAAGATCATTTTTAATATCTTAAGATTAGTCTTATTTGTAATTAGTCACTGCACATAAAGCCTTTAAGACATATTTAGTTATCTTAACACTTTGGTTTTTGTAGGTTTATTCAAAGTAGATTTACCCTTTACCGCTGTTTCAACATCTCTTTATGCAGAGCTAAGCTATCCAGCTAACAACTGAGACAAAACTAGTGAACGAATAAGATCAGTATTAATATTAGTTATGTTTTCAGAAGATCCAACTTCTTTACCTCACAAGCTTTGGCCATAGCGAAGCCGCCTCCGAGCAGGAGGATGATATTCCAGGGAATAGAGTCCTGGGCTCTCTGCCATGATAAGAGAGGAACGTAACGAGTGTTGGAAGCTGAGGAAAACGTGGAAAATAAAATACAATATAAGTCAAAGATAATTAAATATGAGATTGTTTCAACTTTTGGAAAAGTTGTCCATGATTTAGTTATCCTTGGGAGTACTAAAACATAGCTGGTGTGAGATTCAATCAATATCCCATTTACAACCTGTAAATATATTGGATGCTTTTCTGCTGCCTACAAGTCAAAAAAGGAGCTGGATTCATTTCCATATTCAAATCAACAACAGAAATATGACAAACTAAAAAAGAACCCAAAAATCCCTTATTTTATTATTTGTGCTGTCGTGCTATGTCTTTAACACTTCAGTAGTTTCCTGTTCAGCTTCTACATTTTGCTGAACTACAACCAATTTTCCACTCTGCTAGATATTCATGTTCCACTCTATTAAAACAATTTGACCTAAATTGAAAGAGACAAGCGAACCCCACGATTTGTTTTTTTGGCTCAACCCCAGTGGTTTATTTGACCAGCTGAGCATAATATGTACACCCACACGTGTCTCTTGTTACATGCAAGACACGTGCGCACACACACACACACACACACACACACACACACACACACTCACACACACTCACACACAAAAACCTCTGTGACAACATAACTTTGAGAGCTTACTCTAATCACAGAAACAGAGGAACCACAGTCTCACTGCAGACTTTCTAATCTGCATAATTAACATTCCTCAGGTTATTTCCACAGTTTAGCATCAGCTGTTCCAGAGAAACAGACTGAATTTCTCTGAATGTCTCTCGAGAAATGTAATAATCGATATGAACTTCTGACCCGACCTTAAAAGGTCAGGAGCTGTTAATTGGTCGTTTCCACTTGTATTGTCATTTTGATTTCTTTCCCTTTGTGTGGTTCAAATCTTATTATTCTTATATTTTAAACAGCTGGTCACTAATAATTTTTGATTAATTGGTTTGGAAACTATTGATTCATAAGGACGTTTACGAGAGGTCACTGACCTTGGGGGTCGAACCACCAGCTCAGAGAAGGTTTCTGCGACGGGAAGAAGAACAAAATGGAGACGATGATCACACCAGTGACAGCATCTGAGACGTACCTGCAGGACAAGGAGAGGACATCATTAAGATCATCAGCAGGCGATCATCATTTCCCAATAGAAAATGTACTGTAATTAATAATAAATCCAATACGCTGTGTTTTCTTACCCTTTTTTAAAGAACACAGACCAGCCGGTGATAAACTTGGGATCTCGTGTGAAGAGGAGAACAGCGAACAATACAAAGAAGAAAGCGATGGCTCCCTGTGCGAAACTGAGAGCGAATACAAGAAGAAAAAGATAAAGATAAATGAGATAAAGATAAGTCAGTAAACGACTCTGTGATCATGACAAATGACCTCATTCGCCGTCTGCTGCACGAGACTTGCAGACATACACGAGTCCTCACTTTATGGGCCCTAGTTTCTTGTAGTCGTCCTGGATCAGAGCCTGGGCTCTGGCCTCGGCCTGGGCTCTTCGGTCGTGTCTCTGGATGCACAATCTGCAAAACAAATAAACTGTGAGACACAAGGTATTTCAAGAGAAAGGAACTGTTGATATATAGAAAAACTCTGATTCTGCCTCAAAGGATTTAAATCAAGAAATGACATTTGGCCTTTACTGACGGGGACAAGTGTCATTTTCATTTCAGACATGTATACCGTGTGTTGAGTCCCCCGTAGAGATAAGCAATCCACAACCATCCCACAAACAGGAAGATTAGCATGAGCGGGAACGCGAACGCAAACCAGGAGCCGAAGTTGATGAGGTCACAGTCTGGAAAGTAACTGTGAAGCAAAATAAAAAGTTTGTCATCAACTTCTCTGAAATGACCAAGTTCTCTGTTTAAGCGCTGCACAGAACTTCAGGTCACCTCTTCAGCTGGCCAATCAGGATGAGGTTGGGTGCGGTGCCAGTGAGCGTGGCCGTTCCTCCGATACTGGCTGCGTAAGGAATACAGATCAAGAATCCTTTCCACACCTTCAGCTGATACTCCGACTCTGATCGGATCTCCTCAGTCGTCCTCACGTCCACCTGCTCCGTCCCGTCCGTCCTTTCAACGTGATCGGACATATCATTGTTTTGCATGATTTAGTTTTATTGCCCGGTTCAGGACTTTAAAAGGAAATAGTTTGACATTTTGGGACATTTGATCCCATTCATGTCCATAACAGATATAATGTCATATCTTATAATAATAGAAATAAACTTTATTTACAAAGCACCTTCACCTAGTGAAAGCATTTACAGCATTAGAACACAAATATGTGTTAGAGACAAGAAAAGATTGAAAGTAAATAGTTTCTTGTTTTTATGCTAAGCTAAGCTAATTAAGCATACAGCTGGCTCCAGCCTTATATTCACAGATATCTGACTGATATGACTCCTCTCATCCAACTCCCAGCAAGTTACTTGAATGTGTCATTTCAATAGTCAAATGATTCTTCTTCTTCTTACCCGTCTATCGACAGCAGTTGTTTTTCCACAGGCACGGCCGGCAGCGAATGCATCTTTAAGGTGCACTGACCTGAAAGAGAGTAAAAGAGTTTAAAGTAAAAACTACGTCTGGAATAACACTGATTTCCAAAACGTGAGGGAAAACTCTTTGTGTCTGTAATACTCAACAGTATGTCAATAAGCGTCATTAATCAATCATCACTTGAATATTGACTAACTTTGTGTCTAACAACTCAGTTTGTTGGAAAAAGAGGCTCAAAGTTCGCAGCTTAGATTACACATTGAAGACTCGTGGGGACAGAGGTTAAACATTCATGTCTGCAGGTTTCTGAAGTATGGACACGTTTCATTAATAAACAAATATTATTAAACCTGCATGTAGCGATTTTGGTATAATTCTGTGGCAGTGGGATTGAACTGTAAACACAACGTTGGCATATTATCACCTTTTCTCACTGGGGACATTATGATTCACTCGCTTTAATCTTGATTAAAGTAAAAATTGGCTTAGTTTTGTAATATTAGTTTTATAAATATGACGTACCATTTATGATATCGCTGTCTGAATCCTTCGGGGACTTGCAGTTCTTCTTCAGCGCCTCCAGGTCTCCGAACAGACTCTCCAGGATGGCGTTAGCGATGGGAAGCATCATGGCCGTCGTGGCCGTGTTGCTGAGCCACATGGACAAGAAGGCTGAAGTCATCATCATTCCAAATATGAGCCTGGAAAATAAAACGATTCTTGATCAGATCAGTGACACCGATCAACAGCACGGCAGCTCACTTGAACCTATGACTTTTAAGAGGATAATAGAATATTCTCAGTGTTGATAAATTACACAAGAAGACAAAACCATGTCTGTCGCTCGATGCTTTCACACTTCAAACTCCAGCTCCAAGAAGACAGACAACACAAGTATTCAAATTGGTCTCAAAAATGCTTTTTAAGATGCCACTGTTATTTTATCGACTGCAAACCAAACAGGAGTTCTGATTCCGTGGGGAACTGCCTTGAGCTCCCTCTAATGTCAAAGTTTCTCTCACCAGGCTGGTTTCACTCCCACAATGCTCAGGACCTTCAGGGCGATTCTGCGATGCAGGCCCCACTCCTCGATGGACGACGCCATAACGAGCCCGCTGAGGAAGAGGAAATTGGTCTCGAGGAAGTACTGAGGGCAGATCTTTTTCGACGGAATGATTCCCAGTGTTGGGAAGAGGCAGACTGGAAGCATGGCGGTGACGGCAAGAGGAAGGGCCTCGGTGCACCAGAACGTCGCCATCAGAACCACCACGTAAAGACATCGTCCCTCCTGGAAGAGAAGGAATCAACGTGCAGTCAGCCGCACGAACAAAAAGGAGACGGCAGACGATGGACGACTGACTTCAGAAAATCACTTTGAGGGTGTTGGAGTCATCTGTGTGCACAAGAGGCCTTTTCTGTGTAAAGCTTATAAGTAAATCAAAACAGAATATTAAATGTTAATGAATGACTGATTATGAACAAAAGTGAATTCTTTAGATTTATGTTGCAAATAAAATCATCACTTTACAACACCCTTTAATTTGATTGATTATTTAATTAATTAACCACTGAAGTCAATGCAATGTCAAAGAATTGTTTCAGTTTATCCATCACAACTCACCGGAGTCTCAATAGGATGTTTTCAGTTTTACTATTTTGTTCAATACAAAGTCCAAAACTAAAAGATGTTCAGAGTTATGAGACATAGACAAATCCTCTTGTTTGAGTTACGGGAAACATGAGAATATATGAATCCATGTTCTAAATAGCTGCTTGTCTTGATTCTATTGATTCTGTTCTCAATTCATTAATAACTTGTTTCAGCTATAAATTATGAATATTATGCACATTTGATTTATTTCCATTCTTGGAAAAGTCTGGTACTCACAAGTTGGAAAACAAACTTTTGAAAAATTCATCAGATTTTTGTGGATACGTTTTTCTACATTTGTGACATTTCTTTTACATGTCTGCGAATAAACTTCAATCTTCCATCCTTCACATGGAAAATGCACACGTGGGGAAATGCCACTCACCTTTTCGGGCAGAGTAAAAATCAAAGGCAGGAAGACGAGCGGCGTGATCAGCAGGATCAGCTGCTTGTGGACGCACCACAGCTTCTTGGAAACCACAGAGATTTTCATCGCCGGAGGGAAGTAGTTTGGCTCCGTTTGAAGGGAAAGGAGCTGCAGGCTGTTCTGAGAGGAACCTGCTCTGCTGCACTTTGAAGCCCCGAGCTGGAGTGTGCAGAAGATTAACTATGAGCTGAGCTACAGGTTAACTCCTCGTATGGTGCTGACAAATTGCTAAAAGGGCACAGTCCTCCTGTCAGGTTTCCACATGTCTCTCTCTCTCTCCCAGACTGGAGGAGTGAGGCATCTTCAGACACACACACACACACACACACACACACACACACACACACACACACACACAAACACACACACACACACACACACACACACAAAGACACAAGAACACACACACACACGCTCAGGGGTTAATCTATGTAAATGATATGTCATTGTTTGTCAGTGGAGCTGCAACATTAGTGCAACTTAACACTTAAATACCCTTACACCTTACACCTTACAAAATAAGGAAATGTAATAAAGAGGTCAAGAGGAAAAATATATCTTGTATTTGCATTCTTTTTTTTGTAATGGTTATGACATGCAATGATAACATGACAGGTAATGTGTTTAATGTGTAGTTAAATGCATGGAACTGTGAAGGATGTGTTATCGGTCAGGATTCATTGAGCGGATCCAGGAATTATTTTAATGTTCTTTAACTCTGTGGCATAGGGCATTATAACATTTAATTTAACCAGAAACTTCTGGATTCAGTGAAAAGTTATGGTCACCAGTAGGTTTTAAAACATCTTCTACATATGTTCTTGAGTAAAACCCTCTGAAACTAAACTAAATAATAAGATATCTCCAGTATTCACACCACATGCTCACACTCACTACTTTCACTCTTTGATCCTGGATGGTGAGTCGTCCACCCCCCGCCTCCCACCACAAACCGCCCTGGACACGATTTGGCTCGACTGATGTTTCAGCTCCATCAGAAGCATCACCACCTTCTCCTTACCCCTGTAATCTGAACACCCTCCCTGTGTAGACCTGGAGCCAGCCTGAGTCCTGGCAGCCTTGTTGACATCACGGTGTGTGTCTTCATCAGATGAGCCAGATCATCTTCTTCACAGCAGACATTTTGACTTGATGTGTCATAGCATCAGAGACACAGGTGGAGCTCACTGACACGAACAGTGGCTCGGGTCCAACAGGCACTGGGAGAAAACTCATGTGCTTTATTTTTACTGCACTGGAGGATCCTGCTCTTTTCTGTATCGAGTTATTATTATAATTATTATTATAAGTTTCATAATAATCAATTAGAATCTCACAGTTTCCTCAGTGTGTCAAGAACCAGGAAGTATTCCTTCAGTGAAAATGTCTCACAATGTTAAAGAGAGTTAAAATCTTGGATCTGCTACAAAATTCAATGGCTTCTTATTTGACCTATAAAACATCCATCCAGCAACAAATCCATAAAGTAGATTTTGCGAAATCTTGCAAACAAATAAACAAACGTAATGAACAACTTAAACAAAGGTTGCAGCAGAGGTTTGAGCTCAAAGTGCAAACAAAGCTATAAATCCAAAAATCCAAAACCAAAAGGAGACGTGAGTCCATAAAAATAAAACATCATAAGCCTAGTTATAAATATATCTGCCACATACTGACACTGGAAAAACCTTTATTATAACAATTGTCATCGCTGCTCCCTTCATCTATGTCAGACATTTTCTTTGGATTAGATATTTTAGATATTTATGCACTTCTCTATATATACTAGACACAGTTCTTTGTTATGAGTGTTGTTATTTTGTTAACATATTATGTTTTATTTCCCCCTTTTGATAGTTTATCTTCATTCTGATGTGATGATGAAGATGTTTCTCTTTTCTGTATGCAAATGTAACCCCACCTTGACCTTGTAACTGAGCTTTTGAATAAATACACTGTATACGGGAAGTACCGTCGAAGTTGGCTGCGACCTACTCATAGGTGCGGACTTCCCTTGCAAGTAAAAACCAAGTACTTGTCTATGTGTGGTGTTTGATTCGTGGATTCTTACAACATTGATACATGTCTGGGTGAAATTCCCTCGACATATTTGGTCCTTCGAGCAGGATGCCAACAGATCCAGACCAGGGGAGCAGATCGAGTAAATCTGTGGTAAAAAGTAAATTGCGAGGTGCCGGAGGTAAATTTGAGTGGAGTAAGGATTGGCAAGGAGGATTGTTAAAAATAGATGAAGAAAATACTGACGCTTATCCACTAATAGAAGTAGCAAATCCCGCTCATGATCCTGCTAATAATCAATCCCAACCAACAATACGAGTATTCAGAACTTGGACACAAAGTGATGTTAAAGCCGCAGTGGAGGGAGTGCGATCATACAAAGTGAATGTCGTAGAATGTGGGGAGGACATCATGGGTCTGATGAACATGTATCATTTAAATGGTACAGAAATGCAACAAGTCCTGATGCAGATTTTTGGGCCAAATTGGATGAGAATCCAGGGAAATTGGACCCGGATGGCACCAGCAGTGGGTGCAGCTCGTTCGCTCCCACTGGCAGCTGACTCCCCAGCACTGCAACAGGCTGTGGAAGGTGTCATAGCTAGAGCAACACAAACGTTCACTCGACGCGCTGATTATGGACTAATTGGTCAGACAAAACAAAAAGATGATGAATTGGTAGCAGATTTTCGACCAAGATTCGAAAAAGTTTTCAAAGAGAATAGTGGACTACCCGTGACCGAGGACGACGAGGGGCCGTACAGACGACAATTAAAAAACGCTCTAGTGGGAGCAGTACACCCAGGAATAAAAGACTGGGTGTTAAAAAATTATGTCTATTTTATGTCTCTGGCTGAATGCATGAGCTGGCTGATTCACGCAGAAAAAGTCATTAAAAACAAGAAAAAAGGAAAGCCAATTGCATCTGAAGCATTTTGGCAGGGTGATTATGAGGAAGACAGTAATGTGTTTTTCTCTGGGGGTGGTCAAAGAGGTCGGACCAGGGGACGAGGAAGAGGAGTTTACGGAGGAAGTGGCAAGTTTAGAGGAAGAGAGCAGCAGCAGAGACCAACTGACAGATGTTGGGTCTGTGGAGACACAGACCACTGGGCTCGGCATTGCCCAAAGAATAATGAAAAGCAGTGACTAGGCAGAGCAGCAGAACAGAATAGGGGAAGTGAAGAGGAGGAAAGTGAAGAGATATTGCTTGATTTGACTGAGACGTTTCTGTTTAATTCCAGCAGACCTGAAGTAACGCTGTGGGTGGAAAACGCCCCAGTGGTTTTCATAGCAGATTCAGGAGCCTGCAGGACAGTTATAAATACACCGTTAGAACGCAGATACATGTCAGACGAACATGTCAGAGAAAGATCAGCAAATTGACAGATTGACAGGAAAGTGTTGACCAAATATATTTGATGATAGAAGATCCAGAAACGGGAAAACAAGCCAAAGCATCTCTAGTAGTTGCAAGCAACTGTCCGTTTAATCTTCTGGGATGCGATGTGATGGTGCAGCTGGGAATCGGGATATTACCAAACAACAAGGGGGGAATGTCTGTAAAACGGGTGGGGGAGGGAGAATCTTCCTTATTCGTTTATCAAGAACAACAGGTTCCCACGTATTACTGGTCACTCGATTTCTCCTTGAAAGACTGAAAGAGGCAAAAGCACTCTTGGGGTACGGCCAAACCGCTCACGTGTCACTTCAGAAGCCGCAAAAGAAAAAATGGAAAGACTTAAATTATGAAGCCAGAATGGTGCAGAGAAACGATGAGTCTGACTGGACGCAGGAAGGAGACGTGCAAATAAATCCACATAGTGCGTACAAGAGGGTGTCACTGCACTGGGTTGCAAGAACCACTCCACAGACACACCTAACAGATAGCACAGACACATGAACCATGCTGTTAACAGAGGAGGAAGAGAAAGAGTTAAAAGAGACACCAAAATGCCTGTGGACAACTGGATCCACAGTTGTGGGTGCATTAACAGATTGTCCACCAGTTCAAATTAGACCAAAAGGAGAATATCGACCGCGCATAAAACAATATGCTCTAAAAAAGATGCAATTGACGGAATCCGCCCTGTAATAAGAGAATATTTAAAAGCAGGAGTTTTGATACCCTGTCCCGAGTCACCGTGTAATACTCCGATTTTTCCAGTCAAAAAGGCAGCACCATCCACAAAATGGAAGAGCGCCCAATGTCCCTGATCCACACACACTGCTAAACAGCATGTGACCATTAGCTAAAGTATTCTCGGTGATAGACCTAAGTAATGCATTTTTCTCTATTCCCCTACATGAAGATAGTAGGTTTTGGTTTGCATTTACGTTTGATGGGAAAGGATATGCTTACACTAGGTTGCCTCAAGGGTATGCAGAAAGCCCTACAATCTTTGCAGCTGCCATTAGTAACTGTTTGGCTAAATTTGATCCACCATCAGGAAGTCAAATATTATCTTATGTAGACGATATTCACATTTGGCAAAAACAGGAAATAAAGTCAGCAAAGACAACTACAGTTTTGCAAAACCTAGGTCAAATATCTAGGTCACATGTTAACGGCAGAAGGCAGAAAGATTAGTGAAGATAGGAAATCAACCATCTTGGCTGCACCCAAACCTATAAACAAAAAACAGATTAGGAAATACATTCGCAGACATCTCAGCAAAAGCTGCAGCCATGAAAAAACAGGAACAGATAGACACACACTTTTCAGCTGATGCCACAGTATTGCACAACATGCAACATGCAGCCACTACCCAAGAAAAACAGGGCTGGCTGAAAAAAGGAGCCAAACTTGTAGATGATATCTACACATGACCTGAAGGAAAACCAATCCTTCCAAAATCATTATACAAATGGGCTGCTATATTGAGCCATGGGCCTTGCCATGTCTCAACAGGGGGAATGGTGGGCCTAGTAAACAAACAGTATACAACCTATGGTTATAATCTCTATTCTAAGAATTTTTGTGCAGCTTGTATTACATGTGCGAAACATAATTCACAAGGACACATAAGACCAAGGCGAGGGGCTTTTCCCACTTCACCGTATCCGTTTCATACCATCCACATGGACTTCATTGAGTTAAGCACTTGCCAACAATACAAATATTGTTTAGTGATAATAGATGCTTTTTCCAAATGGGTTGAGATCATACCTACCAAACATCCAGATGCGATCACAGTTGCAAAAGCATTATGCAAACGCATCATACCCACGTTTGGTATTCCACAAATCATCAGAAGTGACAATGGAAGTCATTTTGTAAACGATGTAGTAAAAAAGATGTCGACATGTTTGAAAATGGACTTAAAACACCAATGTAGTTATCATCCTCAAAGTGCTGGACTAGTGGAGCAAAATAATGGCACCATAAAAAGTAAACTAAGAAAGTGTGTAGAACGGACAGGAAGACCATGGGTGAAGTGCCTCGACTTAGTAACGTTAAGCATGCACATTACACCTACAGCAAACAACTCGCTTACACCGTTTGAAATATTGTATGGACGCCCATATTACATACCTAATTTCACATGGGAAACAGCTGTACCAAATGAAGAACAAACACTTGCTGACTATATGAAAGCCACCCTGCTCAAGAGAGAAGTGAAAATTGCAAATGATCTGCCAAACGATCCTTTCTCTTTACAGGTTCCAAAAGTGACTGTGGGAGATTTCGTGTTCATCAAGGCGATAAAAAGGAAGCACTGGAACCATAGATATATATATCTAAAGGCTAGATGTCTCAACCGCTTTTCCGGTCAACGGAGTCGAACGTCCGCACATGGCGGCCATCTTGCCCCAGGCAGCTCGCCCCCCCATAACATTGTGTTGGCAGTGGTAAATGTACTTTTTAAATAAAAAAAATAAAAAACAATTCTTGATGTATATTTATAAAGGGAAATCTTGTACCTATATAGAACATTATTCTATTTTTTAGAAAATAACATAATTATTCATAAGTATGCAGTGTCATAACTACATCTCTGAGGTTTGTAACAAACCGAACCATTTAAAAATCGGTTGAGAATTTATTAAGTTATGGTTATTTAAAAAGTACGTACCACTACAACACAATGTTATGGATGGGCGAGCTGCCTGTGGCAAGATGGCCGCCATGTGAGGACGTTCGACTCCGTTGGCCGAGACATCTAGACTTTATATATATCTATGACTGGAACAGCCCACGGTGGGAGGGACCGCATCAAGTACTGCTCACAACACCCACTGCAGTAAAAATAGCTGAGAGAGGAACGTGGATACATCTCTCTCACTGCAAAAAGGCAACACAGGAGACCGGTGACGCCACTGGTTAGGAGGGGAAGCCTGACTTCAAAGGGGGGGTTACCTAATAGTGGTGACTCGTCTCAACGTCAGTGAAGTAACCAACATACCCTCTAACTGTTAGGGCACTTGCTGGAAACCTGGTTCGTATACAAGAAATGAAGTTATGGAGACTGTTTGCGGTGGGAGTATGTTGTGTCTTCACAGATTTGTGGCTGACGAGAGATGCTATGACTTGACAGAGAGGATTTGACATTCATTAATGATAAACAGGAGGGAAATGTTAGAAGAATTGTATATAAGTTATCATGTTTGAATGTACTGCTGATGCAAAGTGTGTCAGTCTGACATGGAGGTGCAGTCTGGCACCTCTGAGTTCAACAACAGGGCAACAACAGGCCTGCAAGAAACCACAAACAGATACTGTCTAGTTCTCTTTTCTGTATGCAAATGTAACCCCACCTTGACCTTGTAACTGAGCTTTTGAATAAATACACTGTATACAGGAAGTACCATCGAAGTGGGCTGCGACCTACTCATAGGTGCAGACTTCCCTTGCAAGTAAAAACCAAGTACTTGTCTATGTGTGGTGTTTGATTCGTGGATTCTTGCAACATTGATACATGTCTGGGTGAAATTCCCTCGACAAAAATATGTCTTCCTACAATTAAAATGTGATTGATTGATTTCTTGGTGCTCAAAATCATTGTGTCAACGGAGACTTTTGACTGTGTTGTGGGGGGTTTCCAGCAGGTGGTGCTCTGTGCATGTTATTCTCCTCACTGTGAGCCTGCTGTGCTGCTCTCAGTGAGGCCCCCCCACTCCTCACTCA